>NC_046605.1:16081857-16402174 GCF_011750605.1 Drosophila busckii | reverse complement strand
AAAGTCAAGTCTAGCTGCAATTTTATGTTAATCAATTTAAGCCAAGTTGTTACACTTAATATGCTTAGCGCACCCTTTGACCGTAATCAGTTGCCTTTTTTTTTTGCTTTGGTCTTTTGCTTAACGTTTATTGAATTTTTGTGTGAGCTTTGCCTTGGCTTGCAATTAATGTTAATTGATCGCTTTATTTTTCGCATTTGCCATTACGAGCGCTCGCTTCGACTTTGGCATTTGCATTGATTTAGTTGCCAGCAATCAAAAAGAGAGAGAGAGAGTGTGTGAGGAATATTTGCACAGGTTGCTGGTTTAATTTATCGCCTGACCAGCGCAACTTCACAAATGCTCTACTCTGGTCAATGTTTGAACAGAGTGGCGCCGACAGCAGCAGCTTCGACACCAAAGCAGGCCGCAATTCGCCACTGAATATGCAGCACCTGCAGTGTTCACAAACACAACTACACAAGTGTGTGTGTGTGTGTGTAGACAATGGCGCAGAATGAATGCTGTGGGTGATGATCCAACTTGATTTATCTACTAGTGCTGAGGTTAAAAGTTTTGTGCGCACTCTCATTGTTTGGGGTCAGATTCGCTTTGTATGAACAGCGCTGCTGGCAGCCACAGACAGACAGACAGACAGCCTGGGCCCACATAGCGTATACGTTATATTGTGTACTGCACGCTGTGTGTGTGTGTGTGTGTGTGTGTGTGAGTTTGAGCGGTCCATTGCTTATGCAAATATTCAACTCGCATGTCAGGCTGCGTTGAATAATATGCTTACCTGCAACTAACGTTGAGTGCTGTCCGCAATTATTAAACTTTTGGCAAGGATTTACGCTTAACTCGAATGCCAGCCAGGCAGCAAACTTTTGGCTGCAACTATGATTATTTTATTGCTTTGTGCTCCATGAAAGCCAAAGCCATTTAGCTGCTTTCTGCTGTCTGCTGTCCGCTGTCTGATGTCTGCTATCTGATAATGCTGCTGATGCTGCTGCCTGCAACACAAGCTGCTGACAGCTAGCTCATTATTTAGCCCCACCGAGTGTAACTAATTATGGCCGCTTGCCTTTCGTCTCAGACCAGCACATCTCTAAGTCTATGTCTGTGTGTGTGTGTGTTCGCTTGTTCGGTTTTTCTGCACTTATTGACAGCTTTGCCTTTCGCTTTCCCTTCGACGTTGTATAATATTTTGCTGACGCCTCACTTAGATCCATCATTTCGTGCAGCCATCTGCGACACGTGGCCCCCCAAGTTGGCTAATAAATCTTAATCAGCAGCCAACGGCTTTGTGGGCAACGCCTATGCCAATGTCGACTAATTTGTGGCTTTCACTGCCATAAACACTTTGCCATTTTTTTCATTTATTTTTTGTTGTTGTTCATGCAATTAAAACTGTTGAAACTGTTATCTTATCACATTGCGTGGCATTCATTGGCCCACGACGCATCTATTTAAAAGTCTATACATAATATGCTGATTACATTTATTTAAATTTGCTATTTAACGTTGTGATAACGCTAACGACGTAGCTTCAAGGGAACTGTTCACAATCCCAGATCGCTCCAGAACTTATGCCACCAACTTGGGTGAGCTGGCGCCTCTGTGGTGGTGCTGTTGTTGTTCCAGTTTGGAGTAGTGAAGTTCCAGGCGGGAGTTGTGAAGTTCCAGCGAGTAGTGGTTTCATTTTCAGCAGGGTTCGTCCAGTTCCAGGAAGGAGTTGTAGTGAAATTCCAGGCTGGAGTAGTTGTGAAGTTCCATTGTGGAGTGGTTTGATTTTCAGCAGGGATAGTCCAGTTCCATGAAGGAGTTGTGGTGAAGTTCCAGACAGGGCTGGTCCAATTCCAAGCTGGTGTAGTTGTGAAGTTCCATTGTGGAGTGGTTTCATTTTCACCAGGGATCGTCCAGTTCCATGAAGGAGTTGTGGTGAAGTTCCAGATAGGGCTGGTCCAATTCCAAGCTGGTGTAGTAGTGAAGTTCCATTGTGGAGTGGTTTCATTTTCAGCAGGGATCGTCCAGTTCCATGAAGGGGTTGTGGTGAAGTTCCAGATAGGGCTGGTCCAATTCCAAGCTGGAGTAGTAGTGAAGTTCCATTGTGGACTGGTTTCATTTTCAGCAGGGATCGTCCAGTTCCATGAAGGGGTTGTGGTGAAGTTCCAGATAGGGCTGGTCCAATTCCAAGCTGGTGACGTAGTGAAGTTCCATTGTGGAGTGGTTTCATTTTCAGCAGGGATCGTCCAGTTCCATGAAGGGGTTGTGGTGAAGTTCCAGATAGGGCTGGTCCAATTCCAAGCTGGTGTAGTAGTGAAGTTCCATTGTGGAGTGGTTTCATTTTCAGCAGGGATCGTCCAGTTCCATGAAGGGGTTGTGGTGAAGTTCCAGATAGGGCTGGTCCAATTCCAAGCTGGTGTAGTAGTGAAGTTCCATTGTGTTGTAGTTTCATTTTCAGCAGGGATCGTCCAGTTCCATGCAGGAGTAGTAGTGAAGTTCCATGAGGGAGTGGAGTTATTCTGACCAGGCCAGTTCCATGCGGGAGTAGTGAAGTTCCAGATAGGATTGGAATCATTCTGGCTGGGCCTCCAGGCAGGAGTAGTGAAGTTCCACTTTGGCTCGGGCAGATGCTGCGAAATACAATCTTCCATAGTCTTGAAAGAACGGTCCAGTTGGAATGAAGCCTTTTGGATTTCGTGAACACTGCACTGGAAGGTTTGGCGCACAGTTTGACCGGCGGGCAGCACAGCAGAGAACACTTTCATTACCTGAAGAGAACGGACGATCAGTTTATGAGATGAAAAATAGTAAGCTAAAGGAACTTACGGCTTCAGCGTAGCATTGACGGGAGGCACAAGCTTGCATCTCCTGCTGGAAGTTGCTCTTAATGCTCGCAGAGCTCTGCTGCTGGAAGTAAGTTTGCAGCTGCTGCTCCTTGACGTTGGCGCAACGGCGCAGCTTGTAGCCCAAGCGTGCCAATGTCCTCAGATTGCTTTGGGTATAGCTGGCCATGCATTGATCCAAGCTACGGAAATCCCTCGGCACATGAGCCTCCAAATTGCCGGTGAGCGCATCGAAGAGCGTGTTTTCCAAATTCAGTTCGTTGGCATTCGCTTGCAGAGGCTCAGCGTGCTATACATATATATTGAAAGTTGAAAGTATAGATAATAAATCAAAGCTGCTCACACACTTACATTAACGCTGAAGACTAGTGCGAAGAGCACTAGAAATTTGTAGAGAACCTCCATGCTGGTGGCTCGAATCGTTTCTGAATTGGCCCAAAGGCTGTGCAAGCATTTTAAATAAATTTGCACGAATATTTATCTATCAACTACTTGAAATATTATTACGCATTCTGTTTACTGCTGCGCTGGGCTTTTGCGCTCAACGCTTGCGTTACCAAACAGTCTGATTGATGATTGGTGCTATCTGCATAATGGTATATAGTATATATATATATATAAATGTGGGTATAAATAATTATCGACGTCAACGATAGAGCGGCTGATTTGCTAGCAGGCATCGCATGATTTAAGTGCGAGTAGTGAGTTGATTTAAATATTGAGAAGGTCAAGTTAAGTTTGAAATGAAAGCTGTATAGTTTATTGTTATTCCACGTCGATTGGCTTAGACCTTGGCTGGCACAGCCACTTCAAGCTCCGGCTTCTTAGCAGGCTGCGGCTCCTTGGACTCTTCCTGCTTCACTGGCTTCTCTGGCTTCTGCTCATGCTCCGCTGGCTTAGGCTGTGCTGCGAGCAGATCACGCTGCTGCTTGGTCTTCTCAATGCAGGCATCATAGTCATTGGCAGCCTGTATGGACTGGGTCTTTGAATGGCTGACAGCGGAGCTAATGCAGGAGCTGCGCACAGCATCCACAACGGTCATATTGGCGGCATATTGCGATTCCGTCTCATAGGCCAAAATGTTGGCGCTATCCAGCAGATACAAATTGCTATCGAACTGTAAGCACAAAACACATAAATTGACTACTTTGCACTAATGTGAGCGCTACTTACATTGGCAGTTGTGCAGTTTAGATACATTTTATTGTCTGTCATATTCTGGCAAGTTTGGAGCGCCTTGATGAGCTGCAGCTGCTTGTTGCGCACATCGTTGACGGAGGAGTTGCTAGCCCGATAGTTGTTCACGGTGGTGCGATTGGCAGCGTCCTCACAGTTGCTGGTGCTGTTGGCAAGCTGTTCACCCAAGTGGTTGGTGGCATTGTTGTACAAGTTAATGCAAGTTTGTTCCGCGGGTGACAACGCGCGCTCATCGAAGCGCATTTGGGAAAATACCATGCGCAAGAGACTTTGCTTATCGACCACTTCGCTGGCCACACTTAGCTACAGATAAAAGAAAACTAAGTTTGTTGGCTTATGACAAGGGTGGGGCGATAAAAAATATTGACTCAGAAATAATTTAACAATCTGCACTTTTGTTTTTTCTATGTATAAAATGAATTTATAGAGCCTTGATTTCTATTAGAAATATCCTTAGCACTTTACGTAGAATATGATGCTAATTTTTCAAAAATAAAATGACCCACCCTAAACTAGATACTTACGCCCAATGCCAATGCGCTCAACAATAGCACACGTGTAAATAGTTGCATGTTGCTTCAAGTTTGGGGTTTAGTTTGGTTTAGTTGATGACAGTTAATGCTCTGATTGCTTACTAATTGCTCAACTCGAGTGGCTGTAGCTATTTATAGCGTCTGTAAAATTGCAAAGCATTTGCTGCAGCTCGATAAGATACAAGATACAAGACAATTAACTTTTAATTGGTTGCTCTGCAGTTTTTGGCGTTAGCCAAAAAAAAAAGAAAACAGAGGAGAATTCAGACATGTTGCTACGATAAATTTGTTGACTAATCAGCAAGTCATGTCGCATTCACTAATTTCGTTATCAGGCCACTTGGCTTGCGTTCGTATCTGGTGTCTATGTGTCTGCAGTTCATGTGATATAAGTACCTATTTTTAAATCAGAGTCATGACTCAGCCGGCGCAGCTGTAATATGCAATCCAGTTGGCTTACGAACATTGTAAGCCAATCAAGTGGCGCTGGCTTGGTTGGCGCGTTGTCAAGCAGTTAGGTGCTGATTAGATTGCATTGTGAGAATGTGAATGAAATATTTGTTTAAAATGTTTGCGCAGTTTCCACGAACTGTTTGTGGTTTGATAAGCCAAAGTGATTTCGATTTCCACGAATTTTTGCATTTTCTTGGGAACTTGATTATCATAGCTATCAGCAAAATGGGAGCTTAAGTTATAAATTATAATCGACAGGCACTTTAAATTATATGTAATTGATATTTAAAGCTGCCTGCGTGCTGATTAGTCAATTGACAATTGGTAAACAAACAAAAGACATGGCAGCATATAAAATTTATCAGCCAAGAGCGACTAAATTTAAAGTTGGCAGCAGATTTATCAAAAGCTGCCAGCAGACAAACTTGAGACTGTGATTCGAGCATAAGTAAGTACTTGCAACATTTGCGTACAGTCTCATATATCATGCAACGCAGGCAAACAAGATTTATAAGCAAAAGCGTAAAAAGTATTTGTTTGCCCGCCCCCCAACTCGGGCGATTAATCAAAAGTACAAACTGCAGGCAGTCAGGTGTGTGTACGTCTGTGTGTGCAACCGCTGTGTGTGTGTGTGTGTGTGTGGCTGACTCACGTGCTAATTCAACGTGTGGGCTAATTTAAATGTTGGCAGCCATTTCATTTGCCAAAAGCATAAACAGCCAGCTGAAAATTCGCTGAGCTGTCAACGCTTGATATTTGTGGCAGCTGCTTGGGGGTTGTTGCTGCAACCTTTGTTGCTGACAAGGCACAAGGGGTATGGTTTGGGGCTTGTTTTTTACTTTACTTCTTTTTTTTTTTAATGACACCTATTGTCAGCTTGTGCTGGCTGGCAGCTTGTAATGCGGCTTCAAGTGTCATTTACACGCGACTGCTGCTGCTGCTGCTGCTGTTTGCTTGCCGCGTTTTAAGTAGCTGTTAAGCATTTTCATTACACACGCCAAAATGCGCAATGATTTATGCCCGGACCCTGGTCCGGGTCCGGACTGGCCTTTATCACGTGCTCATTTCCGCATTAAAGGCAAGCGAAAGGCTCTTACGCTCATATGCTGTCAGTTCTGACAGTGGCTTGCAGCAGTTTATCATTAAAACAGGCATTTCATGCCGCCTGCCACATGCCTCATGCCACGCGCAGTGTTGCGCATTTTTCAAGAGCAGCATTTGCGCTTTTGTTTTACAAACCGCTTTGTATGCAAAATAAATGCAACGGTCTAGACAGGGCGCACGCACAATGGCAGTTTTAATTTAGCAAGTGCTTGCCACGCTGCGTTGCATGCAACAACAACAGCTGCCTATATTCATGTATATGGCCTGACTGCTGGGCTGGCAATAAAATAAAACCGCAACAACGCGCTCTATGAATGCTAGACGTGTCGACATTTGTGGCCAACTGCAAAAATTTCTAAACAGCAACATGCTTCCATCTAAATTCATATTCCATTTTGTTTATAATAATAGCCTGTGGCCTGTGGCCGGCAAGTATTTAACAAAAGATTTTTCTGCAATTTGCTCTGACCAGCGAAATTATTTAAAATACATTTTAACAGCCTAGAAAATATTTATGCTATTCAATTTATGCTACACATGTGCAATATTTATTTGCAACTCAAATCACAGCATTTACTATTTGCCTTTTTATTCATTCGAACACCATATTTTAGTCATTTCAATTGAAAGTTTGTGGTTTTTATTTGAATGCTCGAACTGCAGTGCAGATACTTGCAAGTTGCCGTTGGGCCATTTAATTGAAATTCATAATGAGTTTTTTATGCAAATTTGTGGCGTGTTCAACTTTTGACTGTCACATTTCATTTCATTGTAAATTATATTTAAACGGGGCGTGATATTCCTTTTTTTGAGTTTACCAATGCACAACTTTGCACAAAATATAAATAAAGCGAGCAAATGTTTGACTCAGCCAACTTTATGATACACTTTGACTACACATACTCAGTTTGGTTGCAATGCTTGACGGGAAATATAGAAATAGAATAAAGTGAAAAAAGAATAAAAGAAAGGGCTAAGTAATTTATCCGTTCAGGCTCAAATTCAGAGCTAATTGCTTAAGCTAATGAGTAAAACAAATGCTTTAAAAACTGTATTCTATTCCATTGATTTTTAAATTTTTTAGAAGAGGTGGAAGGAAATTCCATTTTACTTGTGGATTAGAAGTCTTATAGCCTCTGAGTTCTTCTTGCTTATACAGACAGACGGACAGACAGACTTGACTCAGCTATAAGGACTTAGGTCTGCCACGCCTCCATCTGCCTTTTACATACACTCACCCAACCTCATGCTACCCTTTTGCATTCTATATAAAAAATCAAAAGTGTATAAAACTATGGACAAAACATTGAAGTTGCGTTACTTGTTGATGTTTCTTTTTTCTCCTTTTTTGTGTGTGTAAAGTAGCCAAAAATTGTTATATGTTAATGTGTGGCATGTTCGCCTAAACAGCAACAAACAAATGCGTCGTCACATATGCCGCAACAACTAGCAACATTCAAATAGCACATGGCAGCATTTAAATGTATGTGTTTCTTTTTTAAAGCTCTGCCAAACAATTCGAGAGCAATTCAAACTTTAGACTGGGCCACCCAACTTGCCACCTTTTGCTGCTGGCAACAATATTTGCGGTCTAAGCGTTCGGGCGGCATTTGAAATTTTGTGCCATGCGCTTATTTAAATGTTATCAGATTGTGAATGTGATTTAAAATTGTACAATGAAATGGACGGCCGCCAAACTAGCGCAAAACCCTTGGCAGAGGCGTGGCTGGTGGTGGGGGTAGGGGTGGGGCCAGTGGCAAAATGAGATTTGCATTTGAAAGCAGCGCGAGATTTTTTTGCGCTTTCTCTTTTTTGTTATATGCGTGCTGCGTTCTGCGTTGTGGAAATTTATTAACGCTTTCATTGCACGTTGGGGACACGATCCTCCAGAACTTTGGCTCCGTGGCCTTTTGTGTGCCGTTAGATTTACAGTTTATACAGTTTATGCAATTTACAGTTGATTTTCACTGGCAAAAGCTAAATGGCTATTACATTTTAGTATGCTGCTGCCTTTATTACCAATTTAAGTGGCTGCTTCGCGGGCTTAAATAGTTGCAAGTCGAGCAAGTTTCGTTGCCCGAGCATCTGTTTGGTGTGAAACATTGTTAGGTGGACCAGCTTACAACATTCCATTTTGAAGAGTAAATATTATCTCAATTGTGGATACAACTGCTGTAAAAACAAACGATTTGTATTTGGCTTTTAACTGCTGCTTCAATTTGTGAATGACAGCAATTTATGCAAATTTTCTACGTAAATAAATTGAGATGTGATGACTTTGTTTTCAATTTTTGCTATTGCTTAAAGTTTGCCATGAGCAAGAAATGAATAAAATTTTTGTAAAAAATCAAACAATGTCATAACATAAACTATTTCAAACATTTCTTGCTTAACTTCTTCATGGCATTCAAATTGCTGAGAATGAATATTTGCGAACTAACATATTAGACATATTTTTATTCAAATATTTTACAAATCTACAATTAAGTGATAAATAAAATAGACGTCAATTGTGTTTAATCACGTAATTTCTTTGCTGAGCCATAAACTGAGCGACGCTCTTGTTCGTCGCAACAGCAGACAGCGCTGGCTGATCGAACGAAAGTCAAGAGAAGAGGAGAGAGGCTCTCACTATCACAACCAGGTCAGTAGTGAATGTAAAACCCATCCCCAATGCAATAAGCGTTCTCTCAGCGATACTCTCATTCACACCAGCTCAGAGCGATCGAGCGCTTACGAAAGTCTGAGGAACAGCGATGCCCTCGCTAGCGCAGACGAGCGTAGAGCAGCAGAGACTATGCAACGAGGCCACAAACAGGTCAGTAGTGTCTGGACTGCTGGTGATTAAGCACGCAGTGATCTAGTTGCTGAATATATATAAAAGATAATTTCAGTATTTGTTTTATTCACAATATATTATGGACATATGTGTAAATATGGGATTGGTTAAGAAGTTGGTGCCCTTAGAGGCGACGAGCGTGAATTAATCCATTAATGTGTAGAATATTAATACGATCTAATTTCAATATATTTATTGCTTAATTTGTTAATTTATTCAGTGACACTCAATCTATTGAGCAAGTTATTTGTTTACATTTGAGAGTTTGTATATAAATCATTGGCTTAGCAACTAGTCAGCTGGTTTAATTCTTTTATAGAAGTCAACTCTTTAAGCCGCATGTATTGCAACAAACTGTGCTACATATATTTAATTCAAATTGTCTTTACTTTTATATTACTTCCGTTTTATTACGTTTATTTAACCCACTTCATTTTTTGTCGCTGCTACAACTAGCGTGGCTCACTTAATGTCGCGCTGTAATTATTTTGAAATAGCTAAGCTATTAAATAAAATGTTGTATGGTGTGCATGAGTGCAGCTTGTAAGTTCTTATATCGGTGTAGTTTTTACCATGAAAAATGCAGACGCATTGCAATGACTTTTCATAAGCAGCCATTACAGCGGCCACGGCGGCAGCAGCAGCAGCAGCAGCTAACAGCAATTAAAGCCCATTAACCACATGATGCGTTTTGCACTTAAACCAACACACATTGTTCACCTGTGTGAGCGTGTGTGTGTGTGTGTGGATTTATGGGTGAATCCATTGCTGAGGCTGCAGCTGCGCCCGTCGAATGCGTATCCGCATCCGTTTCCGGTAAAAGCCAAAACCATGCCAGAGAAGAGGAAGACCTCTCAGTTGATGGCCCCACAAAGCAGCGTCCAATGTTTGTGTCATTTTGCCGACCATGGCTAGCGGACACGTGTTCATTCCAATGAAAACTAATTAGGCTGACCGTAGTTGTGCCACAACGCTGCACAGTGGCATGCAACATGACAGCGAACAGCAAAAAAAAATTAATTAATCTGCAAGTGAGTATTGCTATCATATTAAAAATTATATTAATTATATAAATTATATATTATATATAAAATACATAAAAAATACACTTGAGATTATATCACAGATCTTTTTTATTTGAAGAGCATTTGCAATGCTGCTTCAACCTTTACAGTTTTAGAGTTGGTGGTGGGCAAATGTGCAACTGTTGCTGTGGCAAGGCTCTAACTGTTGCTAGCTACGACCACAGCTAACAGCAGCAGCAGCAGGATCAGCATGTGTGCTATTTATATATATATATATCGTCATATATATGCGTGACAACTGTAGCCCTAGGAGTCAAGAACCTTTTGGCACTGATTTTGACAAGCAGCAGCGGCGTCTCAAACGTTTGAAGGCTTGCCGTCTAACTGTGCTCGGGGTTGGGGAGGGGTTCAAATGTTAAATGTTCTTTTAACTGACACAAGAAAATTTAATTTATTTTCGGCAAAGACAAACATAACACAGACAGATGTCAAATTAGCAGCCCAGCCCAAGTTAAAAGCACACACGTGCCAGCAAATCAAACAAATGGCTCAAAGCAACTGCCAGAGCTGACAAGTGAGCTCAGCTACTTTAAAGTATGTGCGTATGAGTGTGTGCTCGTGTGTTCGTGTGTGTGTGTGTGTGTGTGTGTATGTGGACTAGCTAATTGCTTTGTTTTAGCCTAGGTAAGCTAACTGCAATATGAAACTTTGTGTGGCTCGCTTGAGTTTTAGTTGTAATGAAGCGACTTAACCGGATAGAGAAAACTGAGCCATAAGCTGGCTTTAGACTTTTAATTTAAAAGTTTCGCACAGAGCCCAAAAGGCACTGACGCTGACGCGGACGCGGACGCTGACAGCGACGCTGACGCTGAAGCTGACGCAAACGTAATGCAATCAGCAAACAAAAGGCAATTGCCAAAGTGGCTGCTGACGCTGGCGCTGGCATATCAACTCTCTCAACTCTTTCTCCACCGCCCGTGGTGCATGCCCCACGCATATCATCAACTACGCTCAACGGTCTATTGTCTGCCGCTTGCAGCTTATGTCGTAAATCGCGGCATTTGGACATGACCAAGCTTCGCTCTGAGACTTAAGCATTGTCATCATTTTTTGATATAAATACATTTCGTTTCGTTTCCTTTATATTTTGGCCAGGCTATAACCATGAGCACTGAAAATTGCAAAATTCCAAGGCCATAATTAACGAGATAAAGACACAAAAGAGCGCCAAGCATACAATTTGATGCTTTGAGTGAGTGAATGACTGACACACTGACGCACCGAATGACTGACTGACTGGCTGGCTACATGCAAAATTTTTTAATTAAATTGTAAAATTATGAGCGTTAATTGGCGGCCCGGTGGTAGCAGCATTGCGGCCTTTAAAACTACGCATGAGCATGGGCGTAGATGGCATGTAAATTAAGGGGGCTACACATAGTTTATAGTGACTACTATGAACTGGCAATCGTCGTTATCAATCGTTCGTTAATCAAAATGATTATTTACTTCGGGCATTTAATGTTTTTTTATTATCAAAAATGTTCGATTGACTAAATTTATACATATTTAACTATTAGTCTCACAATATCATTAATAGAATTTTTATTGTAGTTGCTTACAACTTTTATATTTTAATAATCTCAGAGGAGTAAGGGGGTGCTGATTACGCCCCTGCCTGCATGCATGTGTGTGTGTGAAAAAATAATTAACGACTTGGCAGGCATGGCCGACAATGCTGTTGACAATACATAAAATGGCAAGAGACAAAAACAATCAATGCAAAAGTGGCTTCGCTGAAAGTGCAGAGAGAGGGGTGAGGGAATTCGACGAGCTTGAGTGCTACAATGCATTTTGCATGTTGCAGCTGCAGCTGCAGCTTTTGTCTCAGCCAGGCCATTTACACTTGTAATGAGCCAACGGATTTTAATTTGTGGCTCAAAGAGATTGCGCGCCCAATGGCATTTATATGGCCAAAAGCAGCGGCAACTTTTAGCCAAGTTAAAAGAGTTTTTCGCTGGCTGCTCATTTCATTTCGCTGTTTTTTATGCGACTTTAATCTTTGGCCAGCTGAATCGGCAACTTATTACTCAAGTTCCTAGACCAACACACACAAACAAGTTGCTTATCTACTTAAACCAACGGCGACGACGACGACGGCGACTTGACTTGGACGAACTTTGGGGGGAAGCAATCTAATTTCAATGTTTCAGCGAGCCGAGTCTTTCAATATAAATAATCGAGAGAAATTACAATAAAAATCAATTTCCATATTCAATTTGCTTAAGTGCACACACACACAAGCACATACATGCAAAATTGGAATGAAGCCGCAAGTTTGACAACATTTGAAAAATGAAAATGAGCTGGGCTGAGTTTGTTGTTGGTCAGTTTGTTGCTTGGCTTGGCTATAAATAATACACAGATTTTTTGTCATTTGGCACTAAATGAAGTTAAACTATTTCCAGTTCGTCAACGTCAGCAATTTAGAAGCCATAGCCCATGCAATTCACTTGACTCGAGCTCATTTATGCGTTTAACACATTTTGCCCAAAATGAAACGAAGCAAGGGAAAAGGCAAATGCGACTCTAACTTGGACTGTGACTAGGACTGGGACTGGGACTGGGACTGGGACTGGGACTGTGAGTGGGACAAGCGACAGCGACATTTTGTGACACATTTCCATTTTCGGGGTGCAAAGCGTTTTGCTGAGAGAAATTTCTTTATTCCTTGCTTTTGGCTTTTATTTACTGCGGCGTCCACAACAAAAGACGGCAGCGACGGCAGCGAAAGTGAAAAGCACAAGAAATGTTTACCAGAAAATAGTGCAAACTTTTTCAGTTTTCCCTTTTTCATGCTTTTTGTTTTGTTTTGTTTCGTTGTGTTTCGTTGGGTGCGGGAAAAAGTGAAAAATACCAGCACGTTAAATTGAATTTAACGTGAAATGCAATGAAACGTAATGAAATTTTCGCTGTCAGCTCGGCCTGAGCGCTGCTGCTGCTGCTGCTAGCTCCAGCTCTCAACTGAATAAAGTCCAAGTCCGGGGCCATGTAGTTGACTCTGCGAGTCTGTGTGTGAAAATTATGCTTAGAAAGCTATTCGCGAGCCGCTGCTTTTAGTCTGAAAGAGAATTATAAAGCAAAATGAAAACAATACAACAATATATACGAGTTTAGTATATAAACTGCGAATAATGCGCTGCTGAACGCCTGCAGTGCTTAAGCGAGAACGAATCGTATATTTATTGCCTTTATTAGTGGAGTCGATTGAAAAATTTACTGCGCTCGAAATTCGATCTAGAACGCTTCAATTCACTCGCCTCAACTTCAGTTCTGACTCACTAGCGTCTGTCTATATGTATGTGTGTGTGTGGGTGTATGATATTGATAGCTTGGCTAGCGTGTGGGTGTCGGTGGGGGTGGGAGGCCTTACACAATTCATCTTGCTGCCAGCGAATATCTCACGCAGCAATTCGCAATGCTTTCACTTTATTTCCTTTTGGCAATCTTTTTGCTTTCCTTTTCTTTTTTTGATATTTGGCATGCAGCTAAAGGTGCTGTGTGTATGAAATTCGCTCAATTGCCTAGCCTCAGTTGGTTGCAGCTACTTTTCACATTCCCAGCTCGTTGGCATTGGCGTTGGCGTTTCGCTTATTTCATTTGCGCTGCTTGCTGCTTGCTGCTGTTGCTTTCTTAAGTACTTTGCTGGCTGTTTGCATTACAGGCAGAGAGTTGTCCTTGCGTCGAGTGTTCGTTTGTATTTGTTTTCAATTTTGGCAGCTTCTGTAAATGTTTATATCATTTGATATAAGCATGCCATTAGCGCAGCTGACTGACTCCACGTGGCGTATGAGTAATCAGACAATTCGACGATTGCAGTTGCTTTTGCTTTTCATTTTCAGCTTTCTCTACCTCATTGTTATTTTCGTTTTGCTAAATTGCGAATTGTAAGTCGCTTGTTCTACTTATAGCACAATTGATTTTTCTCGCTCGCTCTCGATGTCAAGAGCAATTAGGTGCCGGTTAAGGCTTCCAGTAAATCACACTGACCTGACATTGAAGATAGCAGTCGAGCCAGTCAGCAGTCGAGTTGCCTCAATAGCAATTAACTGCGATTTGTCGCAGCAGCAGCTTCGTCTGCTTATCAACTGTTGTCACTTTTATTTATAAAACAAGAAATAAACTATTAATTGCATTTACTGCGCAGCTAATTGAAAATTGATAAGTTGTTCGCGTATTATCGTTAAGGCCATTCCAACTGATTACCAAGCCTTAATCTATTAAGGTTGCCAACTTGATTGCTTTTCTGAGTTCGGGTCTCAAAATTATTTAATTCTCTTTGTGTCTGGGGGCTTATTTTCATTTGCATTTTATCAGCATTTATTATATATATTTATATATTTTATTTAGTATGCATATCTTATATCTTATCTTTTCTTTTTTTATAAATTTTTGGCTTAGCTAAGCACTAAAGTTTGTCCAAAGAGTTTGGCATTCAATTTGACAATTTAAAATTATTATTATTCATAACTTATTTAAATCAGTTATATAAAACAAATATATAAGTCTTATAAAACAACAAGTCAGATCTTCACTCTCTTGTGCTTCCAGAAATGTACACAAGCAGTCATCATGCATATTCTAGAATTTATCAACTGACACACTCAATCTTTAATTTTTGCTGATAGCTGCATTAAAAATCAATTGATTTTGGCATAACATTTGGGCTTGTCGAAGATAAGGCTAACAAATTGGCAGTCGTGATACTGAAATGTCAGTTATTTCGACTTTGGCAATAACATTTTTTGCTACAAGCAACAAACGGAGAAAAAAATGTTTAAAATTAAGCAAATTAAACAGGCAATCATTTTGGCTTTAGCTTGCATGAGCGCATTAATAATCTGACAGATAGACAGACAGACAGTAAGGTAGGCAAATAAACCGACTGAAGCAGTCAGACAAGTGCACAATACAAATAAATACACACACACACATATGCACACATACGCATGAATGAAAGGCCAGTTTGCTTTTAACTTTGTGTGTGTGTTTGTAGTTGTTGTTGTTGTTGTTATTGTAGCTGCAAATACTTTGTCATAACAGACAGAAAGACTGTTGCAAAAAAGCATGAAATATGTAAATGTGTGCAAATGAGTGCTTGTGTGTGTGTGTGTGTCTGGCTGACCTGCACTTGGGTTACGTTTGCATATTTTGTGTTTATATTTGCGTTTGTTATTCGACGGATTGCACTTACTCACACACACACACACACACATTTCCGGTGTCTGTCTGTCCGTCCGTCTGTATATTTGCTTTTGTGCCTGTCAGCTTACCTAATTACATTCCGGAAATAAAACGTTGACTGATTGTGCCAATAAATGAAAATAATGACGCACCATTGACTGCAAACTCGCAAAGCGACGACGACGGATACAACAAACTGAGCTCAGCGCTCGCTCTCCTCACAGCCGGCAAACTTTTTGCCGCACAATGACAACCACTGTGGCAAGTCTACATCCACCCAGCCCCACACCCCAACCAACCCCATCCCACTCAGCGCCCTTACCGCAGTTGTAGCGCAACTTTTGTGCTTTTACTTTGAGTGTATGCTGTTAAAACAGAGCTCTTGACGAGTTTATTTCCTACGCAGCATTAACTGATTGTCTGTGATTTTCTTGTTTTTAGATAATGAAAGCCCACGCATACACTCACACTCACACACACACACACACACACACGTGCAGACATTTAGCAACTTGTGGGCACACATAAAAGACTGAGAGTTGGTCAGCGTGTTACATTTTATATACTAAGTATTTCAGTTGGCAAGTTGCGGGCCATTTATATGACCAATGTCTTAAAAAAAAAAACAAAAGTTTAAAACTGCTGCGGGCAAAATATTTCTTGCATGCAGCAAGTTGCTCATTTTTTCTAATCAACGACTTTTACTTCGATTTCGGGGCTAACAACAAAAGTCGCATTGGAAACTGCAAGCAAATCGCTTGATAGTCTCCCCAAAAAGTATGCTAAGCATTTAGCAGTTTACCCAAAGCTCCAGACTATGCGTGTTGTTCCAAAATGTAAAATGTTTTCAGAGCTGATGGCTGCAGTCAGTCAGTCGGTCGTTCGGTCGGTCGGTCGGGGGGACTGTTTGTGTTCAAACTTGGCCCTTTTACTAATTTCAGCACAATAACCCAAATTAAAGCGGTTTTTGGGGCTTGTTTGCAGCTGCTCCAGACACGAAAGCCGAAACGCACGGCTGCAAAGCAAAACTTCAAGAGAGCACAGTCAAGACGAAGAGCAAAGCATAGACATTCGGCATTTTTATAGCATTCTCTACAGTGCGCAGCTGCTAGAGCTGAAGAGAGAATCGTTGGCGTTGCTCTCTCAAAAGTATTTGCTATAAAAATGTAACAGCTGTTTTGCTTTAGTTTGATGTGCATATCATAGAATAATTCTGTGCTTGATATCTTCAAGTATTTGAATAATAATATTAAATAAACATTTAAATAAGATATTTAATATTCTAAATAATTTATAAGACAAATGTTGCAAATATGCAATGTAAACACATTTAATTTGATAAAAAAATTGATAAAATCGGGCAATTACATACAAAAATCAAGGCAAGAATATTGGCAAAAATTATAATGTACACTTGAATAAGTCAATAAATCAAGTTAAAATAAATTGGATTTAAATAAAAATGAATAATATTTTAAATTGTTTAAAATTATGCCGTAAATTAAATGAATAATTTATCCTCCACACATTAACTCTTAATACATATTTTTTATTTATATATATTTGTCTGCCAGTCTATGTACCATTTAGAAAAGACTTAAGAAATATAGTTAAAAAAATTAAAAAATAATTTAAAAATATAATGTATGTATTTAATACTAAATATGCATAATTAATTCTTTTTATATAGTTTCAATTTAATTCAATAGAATTGTAATTTATTAATTTATACAAATATTTTAAATATTTAAATAATTCTTATTTAAACCTACGCTAATTTATGCCAAGCAGGGCTTACGGCTAAATAAAAATTATTTACTAAATAAAATAATTTATATGGTGCTTAATATTTATTAACGATTCATATATTTAATATATTAAATAATTCAGTTTTAAGCTGCCTTGCCGCCAAATTAATCGCATCCGTCTGTTAGTCTGTTCCCCGTGGACCAATTACACGCACAAACGAAAGGAAGTTGCTATAAAAACGCAAGAGAGCGACAGCGGGAGAGCAGAAAGCATAAGAGAGCGACACAGCATTCGTTTGTTCGTGTCTGCCGCTGCTGCTGCTGGCGTCGCTGCCAGTGCAGACGGAGTGGAGCAGAGCAGAGTTTGCTAGCCATTTGTGATGTTTGCTACGATTGCCACACAGCGGTCGTATCCGTGTCCGTGTCTGTGTCCTCACCAACATCAACGCTAGTGCCAGTCGCATGCGAAAGCGTAAAGTAAACAGACAAGCGTCGTCCGAGCATGCACAAGCGCGCCGAAGTTTACCCCACAACAGCAGCAGCAGCAGCAGCAGCAGCAAGCGCAACAGCAACAACTGTGACAACGACAACGACATCGAGTGTGCGTCGCAGTCAGCGTCTGAAGCGAGCGACGCCTTTAATCGGCTGCTCGGCCAGTTGCCACACAGCCACATCCTTTGGACGCCGCATGCAGTCAGTTAATTTCTGACCACAGCGGCAACGCGTTGCGTGCGCTCCGTGTGCGCATTAAATTCGAATTGCAGCCAGTCAATCAAAGCAGCAGCAACAACAGCAGCAAGCAAGCAAAAAATTACGCCGCGTATACGCAATGTGCTGGACTCAAGTCCGCGTATGTATAATGCAGTTGCAACTGTGGCACGTGGCATATGGCAGCGGCCAACATAAACTAAGCAAAGCAACTAAAACTGTGGCATGCAACATTTAAGAAAAAACAAACCAAAGTCAAGTGAATTAAAATCAACAACAATTGCATTTAAGCACAAATTAACAAATCAAACAAACAAAACAGTGTAATTAAATTAAAATAGCGCATACGACGCGTTGGACACGCGGCTACAAAATGTCAACGCGAATGTTTTGAGTGAAATGCCAACGAGTGTGTGCATTGAACATTGATAAATTGATTTACATATGCAAAACAATTGAAAAAACAAAGCACACAAACAAATAAACAGAGCAAAAGCAACAGCAACATCAACAACAACAACAGCGCGTACAAAATGCCGGCGTCAAGTGGATTATATCACATCAAGCGCGGGCGTGTCCTTGACAGCGCGCAAAAAAGCACGACGCTCATTTTTATAGCATTTATGGCGGCATGCAGCACTTGCGGTAAATATAACAAAAACACACATAAGACACACACGCTCCATTTGCAATTGATAACAATTTTTTTTTATTGAAAATCATTTTTCATGCATGGCAATTATGACGAATTAAATTTGCTGCTGTAGCTGACAGCGCGTATGCGTAATTAAATTTATGACAATAACTGTAAAAGAAAATCATTTGATTCTTCAAGTTTGATTGACTTGAGGTAGGACGACAACAATAAAAGCAAGTTGTGGGCAACATTTTATTGGCAACGACAGGTCAGCGCTGCTGTTGCGGAAATCGTGCATCACTTGTCAATTGACTGACAGCAAACAGTCAGCGCAATAGCAACAGCAACAGCAGCAACAACAATGCCACACAGCTTGTCGTGCTGCTGCTGCTGCTGCTTCTTCTTCTTATTCGACATAAACGCAAACACTTGTCTGTGGGGCACAAGTGTCTGAATGTTTGGCAGCGAAGAGAAGCGCTGCTGTTGGCAATTTGTCAAGCAATCAACAAAGCCAGCAATTGCCCTCAGCGGCGGTGCGGGGGCATGTACATGGGGGCGTGGGCGTGGCAGTTAGTGTTGAATAGCCCCAAGGTGCTGCCGCGCTGTTTTGTTGCCAAATCATTGAAACAAATAAAAAGCAAAGCGCAGCAAAGAAAAACGATCAACATGCACACGCATCTGTGTGTGTGTGTGTGTAGCCCTTCAAATAAGTAGAGCACTTGCTGCGCCTGTGTGTGTGTGTGTGTGTGTGTGTACGTACTTTCGCTCTCATTCGCTCTAGCGCACAGTGGGCAATTTCACATGACTAGTGAAATAAAATGAATAACTTCAATTGGTTTTATTCACAATTTAGAAGAATTGTTTAGATAAACAATATTTATTAAATATAATTAAACAAACTATGCATAAATGAATTTTTTAGATGAGCAATATTTACATTGTAGCAAATTGTTAAACATACTTTGTAAGCATATTAATTTTATTTAGATTTTTTTTTAATTAAATAACTTGAATATTAGAATTGAACTTCGCTGGCTAGACCCATCGCCCACTGTTTGTCACTCACTCTCTCTCTCTTCCTCTAACGCCCTTCTATGCGTGGCCACCCTTGGGCCATGGAACTGTTCTGTAGAATCATCAAATAAACCGACCCAGTTGCTGGCCCTGGAGCTGTGCACTTCTGGCACATCTAGCACATGCATTGTTGCATGCTATGCCAACTTTTGTTGCCTACTTTTTCGGGCGTCTCTCTATATTGTGTGTGTGTGTGTGTGTGTAACTGTCACTGTCAATGTTGTAATGAAAATTCAGAGCAGAGCTGCGCCAAGCAGACCATACCATATATATATATATATATATATGTATATATATATTTATGCACTTACTCTGGTAAGCAACAAAGCAAAACAAGAGCTTAGTTCTTAAATGCAAACATTTTTGTTGCGCTGCTTCTGCTGCGCTCTTGTTTTATTTGGAGCGCATTAATATTTAGTCAGCGACATACATAAATCAATATGCATGCGTTGCATGTCACCAGAAACGACCCATAGTGCAGTGGCAGAGCGTTGCTATTTGAAGGCCATGCCTCAATAAAAATGCATTTTTACTGCACACAAGCATTTGCATAATTTAGCACACTAATGCGCTCTAATATACAAATACAAATACTATGCATGGCAAACTTTAATCTATGCGAGCATTGAAGCTGCTATTGAAATGTGAAAATTAACATCGAGCAATGACTGGACTTGCCACAGCTATAAATCGAACTGCTTATTCGTTCTTATGATTATAATATAATAATCTGTTAGATATAATTATTTGCATAGAGCTCGCACGAACTTTTGTTGAATTAAATCATATTAAATTCTTTATCTTATTTAAAAGATTTTTAATGACATGCATCTAATGCTCAAAACGAAAATGATCTTCACTTTCTATGTTAAAATGCTGCTCTTTGTTCTATGTTAACTATGAAGTTAATTCTAAACTTAAGTATTAGCCACTGTTGTAGAAATTATTTTCTATATTCAGTTATAAGATATTATTGTCTTTTATCCTTTGATTTTTATAGATTAAAGTTTGCATTAACTTTTTTAACTCTTAATAATTAACACTAACCTAGACCTGATTGGGTTTTTGGGGTTTCCCCAATCCTTGCAACAAATGTTGGGTCTGTTTAACACTCCCAATCTATAAGTTTATCAAATCTAAAAAAACAAAAACAATATTTAAATAATTTTTAAATTAAATTTTAAATATTTTTTGTAATCCTTTTCTTTTATCGTCGACTGTTCATAGTTGACATTAAATAAATAAATAAATTAACCAATTAAGAAAAATGCTTCATTACAAAATAAATCGTAAGAAAATTTAGTCAACATTCCTGTGGAAGTTGCATCATACTTGGCCATATATCTTAATTGGGTGAGGAGATAATAAATTTGTTAAAGGTTCACTATTAACTCCTCCTCGGACGAACTCTTTCCGAGTTCGCTGTGCAGATTACAACAGACTGGATTATGCTCGCAGTTTATTATTCCGAAAACTGTATTTTATTGTTAATATTTATTTAACTTGCCACACATTATGGCCACATATGTTGGGTCACAGCTTTTTCTTCATTCCTAGAAAAACATTTGCCATTTAATTTTAAAACACTTACATTTAATTAATTTTACATATCAAACAATTTGTATTTTTCCAAAGTCGACATTAAATAAGTACATAAGTCTACAAAAAGAGAAAAGTTAGTTGCGTAAACTTTTGGCCAGATTTAATTTTCAGTGCAGCAGCATACGCACATTCAAAAAGTTACAGTTATAGCTCAATTGGCAGGCTAGGCGCTTTGGCTTAATTGCTTGGCTACCGACTGCTTTTAATTAAATCAGACAGCTGAGGGCTAAACCGCAGGCTCTGCTCTGCTGTCGGCGTATGCCCATGGCGTATGCGTAATGTAAGGCAAAGTATCTGCCTAATTGTTGTTTAATTGAATAATTAATTGAAGCTGTCAAATATTTGTTGCAATTCAACTTGCAGTTGCTGCTGCAATTTCAGTTGCATGCAGCGTAATCAACGCGTGTGGCACGTATGTTCAATATTTCTTCATCTCGAGCGTAATAATTTTAAATAAACTCAAGGCGCTGCTGTCAGCGTTGCCGGCACACACACACACACACACACACACACACACGCGCGCGTGTGGAGCACAGGTCAAGGCCTATGTAGACAGTCTCACCCACAGCGTACGTTGGCGAGCATAATTTAATAGCACACACACACACTCTTGCAGTTACACATATGCACACAGGTAATGGTAGAGGTAACGGTAAAGGCAACGGTAAAGCCAACGCCAACAGAGCCATAAAGTTCACCTGTTACAAATGCAACGCCACGTGGGGCGTTGGCAGCCATAATAATCAGCGCAAAAACTAATGGTCACACACCCCCCACCCACCCAACACAACATCGCCCACATGCACACATATGCATGTAGTTGGTATCATGTGTAAATCAGGGCGTGTGTGTTGGTGTCTGCAGTTTTGCTTGCACTTCTTGTTGGCGTTGAAAGCACGTAAATTCCACATAATTTGAAGTTGGCGCCAGCTTTTGGTTACCGTAATGCGTATGCGAATACCGGCTGCGATTTTTTGGGTAAGTGGGCGTGGCTCTTGTGGGCAGCTCATGACAAAAACTAAAGCGCGTATTGTATTATCAGCAAGTTTGCTAAATCTACAAATTCAGTCAGTTTTAGACTGAACAAATTTTACATCAACCTCAGATTAAGCCAAAATTAACTTCACCATAATTTCCACTAGCAACTCTTTGCTGCTTTAACTTCTAAGTGCTCTGCCTTCTATGAATTGGTTTGAGAAATTTCAGGCTAAATTGTGTATTAATTTTTTTTTGGCTTGCATTTTATGTAAGGAAAAGAATTCAATCAATTTGTTCAAAAGAGTTTTGTATGTAAAGAAAAGTATACAAAGCATAAAGTAAAATTTCAATTATATAATTCAATACAAATTATATTTATATAAAATTTCATTATTTATTATTTTTATAAAGACAACTTTTGCTCCTAACTTTACTTAAGTCTTACTTAATTTTTCTCTTTATTTTGCTTTGATGTTGCTCTGCTTAATTTTTGTTTATAATGAAAACAACTCTTGTTAATTATAATGAAAAACAATAGCAGCGCTTCTTTCTATAAATTTTGGCATCCAGAAAGAATCTAATTCATAACTTGCCTATATATAATGTTTACTAAGCGTGTGTGGTAAATATTTACATATATTCAATTTTTCTAAAAAGGTTTTGTTTGCTTTCAATTTGCATGGCATCTGGTTTAATTTTAGAGCCATGCATTCTATTCTCAAAATTAACTAAAGTTTACTTTTCTCACCTATCAACTCGAGCCCATGCTAATGTTTACTTTACTTTATTGGCTTACCAAGAGCTAAAAGCTTTATTTTTGCAAATATTTATCTACGCTTTTTTAGGCATTTTTTAAAGCCTATTTCAGTTATTCGTGTGTCTATCGCTTATCCCGTAAACTTTGGATTCGTAGAATCAGCTTTGTGTTGTCAGCTTTTCATTTTTGAGCTTTCCACAGCTACAAGAGCTGCTCAATCGGCTTTCAAATGTGTTTCCCAGAATTTATTCGTTACATGCATTATTGGAATCAATTTCTGGAAACTCTTGCCGTGCATTATTAATTTTGCAAGCACATTTAACTCGAAGCTCGAACGTGTGTGTGCGTGTGTGTGTGAACATAATTGAAATGGATTTTTGTGCAAATCATGCAAAGCTATTAAAGGTTAGACTGGCTGACAGGCACTTCAACTTTGACTGCTTATCGTACATGCAAATGCTTTTCCGATTTACCTAACAATTTTTTTGTGGGTCAAAGTTGTGTAGCTCTGGACCATCGAAAGTTGCGCATCATGGTTAACGCTGAGAGAACTGATGATGGCGATGATGATGATGTGCATAGTTTGATAGCCCAGCAGTTGCTAACGAGCCACAGTTGCTGTTGTTGTTGTTGTTGTGCGTAGAAGTTTTTGACAAGCGGCCGCCGCTATTGTCCTTTCGTCCCATGCCCAGACTATGAAGAGGCGTGCCACAAGATTTTTAACACTCGCCGCTCTTGTCGCCGCCGCCGCCGTCGCCGCAGAGAGTTGTTTGCTCTAATTATTAGTCCATGGGGCTTGTTTGCACTTTTCAAGCCAAAAATACTCGAGGGAAGTTTAAGTTTATTGAAGCAATTAATTTGCTTCAAGTGTGCGCTTGATTTCGCTTCAGCCTCTGCGTGTGCGTGTGTGTGTGTGTGTGTGAGTTTATTTAATGTCATTGCTGACATGATGTTGCCTTAAAGTTAAATGCGCATTAACAGACAGAGCGACAGACAGACAGACAGTGAAGTCGAAATTCGCGCTGACACAATTTCATTCCAAAGTTGTTGCTGCAACAGAATTGTGCGAGATATATAAGTATATATGTTTATAGTCGGAGAACTGTGAGCATTTGCCTATTATTTGTCTCGCTGGCAAGCTGCAACTTTTTTGGAGCAGCAATTGCTTGAATTTCAAGTGAAAACTTTTTGGGTTTTGCGCCTTTTTATTCTTGAGGCCAAAACTTTTGCAAAACTTTTCGTACTGTGTTATTTTTTTTTTCATTGTTCTCTTTGCCAGCAGACAGTTGCGTATGCGTGTGTGTGTATGTGTGTGCGTCTAAGTAATTGCGCGTTGAGGCAACTGGAGCAAACTGTCTGCGTTTTAAATGCCAACAAGCACATTGACGCCAAAAGCTAAGACTGCCAAATGGCCCACTAAGAACCAAAGCTACAGCTAAAGCTAAAGCCCAAAGTCATCTCGATGTTGCTGCAATTCACAAAATTGAAATTATGCAACAAGCAGCCGAAGCAGCCAAAGCCAAAGCACAAAGCCATGCCAAAAGACATATGCGTAGCACTTTGTCTTTGGCTCGCTTGCAACTCCAACTAAAGCTAAAAGCATCACTATATATTCATATGTGTGTGTGCTCTTATGTGTGTGCGTGTGGCTTAAGAGTTGAAAATTGTTGCAACTACTAGTTAAAAGTTTCAGCCCTGCTATTCTCTTGGTTAAAAACTTTTTCGTCCGCACATGTTTATTATCAGCTAATTTATACGATTAATTTATAGTCTAACTGCTTTAAGGCTGAAGTGCCGCCTTATCAAAGTTGCCGATTCAGTTTTTTCTGAATGAGCTTGTCACGATTTAAATGAAATTTAAACAGTTACCTATACGGAAGTCTAAGGCTTTAAGTTCTTGATGCTGTTTTATATTTATTTTACTACAAGTTTGTATATTAAATATATATTAAGTGAGTGATACCAAAATAGTTATTCTGAATTACCATTATTAACTAATTAACGTCTAATATGGCAGATTAGTGCAATGGATTTAAGCTCCATATATAAAGTATTTTACTTTTATTAGAAAACTAATGTCAACATGAGCTAATTTAGGACTTCAAGACAGAGCCTCACCTTTAATGGAAAAATTAATTTTTTTTTATGATCACGCTTTATTAATTTTAGTTATAATTACTGTTTTAGTAGTATATTTTTTATTAATCGATTCTTATTACACGGACAAACACTTGAATCGTTTATAAATAAATTTACTCCAATAACGTTTCTCACTCACCCTTCGCTTATTCATTTTATTTAAAAGAGACCAGCGAACAAACCAAATGAATAAAAAATCATAATTATTTAATGCATAATCAACGACTAATTTATTTTATATTAGTTTCCCAAGTTCTGGACTCTTTAGGCTTCTCAAATTGTTATAGACTTTAATAAATTATGCACTGTTTAGTGTCTAACTTTTTATTAAATTTTTGTCGTTTGCTTTATTTAGGGCTGATCTCTTCGTTTCTGTTTTTTTCTGTTGCCACACAGACAGTTTGTGCGTTAAGTAACTTAACTCGCGGTTGTCATCTCTGCTTAAAGCCAAACGCATTTGCTGTTGCCAACCTTAGCTTAGCAGCGCTTTAATGCGTATTTTCGGCAAATATAGCTCCCAACCGAGCGCGCATTAAAAAGGTACACGGCAAACTGGATTATGGTTTTAAGTGTAATTACAATTTACATGGCTTCCATTCTGGCAGCTGTATTAAAACACACACACACACATACAGACACACACACAGACACAGACAAAGCTTGTATTAAAAACTTAAACACCAAATGATAAGCGACTGCCAGATCCTCTATGCCCAACGCTAAGCCTCTAAGTGTATAAAAAAAATATATATATAAAAAAATACAGCGCCGCTAGTCGGTTTCACGGTCGTAATTAGAAACTTTTTAGTTGGCAGCGCACAAAAGTTTAGACATGACTTTTGAGGCATTAACGTAGTCAATGTTGTTGGCCGCCATTTTAGCGCCATGATGCGGTAATTAATTTTCCAACAGACAAACGGCGGGGCTGGGGGTGTGGTGTAGTTTCAGTGTCAGCCATTGCGCTGGACAGGCTGGTTTTAGTTTTCAAGGTTATTTTTTTCAGTAAGCAAAAAAAAATAAAAAATAAAATACGTGTATTGCTTGGCGAAGCACTTTTGAAGCTTTAAATAAAAGTTAATTTATTTATGCAGCAGTTTTAACAACAAATATTTATTTACATGGTGAGTGGTTAAAATTCATTAACAACAATTTTCATTTGTGCATTTACCACAATTTAAATATTGTGCATAAAAAATTATCGTATAAAATTAAATTATAATTAAAGTATTACTCATTTTATTAACAACATGTTTTATTTGTGCAATTTAAATATTTTCAATAATTGCAGTCAGTTAATTAAAATATAATTAAATAAAGTTTGCGCATTTATTTTTCTATGAGTTAAGCTAGTTAAATGAATTTAAATAAAATGCATATAGATATTTTTTGTATATTTAAAGACTCATGTGCTATTTATATTTTTGACTAATTAGCAAACAAAGTTTTCTTTATATAGCCAAGTTTGTTTATTAAAATTATTGTTGTTATGATGCGCGAGAATTTGAGCGGGTTCTCTATAGTTTGCTGTTTGGCTTTGGTGGTTTCTGAGGCTGGTCTATGGTATTTAATTTCAAATTTATAGTCAGCGTGTTGCGGCCTACTGCTAATGGCTGCAACAAGCCCACACACACACACACACAGACAGGCACATGCATGAGCTTTACTTAATTACCGTTGATAATTTACACTTTCGCTGGTTCGGCTGGGGGGCAGCTTTGCTTTAAGTTTAGCGTCGTTTGGCTGCACATTGCTGTGTGCTCTACATAAATTAAAGTTTACGTGGTGTCTCCTTGTAAGATGTGGCAAGGCAGCCCCAGTTGGTTATTCAGCTGGCAGTTGCTATACGACGGCGACGCCCATACAGAATGCCAACTAAAAAGCAACTCTGTTTGCCAGACATGCGTAGGGAGGGAGCAGCGCTTGATATATATGAATGTTTGTACATAAGTATGTATGTAAATGCGTGGAGGAGCTTGCGTAACAATTTGGATTACAGTTGAAGTAGTTGACAGTTGTGTGGGTGCGGGGCGAAGGCGTGTGGCAGGCTAATTTATGAAAATTGCTCTCGAAATTATTGGCAAGCAGCGCTTCGCACTCAACTGAAGCAGCAAGCAGCAAGCAGCGGGCAAATTGTGGTTAGCTTAGCTCAACAGCCTGTCCGACTGACTGACGGACGATCGGACAGACAGACAGACAGTCAAAGTACGCACGGACTTTTCTGACTGAATGACGCAATTGGAGCGACTTTGCGTTGCGATAATGAGCTAAAACCGTATTGAAACTCGCTGGCGCCCAGAAGTATGCAAATATTTGTGTGTGAAGTAAAAAGCACTAGAAAAGTGAAAATGTGAAAAGTGCCCAACAAGCATAATTTATTAGCTAACTGCTTAAATTTCAGAGCGTAACGAACAAACAGCGAAAAAAACTGAAAATAAAACCAAAGCAACCAAATCAACAACAACAACAATAATACAAATTATAAAAATATATATAGCTATATATGTATGTTATGTAGAAAATACGGCGCGTATAAATTTCTGCCGGCTGCCAGCTAAGCAGAATAAAAAAAACAACTACAAGCGCACAAAGATGATGGAAGAAGAAGCAGAAGCGAAGCGAATTTGTGACATTGCTGTCTTGGCTGGTTTGTTATTTGTTGCCTTTAATCTTTGGGGAACAGAATTTGCGCGATTTCCAGTGCCAATGCCTTTGCTTACAAAAGGATGAAGCGCCCCGAGCCCCCCGGACTCAAGGACAACAAATGATAACGGTTAACACAGCAGCAGCAGCAACAGCAACAGCAACTGCCAGCAACACCAACAGCAATGCCTAATGATACTGTCAACAAAAAACGAAGGGGTCGCCAGGCAGGCCGAATGCGCAAGCTATGTTAGAAAAAAAAAACAGAAGAAATGAATAAAAAAAACCCACTCGCAAGAAATGCGAAAAGACAACGACAACCGACAGCGACACAGCAACAACGCCAAGCAGAATATGATGATGACAGCAAAGACTGCGAGACGGCAACGGCAACGGCAACAATTTCAGCCATTAGATACTGTAAGCGAGCGTGTATTGTAAAAGTGACTGCAGAAGCGGGAGAGATGCGGTGCAACCTGAGCCGTATAATGCCAGCACGCAAGCAGCTCACACGCACACGCACACACAGTTGAAAGCACATCCTGACTGATTCGCTCGGCAAAATTCTCGTTCATTTGCTTCCCACTGTTTTGCATTTATTCACTTGACTTTGCTTTAACAATGAGGTAACTTTCGAGTGTGGTCCCGACAGTGCTAGCCAGTTTAGCTATTTTATAGCTAGACATAGCTATTTTGAAATTGCATGCGATAGTACGAAATACGAATTGCTATTAGCCAGATTTGTAACAAATTAAAGAATTGATGTGACTATTTTGTATTTTACATTTGGCACACAACATTTGAGCTACTAGCAATGCCAAAAAGTTAAATCTAATGCCTAGAAATGCTATAAGTAACATTACTAATCATCGAGAATTGATGACTGTATGAATTGGATAACGAAAAATTATTCTAATACGACTAATACTGGTTTTCAGTTACAGGCTAAGTAATCAACTAGCCAAAAGCTAAAGTCATCATAATGAAGGTGAAGCTTAATATATATATATTAATATTTTAATGCATATATACTTATTTTAATTCTTAAATGCTATATGTATTTAAATATAAAAGTGTTCAAAATAAACGAGCAATTTAAGCTCAAAGTTTTCCCAACTTAAATATTCAATTAATAAATATAGCAATAAATATCTAAAAACCTAGATATGTCTGTATCTGTAGTTGAAGTTATTTGTCTATTCTGCCAGCACTAGTATCTTGCTCTGCAGCTTTGTATGTATGCGTGTGTCTCTAATACATAGACCGGCGTATTTTTGTTTTCCTTACACGCACACAACGCATAGATTGAATATTTGCTGCCTTTGCCGCAGATTTGCAAACCGAAAGTAGACAAAATCTACAAAACACAAATCATTGTTGGACTATCAGATGCCGCAGCTTAAGGCCCGAACCGTAGCAATAATTATTTAATAGCCTAAAAGTAAAGCAATTTATATATATTTATATAAATAATGCTTTGTGTCTGCTCGAGAATTCCAGCATAACCTTTAAGTATCCCATGGTGAGAGCCTAAGCTAAAATTGCCCTCGAGCCGCGTGTCCTTCATAACTTCCAGCGGCGCATAAGTCAATGTGCGTTTTTATGTGCCTATGTGTGTGTGTGTGTGGGTGTGTGCGTGGGTGTATGTGTATGCAACAATTTAGTGTAGGCGAATGTCTGCGGCTTGAATCCAATGGCAAATAAGTAAATCATGAATAATATCATTTATTTTTATTCGCAAGCAACAGCTTTGATTACTTTGTTTGTTTGCAGTGTAAGTGAGAGTACGCAACTGTACATGTTTGTGTGTCTGTGTGTGTGTGTGTGGGGCAATTAAAAATTCGAAAGTGGAAAAGTTTGTTGCTTAACTCAGTTAATGCGCAACTTGCTGCTTATTGTTATTGTTTGGTTTCTACTACTAGTTGCTGTTTAGTTGGCCAAACTGCAGGCCGGCGCTGCTTTACTTTTTGCCAAATATAAAAGGCATTAGGTTGTTGCTATACTAAAAATATACAACTTTATGCATTAGAATTAAGCATTTCCCCTGGCAACTTTTCTCTGCAACTTTCAGCAATTTTCAATTAAGCAAAAAGCTATTTAATGGCAGAGCTCAAATAGTTCATTAAAAATATTTATGTATTTATGGCTTGCGCATAAATAAATAATATTAAATATTCTTGGCCTCGGCTATGACCAAAAGTTGATGAAGCTTTTGTGGAGATGTTTCTGGGTTGTTTAAATAAAGTTGTTAAATAAAAAAATTATGTGTAATCTAGCATTTGAAAATGTAGTTCATTTTTTAATTAATACTCTTATTAGTTGCATTATTAATTGAAAACAAATTCAACATGCCACCATATTAACAACAATTAATTAACAAATATTTTTTATGACAAAACACATTGGCAATCATCTAATGGCAACAATACTCTACAGATTTATTATAATATATTTGTTAATTAATTTACTTGGCATATTTATGCATGGCTTCAGGAATAAATATCTCGTTTGGATTTATATTTGTGACAGGCACTAATTATCATAATTCATTATGAATGCCCAATGGCAAAATCAATAAATTTTCTGAGTGGCGCGTTCGTTTGTTGGCTTTGGCGTTGTCGTTGTAGTTGTTAGGTTAATAACAATAATTCTCTTGATATTGACTTGCTAATCTGAGTGACAGCTGGAGAGCGCTCCAGAGAGAGAGAGAGAGAGAGAGAGAGGGCAAAAACAACAATAATAATAAGGAACGCATTCAATCAGCATTGAGTGAATGGTCAAGTGATTGCAATCAGTGGCAGCTAGTTAACAACAGCAATAGCAACAATAGTAATGAAATGAAATAAAGTCACCTGACAGCAATTTGATGTTGTTGCTGTTGCTGCTGCTACTGCTGTTGCTGCTGCTGGTGCAATTTTACAAGTGCAGCTGGCAGCTAAACACAATGGACAACAGAGAGTTCGGCCAGAGCCGAAACTAGCAGCAGCTAAAGCTAAAGCTGAAGCCAAAGCCGAGGGACTGAGGCAAAGCGACCACAGGCCAAAACTCAAATACAAAGGGCTGGGGCTGGGATGCTAAGCATGGGATTGCTGTCGACTTGTACACCACGTGGTATTTGCTATTGCCGAGCGAGCTGTTTGCTTTGCTTTTGCGTAGCGCAACAATGAGCGCCCGAGGCGCAATTCCTGATGAGATTCGCTTGGTGACTTGTGTGCGTCTCTCTGTGTGTGTGTGTGCCTGCCACAAAACGAGGCAGCAAGCTGTACTTCGTGTACTGCTGACATGGCAATTACTAAATACAATTTGTTGGCAGCAAGTTTTAATGGGCTGGCAACGAAGTTTAGCATACGGCAAATTGATTACTGCAACGGAAACTTCCAGCACTCTCGAGCAAGCGCTTGCAATTAGCCTCAGTTCTAGACCAAAAATGTCCAACAGTCACGCTCAGTCTCAGTCTCAGCTCAGCTGCAGTCCAATGCTCCCCCAGTCGCAACTTAATCGCCGGAAATCATGCAATGTGCAGACGCGGCGCCAGTTGCGCGCTCTGTTTGTTGTGCAGCAACAGAATTAAAGTCAATTTGTTTAGTTAATAAGCGAACAGGTACAGCAAGACAGCGATTACGTATACGCAACGTGCGCTAGCAGCAGCAGCTGCAGCACCAGCTGCTGCTCAAGTTTATGCAGCCTGCAGCGTTATTTGCAGTTTTGTTGCTCACAATGATTTTCGATTGCTGCAAGGCAAGCAGCAGCAGCAGCAGCAGCAGCAGCAGCAAACTCTAATCGTGCGTGTCTGAAGCCATAAACCTGAACCTGTGCACATGTTTCAGTAAATTGTTTGGCAAAATTCAATTGCACAAGTTTTTGGGGCAAACAAACGTCAGCAAAAATCTGTGCCACTTAATTGCATTTTTAATTGCCTGGTCTATGCCCCAAAAACAAATTCACACAAAATGTTTTGTTGGGCCAAAGCCACAATTTCATTTTTATTCTGACATAGGCAGAGGATCAAATGTGTCGGTCAGCAGCAAATCAACTAAACAGAGAAATTTAAAATGCCAGAACGGACATCCGTTTATATTTGTTGTTGGGGCAGCAGAATCTAAATGTCAACACCATCCAAATGGATAAAGGCAACGCAAAAAACAGTGACAGTTCAATAAAGGAAACAAAAAATAATCATTGGCCGTACGCAGAGGCAAAGGCAAAGGCAAAGGCAAAGGCAAGAAATAACATAAAAGCCAAGCCGAGATTTGGATTTGGCTTCAATCTCATTGCCGTCAAAGTCGTCGCAGCTGTGAGGCAAGTGAAAGGACATGGGACTGGGCTTGAGCATCGATCAATGGCATTCGTTTAGCTGTTTGGCCGCAAATAAATGGAACTTAAATAGCCTGACGTCAAGCACATTAAATGTGATATGCGAACGAAGTCCAGAATGCGCAGCCTTAGCCCCGAAGGTAGCTCTGGCCATAAAAGCACTTTCCATTTTATGCTCAGCTCACAGCTCGCAGCTCACAGTGGTGCCAAGGGCATAAAAACGTTCGACTAGCGCAAATATATAAAATGTTCTCCTAGTCCAACATTGATTGGCGTCGGGCCACCAAAAAATTTGCCACATCCGCAGCAAAGCCGACACAACGTCGCCTGCTTTGTAGTAGAATTTTCAATGTGTCTGTGTGTGTGTGTGTGTGTGTGTGTTAGAGACGTTTACATTAAGTGGACTGCCAAAAAGTTGCTTTTTCTTCAATTGTGGATTTTGTTGTGTGTGTCAGCTTTTAATAATATTTTCACTTTGAAGCCACCCCCACACCTCTTGTTTGTGCTTAGACGCCGCATTACGGAAGTTGACAATTTAATTTTATGCACTGAGCGCTACAATTGAGCTTTGAGTTTGGGTAGTAGTAGTAGTAAACATTTATTTGAAGTCGTTGCCCTTTTGCTGGGCCTTGTGCTTAGTCAAGCAGCCACTGATACTGGATATTGTATATTCTAATTTGCACGTGCTTGCAATTTGCCGGCGCTACATATCCGACCTATAAATCTTCATTAGCGCACCCAAGCGCCTTTGCTCTCAGCTCTTAGTTTGGCTCGCTGCCTGACTTTTCCATTTGATTTCATCCGACGCCAGCATATATACGACGACTTAACGGCTTTGCTCAGCGGCGCTCAGCGGCACCTTCGTTGGCATAATTTATTAATGTGGCGCACATATTTTTTAGCTTTTTATGCCCCGCACAAGTGGCAAGCTAAGCATGGGGCATATAACATCTGTGATGTTTCGTTGACAGCACTCAATTGCAAATTGCATAGCTTTATCCAAGGCTTTTAGCTTGAGTTTGAGCCACTGTTTGGCCTAGGTTCAAGCCTAGTCCTAGTACAGTGGGCAATTGGCAATTATTTTAAGGCTTTTGCAATAACGACCCAGCAACTAGTTTCTATACTTCCAACAACTAATTGTTCGTGTACTCTAAGAATTTCAATAATTTAATAAGCTAGATAAATTAAATCGAGTTGCTTTAGCTCAGCTGATTTTGTTATTTTGGAATACTGATGAGTTTAATAGGTGAAGTTGCTTCAAATGAATTTGAAATGTTATCCTTGCAGATCAAAGAAGACTTAAGAGGCAACAACCCAAGACTTGTCAACTAGGTTATAAACCTAGTTGATAAGTCAATTTGATATAATTTTTAAAAAATCTTTAATTTATTTTGGTTATATTATAAAAATATAAATTAGAAATAAAAAGTTTACAATTTGCATATAGTAGAAGGTTGCTTGTTTAAATGTTTATATTAATAAAAAAATAAATATCCTTTAAGATACAACTTTAACTTATTTTACATAATTTATATATTTTTAAAAGCTTGTTTTGAGTAAAGAAAATCATCTGAAGGCTTCTAAGGCAAAATACATTTGGTATGCTGCTTTGGCTAATCTGTTATGGATTGATAAGAAAAAAATTAATGGATTTTTGGCAGCTGTATAATCTAATTAAATAACACTTGCGAGTGCAAATCGCGCACTGTGCGCAGCAGCTGCTGCTGTACTACAAGCCCATAAATAAATCTGTTTGCAAATATGAATAAAAGTGTGAACAATGGGCGCCCACGCGCTTGGGGAGTTATTGACAAAAAATCTGCAGCGTTTGATGAAGTGGCAAAAAATAAATAAACAATAACAAGCAACGGCGCAGCAGCTCGAAATTTCTGACAGTGATAAAAATAAAACACTTGAGTGATGTATTGCTCTGCCTACACAAACACACACACACACACACACACACACGCACATATCAAAAAATATATATAATATGATACACTCAGCTTTGTAGCTAAGCTGAGTGGCTAACTCAGTTGAGCTTTGGCTTTAATTGAATTCGCTGGCAAAAACTTGTAATTAGCTCAGGCTAAGGCAGCAAAAGTTTATAAAATTGCTACATTTTTATTTGTAACTGACGTTCTGCCATTGCCATTGCCTGTGCCATTGGCATTGGCATATTGTGCACTTAGGCACGCATTGAAATAAAATAAATAAAATTAACAAAAGGCGGCCGCGAACAATGTTGCTCGCTCTCCCTCGTTGTTGCTGTTGTTGCTGCTGCTGTTTGCGCAGATAGAAAGCCAATTTTATGACTCAACTTAAATAGGCACTTTACTTTAGTCTTAATGCCTTTTTATGTGCGCTGCTGCTTCGCGCAGTTAGTGCCTAGCAGTTGCCAGCTGGCAAGCGCGGCTTAGAGTCAGTGCTGCCAGAACTTCATCGCCGGAAGTAGCTAAATTGATAGTACAAATTGCTGGAAATAGCTAAAAGACAAGTTAAAACTGCTAAATAGTTAATAGATACAATAAAATAAAAGAAAAAAAGGTTCATACTCGATATTATTTGAATAAATAAAGCAACACTTGCCACTTAATTTAAGTTCATATCTAAAAATTGACATGAATGTTAGAATTATTAATCTTAGCATTGCAATTATTAATCTAAATGATAACAGTATTATGGCCAACATAGCATTAAGAGTTTTAAAATATATTAAAAGCAATCTTGAGGACATTCACTTAGTTTCCAAGGCGGCATCTCCGGCCTCTTTATACTTCAAATATTTACTCCAAAACTTCTGACGACGACTTCTGTCTTAGACAACTTTTATAAGTAAACTTCAAAGTACATGCTATCCTTAAAAAGGATATGGCAACTTACTTATCAGTCTAGCTAATAGCACATTATAAATTCTTATAGCATTTGTTAGTTAGTTCTAGCTATAATATTGCTAAGCTGTCAGCACAGACTTTGAGCCGCAGTCGTCGCGCTGGCGTCAGGCCCAGGGCACATTCAAACATTAATGATTGCCGGCCGCCATCCCTGGGCTGGGCTGGTCTGGGCACTTTAGAACGGGATGCTGAGTGAGGCTTTATTGGAAAATAAATGGCAAATGGCAAACGCGCTGCTGCCTCCGCTAGTTGCAAGTTCGCTGCGTCGCATACTTATCTGATTTTACACTATGTGCTCGACTTAGTGCTCATTGCTTGTTGCGAGCCACTGTAAGTTGCTGTTGTTAACGTTAATGTACAATAAAAATTATGACAGTCGCAAAAGTTAAACGCTGCGACCGCCATTTTGTGTACGCCTCGACGTTTACGTGTGTGGGCGTGGCTCAATTAAATGCCGCTCTCTGCCACAACTAACAGTTGATTGCTGAGTTCATGGCCAGCGGCCAGTTGACGCATTTACACAAAATTAACAGCAAGTGTCAAATGCAAACATTTAGCTCTCACAATATTTACCATAAAAACAGCGAAGCGAAAACTTCGCTGGCGCTCGAACAACTTTCGCTGCTTCTTCAGCTTCGGCGCTTCTTGAAGTTTTCGCCTACAAGTTTTTGGGAATTTCCCTTCAATTTTCAAACAAAAATGTTGCCGAAACTGCTGCAGGCTTTCAAAATATATGTAAATCTCCGCATGTAGCAGTGGTTGCAACTAATTGATAAATTTCGGTCTGCGCCAGCGATTCATTAAAACTTTTCAATTTGCCCGCACCGCGCGTAGCTCAAAAACTAAGCGCGAAAATTGCAACTGTAATAAATATTATTGCCCCACATTGTTACAATTTGTATTGTTGTAAAGTTTGTTGTTTTTGAATTTTTTGTATGTCAACTGTTTTGCTGGCGAAACCACCGCAAAATGTAGTTAATAATTGCCCCAAGGGGCACGCGGGCGTGAGCGTCAAGCGGAAAAGCGCTTGGCACATTAATTAGTAAAATATATAAATATGCATTAAAAATTTGCTGTATAATATTACTGTGCAATTAATTTGAGTGTGTGTGTGTGTGGGTAGGCAATTGAGCAGGGGCGTAGCTAGCATTTAATTTGTAAGTGGTAGCAGTCAAAATAAATAAAAGTTTAAAAAAATAAATACGAATGTAAGCATAAATATAAAATGAAATAAAATAATATATGCAGCAACAGGAATAGAAGTAGATTCAGAAATAGATATAGTAATAAAAGCAGAAGTAGTTATAGAAATGGAAGTAGATATGTAAATATAAATTACAATACATAGAGAAATAAAATAAAATCAAATACAGAATTCAAATTGTATATAAAAATAATTTATAATATTACAAAACTTTTAATTAATTTTCCATAATTTTTTTTATTTCTTTGGCTTTTCAAATAATTGATGACAGTTTAGCGAATGTTGTCGACGCATAAATCACACATTACGCATACGCCGCGTGTACAGCTAAATTTCATTAAAGTGTAGCACACATGAGAAATCAAAATCAAGAGCAACAGCAGCAGCAACAGCAATAATAAAAACAACAGCAACAGCAACATGTGCGTGCAACTTTTGATTAAAATGTCGTGCCGCAACTAGTACGCCTTGCATTACAAAAGTTTTGCCAAACGCCGCAGCGGTAATAATCACACACACATACACGCAAGCAAGCACATGTGTGTGTGTGTGTGTGTGTGTGTGTGTTGTTTGGCATTGCAGAAATGCGAATTGTGGCTTTGGCTTTGGCGCAGCATGTTTGCGGGCATGCGAGTCCTTGGAGTCGCTGCTGCTCCTGCTGATGCTGCTGCTGCTGCTCTTTATTTCGAACCTCATCGAGTTGACAATGCGCAGTGCTTGTAAATCCACAAAGCACAAGCGTTGCAACAACAGCAACAACAACAACAACAGCGACAGCGACAGCAGCAGCTACTCGCTGTGAAAAATTCAATTACAAAGTCAGCCAACTGCAGCAAAAGAATGTAAATATAGTTTTGACTTTTTTCACTTTTTTTTTGCGTTTTTGGTTATATTGTACGCAAATGCAAATGCCGCACGAACAAACAGTTACCGTTATGCGGTTCGGCTAGCTATGTCGACTCAACTCGACTCGTATTGCGAGCATTGCAGTTAACAAAACTCTCGCTCTTTCTCTCTAGCAAACTATGCGCCAAATTTTCTAAGCAGTCACGTGCGAACGTGACAAAAATGCCACGATGGCTTTCTATGTGTGTGTGTGTGTGTGTGTGTGTGTGTGTGTGTGTGTGTGTGCCAATTGGCATGACAGCACAATAAGCGCTGGCATTTGTGCTTAGCAGCTGCTGCTGCTGTTTGTTTGTTGCACTACGAGTCGGAGTCGGAGTTGAAGCTAGAGATGCGCATGGGCTGCAAAACCAAAATAAATATTCAGGGCCCGTTCCAGGCAAGCATGATCAAATTTAAATAAATTATCAATCAAGTAGAGATAAAATAAATGTAGTAAAAAATACATTGATAGACTTCAAAACCATGTAGCATAGCCTTAAGTTTAATAGATTCCATATCCTGGTTCTTCTTAATTATCTAAACATTTAAAACAGAAGCTATATATAAAGCAGGGAATTATGTAATTAATAGTTATCAATCGATATATAGAAAATAAAAAAAGCATTATATTATATTTAAAAGTTAATATTTATTCAAATTAGTTTCCATTAGACTTAATACAACATTTAAAAACGATCAACCAGCGCATGCAAATATCTATTTATGTGATTTATAAGCTATTCAGCAGCTCGGTTAGGACTATTTGAATGACTGAGTTATCATCATAAATATTCCATAGTTTGCACTACATGTTGTATGACATAACTTTAAAGTTCAATTAAGTTTCCTTCGAATTAACTCGTGCACATCTCTAGCTGGAACCACAAGCTGTGCATAGAGTTTGATTCGAGAGTTCATCATGATTGGCAAGCAGACAACTGTCTTACTGCTCTGCCTGCACTTTGGGCAACAATTGCTGCGGATTATCTATAACAAACAGCATGACACTGAGCTTGCTAACAAGCGCCAGCAGCTGCTGCTGCTGCTGCTCCACTTGATGCTTGATGCATACCAATCATATAAATATTGACAGCATGACAATTTCATTTAATTTGTTTTTTCGAGCTGCCAACGCTCATAAGCAATTAGTTGTGATTTATATGCAAAAGCAATTGGCAGCTACTTGAACGCATTAATGTCATAGCTTGAAGCGCCTGACAGTAATGTTGAGAGTTATGTTGCCAAAACTAAAACAATGCCAATGATAGTCAAACGCCACTAGGCCTTTGTGTCGACAGCAAATTGCAAATGTACAATTTTCATGGCACAATGCTGCGGCTTTCAATTATTGCTTGTAATTTTGTATTTAACATTTAGCTCTAATTGACAACACAGTAAATGTCAAAAACCGAAAAACCGACAGACAGTCGGACAGACAGACAGTTATGCTTGTGTTTGAAAAACGCAATTATGTTTAATTGTAAAATATTATTTGGTTTACGCAAATTACACACACACAGAGCAAATGAGTTTCAGTTGAAGCCCCGAACGTGCAACATGCGGTTGCACACACACACAGCATAACAATAATTAACTAAAAAGCAAACGCACGCACGTATAAAAATGAACATATTTGCTTTTGTATAAATAAATAAAACACAAAAAGCGAGCAGCAGTTAATTTTAAATCTCTAGAGAGCGCGAGAGTGAGAGTGAGAGAGAAATTTTGGTTGTGTGCGTGGGAGATTTTGTTTACTTTTGACTTGCAAGACTGGCGATGATTTAATTAGCTGTCTTATGACATGCAAATTCGCGTGTTTTGTCAGTTTTAATGAAAGCCACGATATTACGTATACGCAATGTTTATATGCCAAGCAAATTAATTGACTTCATGCTGTTATTGTTTACTGACAGCCAGCGCATATATTAACACATTTTAAATTGTCTTTTCTGCTCTCCACACTCAACAGGCAACAACATGACAGCAGCAACACCAGCAGCAGCACCAGCAACAGCAACAGCAGCAATAACAATGGCGCCACATAGCGGAGCAGCTGGCAGGCCAAGTGAAGAATTACCACAGCGTATAAATCAAAATTTAATTATGTCGCCAAGACTTGCCGACGCCTCGACAGCCGCATTGACAGCTTCAGCTTCAGGCGGTGGCAGCAGCATCACCAGCTTCGATTCGAATCGCTTGCATGATGAGAAGCAGCAGCAGCAGCAGCAGCCGCCCACACACCTGCAACAGCAATTGGAGCAGCTACAGCAGCATCAGCACTCACGCATACAAGCCAAAGATACCGCAGGGCCTTATCCGTTGTCGCCGCAGCGTCCGGAGCCCGTTGAGAATCACCTGGAGGCGACCAATGGCAATGGCAATGGCATCGATGGTGCCGATAATGTCTTCGGCACGCCCATGTACTTCGGCACCGAGAACTCCACGCTGGTCACCACCCAAATTGGCGCCACCGCTCACGTGCCCTGCACCGTTCATCACATTGGCGAGGGTGTGGTAAGTCAATTTCACCTTCACTCTATCAATATATTATTGAAATATCAATTCATCATCATACCGTGCGCTGTATTTGAGTTTCGATTTTCAGTTGCGCTGCGGACTGTCGCATAAATTAACAAATTGCCAGCCGTGTGGGTGGTTCAACTTATTTACATTTACATTGAAATTCTTTAATGCCAACAATATATTTAGCATGGCCAAATACACACAGCAAATTAATTAAATTTGCGTTTATCGAGTGTCAGCTTGCGCTCTCGAAGAGCTCGAAGTGGACCAAAAGTAATAAAGCAAAGCCAAATATTATGCCAGACAAAGCTGCAAAAACATTTCGTATGTGAAACTGAGCAGCAGCAGTTTGAACCTTTGGCTGCAAGCATAACAAATTACACCTTTAGGTCATGTTCATCAACTGAACAGGCAGCAATCCCTGTGGTTTCAACTACACACACACACATTTTAGACTACCCTATTGAGTAACAACGTTAAGTCCACTTGGGCTAGGGCTAGGGAACTGCTTGAAGTATTATGAAGAACTCTTTCCAAGTCGAAGAAGCTGCCAAAGCCTTAGCAATATTTCAAATTCCAAATATTTTAGCTATAAATAAAGAGCAACCAATAAATTGTGTTTTAGTGAGGGCTCAACTAGTCCAAATAGTCTAGACAGCTAATAAAATGCAATAGAAGCTTAGCATTGAAATCGAATACTCGAGGACTTAACGTATGCCCCATGGACTGGTCAACTAGCTATGCCTGCGAATCGCAGGGCTACTCCAATAACTGTCTGTGTGTGTGTGTCTTAGTGTGTGTGCAAGTGCTCAAGTGGTATTAATTTTACGCTTGTCTAGGGTTATTACTCATACGCAGCGTGTGCTGGTCACGTCTCGTATATTTGTACATGTCAAGGGATGAGCTAAGCCACAATGCCCCGAAAGTGTTTATAGTAAGGCATACACACACACACACACGCTCACGCTCACGCCCACTACGAAACTCTCATTACGCCTTGCCTTGACTTGACTTGCGTGTGTGTGTGTTTTTGGGCTTGGGGTTTGGCGTTTAAATTGACGATTTCATAATTGTGCCTTCAAGTGTGCGCAAGTTAATATGCACTTAGGCGCTGGAACTCAACTACACTTGAGCTGTCAGGTAGGCAGGCAGGTGTGCAGCTGTCTGTTTGGCTAATATGCTTCATACATAGTTGGTTAGCCAATTTGCCAACGAGTCGTGCACAAGTGGCCAACCAAATGTGCTGACGACTTGGCAGTCAACAGTCAGTTGATAATTGTAGCCAGCAGACTAGCAGCTGTTAATGATATTCTTAGCACTTTGTTGTGCGGTAATTTGTATTGCATATTGCGCATACGCACAGCGCAACAAAAAGCAACAATCAATGCACTTAAGCGCCTCGACGACAGCTGCCATTGACACCAACAGTTGCCTGGCTGCCTACTTAACTACTTTTTATCTCTTTACAACATCGATACACACACACAAAGACAACATTAATGAATTTTCATTACACTCATGCTCATGCATTTTCATTTGCCACAAGCATTACACACACCTGAAGCTCAAGCTGCTGCTGCTGCTGCTGCTTTCAATGCGAGTGCACATTAATATTTGCAACAGTTTATATTTGTGTGCATGTGTCTCTGTCTGTGTGTGTGTGTGTTTTATGCAAATGCGCTGCAGAGGCAACGTTCAATGAATAGAAAATACACATGCATAAAATAAATATTCACATGTGCGCCAGCATTGTCTTGCGCCATTCTTTTCATACACAAATTATGTTCAGCGAGCGTCGCAGAGCCACAATGTATTGAATGGCTTTTTGCACCCGGTACTATAAAATGCACAAAGGGTCTTTTAAGTTAGACGAACGAACGAGCAGGCAAAAGCTACAAATGTGAAGCTGTTAGCCAAGTATTTAGTTTAATTAGAGCAGCAGCATATTAGGCTAACTAGCTGAGTATCAAAGTAACTAACTTTAAGAGCTATGAGTAAGAAAAGATCTGAACTTGCTGTTCATTTGCTTAAGAATTAGTTTGTGTTAACTGTTGCAATAACAAGTTCTGCTTCTATTTTAAGTCACGCTGAGCATTTATTTAATTTAATTTTATAAGAAAAATGTTAGCTTAAGGCCCCGTAGCTATAGCTGAAATAATTTATCTCCGATTACAATTTTATGTTGTCTTCGCAGCAATTATAAATAAATAAAATAAATGAATAATTTAATTTAGTTTTAGTTCTTAATATTGTGAGTATTTTATTAATACAATTTTAAATTAGAATTTTTATAAAGCTCGCTAATAGGCAAATATAGAACGTGAGCTTGAGTTTCGCTCATCGGTGTTTAATTCATTTCTATAATTTGTGTACTAGGTGCTGCTATGTCGGCTGCAGCCGTCTTGCCGCATTTTATATTTTTGTCATTGTCTTTGCGGGCGCCTTTTGTCTCGCTGCGCCCAGCAAAAAGGTTTGACTTTGTTTATAAAAAACAGCAAACAAACATAAATATATGGAAGACTTGCTTACTTGCTAAGCATTTGCGCGAGCTTTTGCCCGCCCCTCGTGCTGCCTTTGAAGTCGTAAATTTTGTTCAGCTACAGACGACAATAAAATGCAGGAAACATTAAATAAATGAATTGCTTCCGCGAGAAGTAAATGTGTAGCGTCTTTTGTTTTAACATTACTGCTGCAATTTTAATAAATTTGTTGCACGTTGCAGGCAACCTTGCCACACAGGTACAGCTATGTAACTCATTTTTTGAGCCACAAACAATGCGAGTCAGAGCATTGTTGCAAATAAATTATATTTGCTAAAACAATTGCATTCAATTCGAGTTAATTTTAAATTTCCAGAGAACTAGAGCAAACAGCAAATAGTTATGCAATTCCAGTTAAATTTACTATAAACAAAGCAATTTGCACTGACAAATGAAATTATTGACAAGCGGCACTGCAATTGAACAAATTTTGGGCGAATTATGCAGCTGACTGGACAATAAATAAAAAAAAATAAAGACAAGGCAAAATACAAAATGTTTTGCAAAATGTTAAGCTAAAGCTTAAAATGTCAAATGCCAAAGCAAAGAGAGAGCGAGAGAGAGAGAGAGCGAGAGAGTGGGAGTAAGAGAGAAATTAAAAATTACGACACATTTGGCCAGACACTCGACTCGACTCGACTCGACTGTGTGTATGGACATTAAAATATGTCATTAGAGAATTAGTCCATTTGTGCTGGAGCAGCTTAAATGGCATTTAAACTAAACTAAACCAAATACGTGTGCAGTCGAGCGTTTGTCTGTGTGTGTCTCTGTGTGTGTGTGTGTTTTGCCTGTCAGATGTGAAACGTTAGCTGCTGGCATTCAGTTGGCTTCTGCTGCTGCACTTGGTACATATAAATTGAACTAAATCAGCAGCAGCAGCAGCAACAAAAAATATATAAACACACACATGCCGCTCTGTCTGTCTTTTTTATACAGAAAGCTACAGTCAGCAGTCAACTGCAGCTTAAGCTCACACACACACACACACACACACTCGCACTCACACATGCAGCTTGAGCACTTAATTACTTTTAAGATAAATTGTCGTTTTTAATGTCTAGACTTTCCAGATATTTTCATAGAGCAAAAGTGGCAGTAATTAAATGTGCCACACATGCAACAAACTGACAAAGCTTCAAGCATTTATAATTATGCATTATCTTAAGGTATAACCAACTAGCTTATATAGCATGTGTAACTGCTTTGTCTGTTTTGTTTTGTAAGTGGAATTTTAAAGATAAGCATTTCGAAATTGGTATTTTATGAAAATTAACGCTCAAGGGTTCGCCTGGCTCACAGTTACAGATAAGTCGTTTAGATAGCCAAAAAAGGTTACACAAATATTTAAGCTACTGCTCCTGCTCCTGCTGCCTGCCTGACTCTCTAACTACACAAGTTTCTGTGTTTGCCCTGCAATTTCAAAAAATAAAAAATACAAACTTTCAAAATCTGATTTGAGCCACATCGAGCTAATGCCTTTGTTCCAACAGCCAAGCGGGCGCATTGATGTGGGTTTTTTCGTATAATTTAGCCATATTTGCTTTTGGCCATGTGTGCGTGATTGTCTTTGTGTAGACAAAGCAACATTTTTAATCAAAACAAACACATAATTTGTGCATAATAATTTTTTCCAGTATATATAGTATATATATATATATATAGAAAATAATATATTGCGGCCTGCCTATTGTTTCAGCTCTCTCTAGCCTTAGTTTGCTATAAATTATTATTATTTTGCACATGAATTATTTTTATTGTTTCGTTTGCGTTCGTTTCGTTCGTTCGTTTGCTTTGGCTTTTTATTTCTATTTTTGTTAAATTTCATTTTCAAGTTTGTTTATAGCCAACATTCTGCATTAAATAAAAGGGGTCACTAACATTCACACAGACCAACAATAGACGACGCACTAGCATGGGCGTAGTCAGAATTTTTTAAAGGGGGCCATAGCCGTCAGCAGTTATAGTCATAACTTGGTATCAATCAATCAACTATGAAATACTTTAGTGTTTTATTTTTGTTTAGAAACTGAAAACAAATTTGCATCATAACATTTGAAATTTTTTGGAATGCAGTTTTGTTGAGATGCATCTTCGTTATGCTCTTAAGTCTGATTCTTTTCTACTGAGTTCAAAGTTTGAAATGGGAACTGATTTTAGTTTGTCTAAGCTTTACCAACATAAATTTTTATTTGATCAAATAGAACAGAAATCTTTTAAGTATAAAAAGTTATAGATTATGCAGTTTACCAGCCCCTACTTGCCTACGCCGCTGCTCACATGTGCATTATATATCATATAGTTATTTGTGCTGCCTGCTGCAGCTACAGTCTATGCTATATGTATGCGCACAGTCTTGCTGCTTGCGCTTGCTCTTGTGATTGTTTTGCAATGACCTTTGCCCAAACAATAACAGCGCCTGAAGAGCTGAAGAGCTTGTTCAACTCAGAAGGTAAAAAGAAAATACTTTAAACGGATTCTATAAAATACTAGCTACACTCCAAGTTTGAAGCTGCTTGGTAATTAAATTGCCAAAGCTTATGACAAAAACAAGCGACTGCCGACCTCAACCTCAGTCTCCACCTCAAGCGGAGTCTCTTGTATGCGTTGAAGCTTATAATGCAGCCAACACATTTACCATTAAATAAGCTACAATCACTTTGTCTTTGCTGGAATGGGGGCGCGTGGGGGTGTGGGCGTGTCTCTGAAACTAAAAAGCAAATGTTGCTCAAAATTGCCATAAACCTTTTTAATGAATACAAATCATTATCACTTTGTTCGCTGGCAGCCTTAACCGTAATTACACAACTGACGAGCTGACGGATGGATGGACGGACGGAGAGACGAACAGCAGCTGCTGTTCAAGACAACTTGATGAAGGCTTAAAGGCACGCAGGCAGGCGAGCGAGAGAACCAAAGCTGCTGGTGTCCTTTGTTTTCGCCCGTTTTTGTTGCCGTCGCCGCCTGTCACAATGTTTATTAAAACAAATGTACTAACAAAAGGCAATTTTTGACCCAGATTTGAGTGTATGTGTGTGTGTGTCAGCAAAAATGGCTTCATCAAACCGGCAAGCTCAAGTGTGCAACTAAAACAATTACGTCTTGTTCTCTGTTGCATGTGGGGTCATGGGTTGAAAGTTCAATGCAGTGCGCGCTCCACGCTACGCTGCATTTAGTTTTAATTATTTTAATTGCAATGCAATTATGCTGACTACATCAATTGTTTGAGCAAACAAATATATAAATGGAATCGCATAATATGCCTCGAGGCGCGCCACTCGCGCGTTCATTAAGCTGCAAAGCTGCCTTGACAGCTCAAAAGTAGGCTATGGTAATTTTTGAAAATTGTTTGTCTTGGCTCTCTCCAAAAATAAAAAAAAAAGAAAGAAAATTAATGTATATATATAGCTTATTGTTTGGTGCTCCGACCTTCGTTTGCGCCACGGCACAATTAGCAAAATGCTAATTGCTTAATTATGCATTAATTGCATTTAATGCGCTTACTTCCGCTCAAATAATAATTTATTGTGTGGGCCAAGTCGCTTGGCATTTTCAATCTTTAATTAGCTGGCATCCGCTTTAAATTCAATGAATTTAACTAAACGAGAGTTCAAATGGCCGGCGTCTGACTTTGAAACTTGCAATTAAATGAAATAATATGAAATAAAATTTAGCTAAAGTTTGCCAATGCAATTCTATGCGAAAAAAGAAAAAAAAACTTTTTTTTTAACAACGCTGTCTGTTGACCCAATTTTTGCCTACGGTTTGTTATAAATACGCAGCCACTTGCAAGCCACACACATACAGACAGATATTATATATATATAAAACATGCAGTTTGTACAACATATTTGTGAATGCGTCAGTGTTGACAGCCTGTCCCTAAACTCGCTATTTTCTAGCCAAGCAAAGCAAATAATTCTTTTTTGTTAACCTTTTATTTTCACCTGTCCATCAAATAATAAACAATTTCACAATAAATTGAGTTCGCTTAACATTCGATAAAAAATACAAGTTTTCGTTTTATTTATTTATTTATATACCGTGAAACATTTTAAGTTTTTGTTTGAAGCCAAAAACAACAAAAACGTTCACACTATTTACCAATGAATAATTTTGTGTTCGCTTTGATGGTGAAATTTTATCATCTGACTGGCTGGTTAAATAATCAGAAGATCAATGTGAAATTTGCAGTAACCAGCGTAAAGTGGAAAAGCTGTTAATTATGGATATAATGTAAACAGATTAATTAATTATAGAGTAACTTAGAATGTAAGGAAAGATTAATTTCAACAAGTCAAAAGCTTCGACATGTTATTACATAATATTTATATTCTTTTTTGTCTATACTAATTTGCAAATTTTATAAGCTAAGCTATTTTCAAATCTAGCTTGAAATAAGCTAATCTGGCAGTACTGGCAACAAAAATGGAAATATTTGATGACTCCATGGTCGAAATGCAGGGTGCTACAAAAATGGTTATCAACTTGCCACAAACACCCACACACACGCGTACACATACAATACACACACACACACACACATACACACACATTGTGTGCCCTGCAGATTGAGACTGTAAATTGAGCGTATTTTCATCGAAAGTTTTTAAGCTTTAAAAAAAATACATGCATTCAAGATAAAATTCAATGTATGCACAAATACTTACACATTTGTATGTATATGTGTGTATGTATTTGTGTGTGTGTGTTTGTGGCAGCCAAAAAGCAGCATCTAAATAGAATTTTATTAAAATCGCTTGTTAAAAAGTTTGTGCTGCAACGAAAAAGTTGTTACAATTTTTTCCACTTTTGCATACTTTTTTCTATCTCTATCTCTCTCGCTTTCTCTTGCTGTTTAATTCCCTCTCTCGCTCTGTTGGTTGGCTGCGTAAATAAGTTTATTGTAGACCGTTGGTATTGTGGCAGCGGAAATTGGTTGGACAGCTAGAAATAAAGCTTTTGTATGCTTTATACGCTCGTCAATAACATGCAACAAGCTCCAATAGCAGCAACAGCAACAACACGAAAAGCCAATCTAAAGTTTTGCAACAATATAAACAAACTAAAATAGAAAAGCCGCCTGTTTACTTGTTTACTTTTTCCATGCCTCAGCAATTACAAGCACCGCAGTTTGCATTTAGACAACTTGCATATGCGCGCACACAGCTGTCAAAGATGGCGCGATAAGCCTGCTCACGTTACCGTTACAAATACAAAAAAAAAAAAGCAACACAAACCGAATGCACGATGGTCAAAGCGCCTAGAATCTGTGGCAAAGAGAATTTAAATAAGAGCGAGAGCTTTGATTTATTTCAAATTGCCATCATTTGTAGATGCAACAATTTAGTTGTCAAACAATTTGTAGAATTTAAGAGCTATATATAGATTTGCTGATAATTTGAACTCTACTTTAATTGATATTTAATTAATACAAAACAGCAAGCACAATTAAGGCAAATTACAATATGTAAACTTTTGTTGATTGGTTGCAACAATTTTATCAATTTGCCATATACTGAAATCAAAACCTTAAATTTTGATAATTGAACTGAGCAACTGAAAGGCTTGTAATTGCCTCAAGCTAACAGCAGAGCTAGACAGCAACCATTGCTCATGTGTACATTAATTTAAGAGCATTAATGCTATATTAAACTGCATACTTTAAGCTAAAGCAAACTATTTTCAATTGCAAGCATAGATATATATATATATGAATAACAATGCATTTGAAATTCTCCAAATAAGTAAGCAACTGGATTATTGATAACTTAAGCTTGCCTTCAATCAATTTCATTTCTATCAAAAATTTTAAGCTTAACTAAAGTGTGCACAACATTAAGCTAAATTCAATTTTGAGTTTTGTGACTAAGGCAACACTTTTAACTGCCACTAAATTCGAACCTTTTGCACCATTGTGCAGCGGCTTAAACAAATCGCGTGGCAAATAAATGCCAGTGGTTTTTTTTTTGTTGCTTTGCATTTGGTAGTCAGGCAGCGGCAGCTAGACAAAAGGATGTGCGGCAGCGGCAAGTCGGGCGCATATATACATATAGTATAGTTAGCATAAATTTGCCATAAATTTGCTAGCCAAGTGATTTGTGGGCTGGCGCGGCTGTTTGTCGATGGCGCGTCGCTAACGTTTGCCAATAAATTAAGTAACGCTGCAACAAAAATAAAATATAAAGTTTATGCACACACACACACACAAGCAAACACGCATATATGTATACGAAAAAAAGGTAAAATGTAAACAATTATCGGCGTGCTCGCAGCTGCAACAGTAAAGTCAACACCAACCGCAAGAGCCAAACACACACACACGCAAACGTGACAAGGCCGCTGAGATTTATGCGTTACACACACACACACACATACGTACGTACAGTTACAATTTGGGGGGTGCAAGAAATTCGCTTGCTTTTGATTAATTGCTGCAACATTTTATTTCCCTCTACACTTTTTGCTTTTGCCAGACAGCGAGTCACATTTTTGTTTAGTGATGGCTTCACTTGAGCTTCACTTTGGCATGCACACGACGCTTTGCAACATTCTATTTTAGTCCGAGCTGCTACTGCTGCATGCTTTATTTACAGACACGTAGACGTTACAGTCAGAGCGAGACAGAGCGACAGAGCGAGCGACCAACGCAGTGCCCAATGACTCAACCCATCATAAATATCATAAAAAAATAGCAGCGTAGGAATGAAAATCATAAAAAAAAATCTACTTACAGCCATGCTAGGTATTTGTTTGTTGGCCCAGTTTGGCGCGCATGTTTGCCTCAAGCTCAAGCTGAAGCGCGCTCAAGAATTTATGCGCAATTTATGCCTCACACTTGTGCTTTACTGCCGCCAGATTGTATTGAATAGATATATAGATATGGCATATATATCAGCCGGCGCGAATCCATGCATAAGACATGCGCAACTCGCAGTTTCAACTGTTAATAAACAATGCGAGGCAGCTTGAACGATTCAATTGCAAATTTGCTTGGGCGCCGCCGCATACAAATGGAAGGCAAGACAAATTTTGACAACTGCAAAGCGTGGGGCAGAACCCCAAAGAAAAAGAGGCAAAGTTATTGAACAGTTACGTCGTAGAGCTGAAAATCAAATCGATGTTTAGCAATTGAATTTTTAGAGCATTTCTGCAAAAATGTATACAACGAACTTTACAATTAAAAAACCCAATAACATAAGAGACTTTATGAAGTTAATCAACAAAAAAAGTAAGAAATAAGCATAACAAAAAATCAGCCAGAAGGCATTTGTTGCTCTAGCTATACCAATTGTACCATAGAATTTAATTCTAGGCTTCAATTAGAATCAATAAATTAAAAAACTATTATAAAGTTACAGTTTTATATTTGTTTAAATATAATATAAAAATATTAAAATATGTTCATATAAATTCATAGCTAGGCCTCAACTGACTTTACAAAAGCTACTTAAACTGTTAAGCAGGCATAGTTTGCGTCCAACGGCTGCGTATGCTTAATAAATAACACATGCTGACGCATTGCGTATACGCCGCATGAACAATTGTGCGCAACTTAATTTAAACTGCTTTTTGTTGTTGTTGCTGCACACATATTTGTTGCCAGCGTTGCCTTTTGAGAGTTTGCCTTTTGCCAATAAATAAAAATTTCTTATCAATTGAAAATTGATTGATACACGCGCGCGCACTTGGCAGCAACATCCTTTTTTTGTTGTAGGTCCATTTCTCGATTGCTTTGCTGCCCATTTTTGTGTTTTTTAATACATATTTTTGCTGGCTGGCATCATATGAGTGCGCCTGGGGCTAATAGATGTGAATATATTTGGGAGGGAAGAGCCTCAGCACACGTAGATGTCGGTGTCGATGTCGATGTCGAAATCGAAATGATTAATGGTCATTTGAGATTAGCTTAGACTTAGTTACAGCAGTCTGTCCCACTCTCTTGCTCTCTCACTCTCGCTTTCCCAAGGCGGCAACCTGCGCTCATCGTGGGGCTTCAACATGTTTGTTTATTTGTCTATTTACAGTTAAGCAGCCAATTTGAACTTTGAACCTAGGATCAATCAATCTGCTATTATGTTTATTGCCTTTATTGTTGTTGTTGTTGTTGTTGTTGCTGCTCTTCTTCTTCCTGTTGCTATGCCCGCTTACACGTAATTGCTTTTTGATTTTTTTGCGCAACATTTTTATTTTATGTTTTGTTATTTTATTTTATTTATTTTGTTGTTGAAATGTTGCCTTTGCCGTTTGAAAAATTGCATCATCATTGGGCTGTCGTCGTCGTCGTCGTCGCCATTGACGCGGGCGTAATGCTTGATGGATTGACAAACATTTGCAGAGGACGCACGACTGGACAATGGGCGAGCCGAGGCATATGTTCGAGCTAACTGCCTCAAATAGCTGCCAAGTCCTCAACTTTCAATGCTATTGTAGTTTGTATTTTGCTAATGGCGCCTCCTTTCTTTTATTTGCTATATTTTTAGGTATCCTGGATACGCAAAAAGGATTATCATCTGCTTACGGTCGGCTTAACAACCTACAGCAGCGATGAGCGCTTCAGCGCTACGCACTTGAAACACTCTGAGGTGAGTTGGCTTCAACTAATTTACATTTGCCAACAGCTGGCTTGCCTGACTTGGCTGACTTGACTGGCTGTCTGTCTGTCTGTCTGTCTGATTGGGGCAGCGTCAAAGCCAAAAGCGCTGCAGAGCATAACAAATGTGCTGCGCAGTTGTTGCCATGCAGACATGGCGTATACGTGACGAAAAATCTACTGCGTCAAAACTAAAGCCAATGCGGTAGCTCTGAAGTTTCAAGTTTTCTCTGTTTTTTTTTTTTTTTGCTTTGGCAATTTGATTGACATATATGACGTATACTTGTTTTTCTGCAGGACTGGACGCTGCAGATCAAATTTGTGCAGCTACGCGATGCGGGCGTCTATGAGTGCCAAGTGTCGACGCATCCGCCAACATCAATATTTTTGCATCTGAGTGTTGTCGGTAAGTAGATTTCTCTCTCTCTCTCTCTATCTGTAGTTTTGAAATTCAATCGTTCAATTGAGTGCTTCAGTTTATTATTTTTCTTATAATTTCACACTCGGCTGAGCAACCCATTGAGACTGTGTAGTGCAACTACTTAGAGCAGCAAGTAAATTGTAGGTTCAAAATCTCGACAAATTGCGCTCAGGCGAGTCAAATTGTCAACTCTGGCTTGAGTTTGGGCTCGGGGCACACGCCTCAACTGATTCATGCAATTTTTCTTCGTTTTGCGTCACTTTTCGATGCGCTCATGCTGAAATTAGAAATGTCCATATGGCCCGAAACTTGCCAAGCGAAACAAGCGCAAAGAAGATGAACAAAAAATAAAACGGGGACACCTGCCCAAAATGCCAGCAACTCGACTCGCCAGCAAAAACAACATTGTCCTTGCCCTGATGTGCACGCTCATGCTTCTGGCTGGGGCCAACGTCAACGTTAAGGACAAACACACAGTGGATGATTGGCCATTTTTAGCGGAATACAATTTACAAGGTTCAAAGCAAGACAGAAAGCTTCAATATCGAACAAATATCAAACAACTTTTTAGAAAGCAGATTTTGTTTTATTTTTTAATTTACAAAATCAAATAGTAATTCAGCATTTCAGTCGAGCTCGTGAAGACAAATTTATTAATAACTTAATAACTTCATACAAAATAATATTTGTGTATTGACAAAATTTAAGTCGAAGCCACAGTTGCTCTCACTAAACATGAAATATGTATAAACCATTATAAAGCTTAAAAATCTTATAATTATATAGTTACAATTAAACAAAGACTGAAGCACAGATTGTGATACATAGAAAATTAATAGATTAAATTATTTAAATAACACAAAGTTGAATCAACGCTCAGCTTGTGAGATTATATCGAAACTTGAAATTTGTTTAGCTTGCCCCACTGTGCAACGCCCACGCTAACTGACACACATTATTCTGAATTTAACAAACAATTTACTTTGAATGTGCTGCGCCTAATGGCGTTCGCTTTTTTGCTTCAGTCTCAAGCACATGATGTGGCAAAAGGGCAACAAATATGCCCTGGGGCAACGCCTTGCTTTGGCTTTATACACTGCACAGTCTAATGAGTAGTAACGTTAAGCTAGTCTCAAAATCTTTAGCATATACAATTGAGATTTGACGCGCTCTCTTTCTATCTTTCTCTTTATCCTTTGCTTTGCTGCCTATTGAATATTCAATTCGGTTAGAAGCACGCGCTGAAATATCAGGACCGCCCATACGTTATCTAACGCCAGGCTCGCTGCTGCGCCTGCAGTGCCGCGTGGTGCAGAATACTGAAGCATCGGAATATATATTCTGGTATCACGACAACCGCATGATTAATTATGACATTGATCGGGGCATTAATGTGTCAACCGAACCAGGTGAGTGTCCACTCCAATTCCAATTCGAATCCCAACCCTAAATTTTACATTGACATACTTGCTCGCACTTCATTGCAGACTTTCAATCATCGGAGCTTACAATACAGCGCACTCGACGCGAGCACTCGGGCAATTTTACGTGTGTGGCCAGCAACACGCAGCCGGCGAGCGTATTGGTGCACATATTCAAAGGTGAGTTGCAATTCGAATTTGTTTACACGTTTGACGAGCACGCGCGCTCGCTGTACACACGCGCGTATACTTAATGCGCTGCACACAAAAAAATTTCAATCAACGACATGTCATAAATATTTGCTGTTGCACCCATTTCATTTCGTGTTTTTTAATTCAATTCAATAAAGCGCAAAGCGTAAAACATAAAGCGCTGAATTTGCAATGCAAACGGGCCAAAGGGGGCAATGAAATTTAAGCGCAAAAACTATAATAAAATGTTGCTTCAACAGTTCATATATCAAGTGGCAGTAAATGCAAAACCAGCAGCAGCAGCAGCAGCAGCAGCAAAAAACAATAAAAGTAATTTATGAAAATGATACGGTCGCCAGGCCACAGGCATGAGGATTAAAAATGCTTGCACAACCAGCGCGCCAGCCATTAAATTCAGACCATAAACACTAACCCACAAACAGACAGACGCACAGACAGACAGATGGACAAAGAGCGAGTGTGAGAGTCTCATATGTTGAGCTCATAACTTATAAGGTTAGCATAAGTTGCTGGGGACAGCTCATTAGCATTTGTTCTTTAACCTGCATGTGTGTGTGTGTGTGTTTGCCTAATTAATTTTTACACATTTCTCTCTTCTACACGCAGGCGATAATCCAGCGGCTATGTATCATGGTCATGTGGGTGGCTCAACCAAAACAACGCAATGCCATTTGCACAATCTGATGGCCATCATTGCCATTGGCTATCGGATATTCCACACAAGTGTATATATGAAGATTGTCTAATTGTCTAACATAAGCAAATGGTAAACTGCATTTTGTAACTATTGTCATCATTAGCTATAGAACTATTTACACACACACACACATACAAACAACTTTTGCAAGCATTAGACATAAATAATATAAATTAAGCCATCAAAGCACATCATCTTTCAACACTTTCTACTCTCCCCATCTCTTGCTAATCACAGCATAAAGCATAGAAATAGATTTGTTTATGCCACTCATTGTATTATGTTTATTTAAAGCTTAACTTATGCTTAAGCTACATTTGTTGTTTGAGTTTGCTCAGTTACTTATTAACATTGCAATCAAAGAATTGCAAAATTATTGCAGCTAGCTCAATATAATTGATATTAAATTTAATCTTTTAAGTACTGCGATTATTTACATTTTATTTCAATTCACACATTTAAATTTATTCATACGGCTAATTACGCAGGGTAAAAGCAAAAGTTAAGCCAACTACGTTTTGATTTCAACTTCCAGTTCTGAGTTTCATATGCATAAGAAATAAATTAAACGAATATTCCCCGTGCATTTATTAATTGAAATTGTATTTAAATTCATATAAAAGCAGCCTAAGCTTTTAGCAAAGTGATTTTGAAGTCGTAACTTGGCAGCATATATAAGCCATAAAAAAAAACTAATAACTTATATTTCTTTATGTTTAACTTTATAAAATTGTATATAACTTAAGCTAATTATTTCAACTACATTTAGACAAAAGTTCCACTAACAAATTGTTAATGCATAAGTGCTGTAAATAAATTTTTGTATTCTTAAGTTGCGCATTAAAAGTTATTTGCATAGCATATGCAAAAAAAATAATAAAAAATATTTCAAAAAATCTGGTCGAATAAATTCAAATCAAATAAAGCATTAAACAAACAAAAGTTTAACAACAACAAAAATAATTGTGTGTTATGACATTTTTTAAGTAGTCAGAAAAGAGTAAGACTTTTTGGAATAGTTGTTGCTAATCAAAACAAAAAGAAGAAGCAGACGAACAACAAAAGAAATTGCAACAAAGTAATCAAAATAAACTATTGTCGTAGCCTAAGTAATTTTTAAACTGTGCGCTAACTTTTAATCATAAACAACTTAAAGTAAACGAAAAACTATGCGTGTAAATAATTTAAAAATAATTGATGTGTGTGTTGCAAGCAAAAGCAAACAAAACAAAAACGGAAACAAAAATAGTAACGTATATAATTGGTTTAGCTTGTAAGTATGTGTAGTTAAATGTAATACAAAAATTACAACAAACATCAAACTGAAACAAACATAAAAATAAATCATAATAAAATTATGCAAAATATGAAAATACAAACTGCGTTTAATGATTAGTTTTGCAATCTCTCAAACGCGACATTGAGTATCTGGTTTGCAGATTGGCTTATGCCAGGGCCAACAATGCCTTGGCCACAATGTCTTGTCTGGGCCAAGTGATGATGGCAGCGCGGCAAGCTGCTGTCAACATCAGCAACTGGGGAGCAGCAGCAGCAGCAGCAACAACAAGTGTAGTTCGCTGTGGGCTGTGGGGTGGGGCCAGGCCAGGACATCCGCTCGCTTTGTGCCTTCAGCATGCAGTTAATAAAACTAAATTGTGTGCTGAGAATGATGACAGCGCCGAGACAACGGCAATGACAATGCGCAGCAGCAAAGAAGAAGCACAAAAAAGTAGCTGCAGCAACAAACTGACGTTGATGCCTCGTTTCGCTGCCATGCAAGCTATTTTATGTGTCTCTGCACTCAATTTAAACATTCCTGCTGGCGCACATAAATGCGAGACAACAAGAAATTGAGGTAATTAAGTTCCTTAGCAAGTTGCCAGCAGCAGCAAAGGGCGACCAATATGCAAATAGTTCTGAAACAAAAGTTGCACAGCAGACATCGAGCAAAAGCCACAAGTTGCCCGAAAATCGGCAGAAGCTAAAGCAACTTTGCTAATGCCAGGGTCAAGCACAGTAGACACTCAACAAAAATCTCCAGCTGACCTTTAAATTATCAAGTTACAATTTAATTGTTTGGCACACAATTTGGTTTTTAAAGTCTCGAGAGTGCGCACTGTACCAACAAGTTGAACTTTTTGCTAATTGAATTGTGTATTATAATTATAAGGGATTCTTTTTGCTGTTGACCTTCTTTAAGTCAAAATACTTGTGTATCCAATGGCATGTGAAATAGCTTCAAACAAAAAGAAGATTTTCCTTGTAAAGTTGCCGGCAAATCCCATTAGCTTATAATTATTTCAACCACATTAAAGCAAAAAGTTTCTGTAGACTAATAATTTCCATATGCTGCAGGCGCTTAGCATTGAATTTTGCAGATTTTTTTCTTAGCTTAATGCAAAATTATAGCAAGAAAGCTTTGAAGTTGAACAAAACTTTTTATTCACATCAATTTATTTACAATTTGATTGTTCCACAAATTTTTAGGCCAAGGAATTTCGTATTTCACTGCAATTTTGCTTATTGAGCTCTTTGTGTTCGACATGTGAGCAACTGTTGCAGTTATGAGAATTATCTGTTAGATTTGTAGGAATTAACTTACTAACATGTTCAGCAGAGCTGCATTGCTAACTTTAAAATTGGGTTAGTTTTTGCTTTTCATTTAAGCAACGTTAGCTGCAGTTTTGCTTATTCTAAATCGATAGCTAACTAACATCAACATTAACTAATTTGTCAACTTTTAAGCTGAGCTAACTTATAAACTTGTGCTTAACTTATGCCAAACTTAACATCAGTTAGACACTCAATTAATATAGTAGCTGCATTTTGTTTTTGTATAGCACAAATTAATTGCATTATTTACGCTGAGCATACAAAATCAGTTTGATAAACGAAACCGCATGAAATGTTTTGTAAAAAGCCCAAAAGCCCAGAAAACCAACGAACCAGCCAACAAGCAGCAGTGCAAATAGCAAATATCAAACAAACAAACGAGCAAGCAAGCAGGCAGGCAATGAATGCATCAGAGTCGCTTCTAACTGTAGCTAAAAACCAAAAAAGCAGATTGTGGCAAAGTGTTTGCGAATGTGTCAATAGCCCAGAGGCAATTGCAGGCAGCCAGCCAGGCAAGCCAGCCAAAGAGCCAGAGAGCGAAACATCAGCAGCAAACAAATACGCTGCTAATATGTGCATAAGTATTTATCAAAAGCGCAAGCAAACATAGCAACACACACACACACACACACTGATGTAGCTGCCTCGAATTGCTGCAGGCGTAGCAAGCAGGCGAGGCATTCAAAAAAGGATGTTGCTGCTTTAGCAGGCAATCCTTTCTGTGTGTGTGTGGCTGGTAACTGAATCGCAGCTATGTAAATTTCCTACCACAAAACCTTTATTGAATTAAACTGAAAAAGGGCCATGGGCTTGGCTTGCCACAAAACACTTGCCTCATGTTGCTTTGCCTGCTGGGCTTAATATAAGCAGTGCCAATCAAAGCTTTGCCAACTCTTTTGTGCTTTATATAATTGCAGCAACGTTCACTTGTTGCGAATCAAAATCAATTGTCAGCAGCCCAAAAATAAAAATGTATTTATAGCTAGTTGTACTTTTTTGTTCGGGTGCGTGGTGCGGGGGCGGGCTGACAATTTTGCATGGTCGACTAAGCAAGCGGCCAAGTCAGGCGTGAATTTGAGCAACGTCCACATTTAATACATGCAAATGCAAAACGGGGCCTAAGGGAAATTTGACAAATGCTCACATGCATCAGCGGCAATGGCAACAGCTAAGGCCATAACAACAGAAGCAGCAACAGCAGCAGCAACGCGTTATAACTGTATTTATGTGTTTAGTTGTTGCTGTTCTGCTCAGTTGTCGGTCAAATGCGCACACACAATGCGCATACGCCTGCTTAGCCAAGGGCCGTCATTGTGCTAAGAGCTGCTGCTGCTGCTGCTGCCTTTGACATTGAAGCTTTTCAAGCTGAGCTGAGCAGGCAAAGGCTGCTGCTGTCTGTCGTAAAAATTCCAATTTAGTTTCCAATTGCTTGACTTAAAGTGCGCCATTTGCACATTAAAACGCACACACACACACACAGAGACAACAATGCGTGCGTGTGTGTGTGTGTGTGTGCAGGCACTTCATAATCAACTTAACGACACACAATTATGCTACATGCTGACAGTTTGAGTGTCCTTAACTCTTACTCTGGCTCTCGCCCTTTCGCTAGCACAGAGAACAAAATTCATTTCCATTGACTGCACATATAACATTTATATTTATATTTATATTTATATATATAGCTACGAAATTCTTAAGCAAATTTAAGTTTATTCTTTTCAGCAGGCATAGCAATCAGTTGTTGATATTTTAGTTTGCATAACTTCAAATAAAGTTGAGCCACACGCATAACAAATTTCATTATTTAATATCGATTATGTATAGACATTTAATATCGATTATGTATAGACAAAAAATAAAATAGTTATTAAATTCATTGTGCTTAAAAAAGATATACCGAATATATATAAACATATACTTAAATTTATTTATGTCATATGCAGCTTGAGCAAAAGTTTCTTTAAGTAGCAGCTGCTTCTTGTGAACATCTAAGAAATCTATAAATTATATAATAGCAGCTGTATATATATATTTCTAAGAAATCTATAACATATCTATAAACATTCGATCCGAATTCCGTACTTGCTGCCCCTTTTCGCTGCGTGTACAAATGCAAGTCAAAGCAATTTAGTAAGACGTTGCTCATACGCCCCGTACACGACAGCGTACACCGCCTTATAGCCATTTTACATTTGTACACACACACACACACACAAAAGCCATTCAAACATGACAGACACGTACGTCTGGCAACGGCCTGTTGAAAACGTTTTGCCAATGCTTTTATTATAGCCACGCCACCCATGCTAATGAAATCGATAGTCGTTATCATGCCAAGGCGCTTAAGCGACGACGACACCTGCCCCCACACCCAACCGCACTCAAGGTCTGTAAAACGAGCTGCGCAATTAGTGAGTGTCAAGCATTGGGACACTCAGAACAGCTCAAAGTGCAACTAGCCGCTTTAATTAATAAGCTAGCTAAGATTTCACACATCAAAGAGATAAATTTATATTTCTAGGAAAATTATTGTAATGGCGATTGAGCAAACGCATTAATTGCGTGTAACAATGGCAGCTTAACTGTGCGCACTTGAATATTACGTATACGCAGCAAAGGTAAGCAAACAGCTGTTGCGCTAACAAGGGCGGCGGCTGCGGTTTGTCTGCGCGCAGCAAAGTTTGGGCAGCTCATATAGATTGCTTTTTCAGCTAAAAATAGACGTCTGTCCAGCAGCTTAGACAAAGTCTGCTGTGTGGCCATAACACTAATAGCCGCATGTTGCACATTCACATTAGAGAAACACACACAGAGAGAAATAATTGCGGAGACTGGATTGAATTTAATGCATAAGAAACTTAAATTTTGAAGCTTACAATACAAATATATGAATAACATTTAGATAAAAACAAAATACAGATTAAATTCACAATAAATAAGTATGAAATAAATTGCATTTAATTATTATTTGATAGCACAACAAGACTAAGGCGAAATTTAATTCGACAAGCAAAGACTGAAATGCAGCTCAGCAACTTTTTTCTTCTTGTGTAGTCTGCCAATTCCCCCACGCACAACTCTTTGGCATGTAATGAGGCACCAATTAGGCCAACTTACATGTACAAATGTGTAAGTGAACGCCTCAAATGGCCAAACGCACATAAAGACTAAGACCAAGCAGCAGCAGCAATTTGACTTGAAGGGTTTCGTTGGTTCAACATCTGTTGGCAGCATATTGAATTGTTATTGTTATTATTGCAATTTTTTTTAGCCATTTACTGTTTGCTGTTGCTACAAACTGTTGCCTGTTGCATGTTGCATAAATGAATTGTACACATGCAGCATTCACTTAGTGCGAGCGAAACTGCTTTAAAAATAAATTAAATGCCATAAAACAAAAGGATTAGCAGACAGAGAGAGAGAAAGTGAGACAGAGAGGGAAGCGCAATAAACAAAGCGTGGCAATGACAAAACTTAACCCTAAGCAAAGCGCAATAAAAACACTTAAAGCGGCCCACACTCACACACATAAACACATATGTAACACTCGTAGAATGTTTGCTATATGGCCGCTTGGAATGACCCAGCTAAACATAAACAAAAACACAAAATGGCGCAAACATGCCACAATAACAAAAAAAAAAGAAGAAAACAAAAAGAGTAAGAAGCAAGTGTAGCGTACATAAGAGATATGAACTAGAAATAAACAAATATTTTGTACACAGCCGCATATGTGTGTATAACACTGTGTCTGTGTGTGTGTGTGTGCGTCTCTATCTCCCTCTATGCCGCTGTGAAATTAGTTGGCAATGATAAAGATAAGTAACGTAAAATATGCGGCCTTCGCAATGTTTCAGCAAGCGCCATTGAATTTGCTGCTGCGCCATTTTGTTGCCATTACTCTCTCTGCATTCTCTATCTCTCTTTACACTCTTCTTGCTCTTTTCTTCACTGTGCTTTTTTTTTTGGCTGTTGGGCTTAGCTGTCGCCATATTTGTGTTGTCTGGTTAGCAACAATGCGGCTTGGATTTTCGCAAGAAGACAACACACAATTTTATTATGCTTATTCGTCTATGTGTGTGTGTGTGCGCCATTTGCATATAAAGACCATAAGCGCTACTTCAAACTACAAACACACACATACACACACACACACACACAGACTAAAATATTGTGCAGTGTATTTTATTCGACTTAAGTACCGAAAGGCAAAAGCAAACCAAAAAACAAAAAAAAAATAAGTTCAAATAACAAAAGAGCATTTGCTATCCACATTTGTTCGTTCGTTCGTTCGATTGCTCGCCGCACACTCCAAGTGCAAACAGTTTAAAATTGAAATTGAAATTGTTTTATTCAATAGTCAAGCGGTCAAGAGCATGCAGCAGCAATTGCATAAAATTAAACATTTACTAGCAACATTGCAATATCTATCAGCAATTGCCTACGAGCTTTCAATCAACTGCAAACATTAAACTGTTTTCGCAATTCCATGGACAAATGTGGGCAAAAATCAACACCAATCTATGATATCTAAATAGAAAATGTTTGCCAAACAAATTATTTTATATTTTGTTGCTGCTGCTGTCAAGCGATTGCTTATTTGTATTCCGTTATGCATTAAAAATTGAATTCAGTGCAGCCATGGATTGAAATACGTGTGTACAGTGTACAGTGAATGTTCGCTAAGCGAGACTTAGTTTTTCTAAAAGCTTTTCTTTTAGTGCTTATGAGATTAAATAGAATTAAACATTTTTTTTCTATCTCAGAGCTCTTAATAAATTTGTCCTAAAGATTTTGGTGTAATGGGCATGATAATAAAAATTATCAGGTATTGGATTTATGCTTAAATAAGCTAAGGCATCTAATAATTGAAATAATTCTGAGCTCAGATATGAGTTGCCATAAACTGGTGTATTTAGTATAGAATAAGAAATACAATAAAACAAAACTAACAATTTGCAGCTTTAGTTTGTTAAGTCCAAGCCGCATTTAAATGTTGTACTAATAATATAATAAATAATATTTAAATAAATTGTGGGCATGCATATATTTAATTTAAAAATGTTTATTAAAAATGTATAGTAAAGATTCAAATCTCGAGCGTTCACTATACATAGGCAAATTTACACAATGCAAATTGAACAATTGATAAATTTTTACATCCATTTATTTCGTTTATTTATAGTCAAACAAAAATTCTTTTATGCCTCAGCTATGCGCCAACTTTAAGGATTAGGCTATTATTCAATTAAGATCTATTTATAAAAATCAGACTTTTCTTTATAAATGCTTACAAAGCAAAGCATAACGGTTATGTTTGTTCAATTAAGCTGCACAGCTCAATTCAGTCAGCCAATTCAGTAGTAATAATTGATTGGATTTGTAAAGATTTGATGTTTGTTAAATTTAAAGCATTTCAATAAATCGTTGAGCTGTTGCACTAAGCTATTAGCACTAAAAGCTTAAGCTGGCTCATGCAACATGTGTTTGGTTGCTAAAGCTTTAGAAGCATAAATAATTTGTTATTGCTCTTGGGCTACTCAATTAGATTCCACTTGCTTTTGTAATCAATTACAATGTCCGAGTGCTAAGCCTTTGCTAAGGACGAATGCATATTGCAGGAGCTCTCTCAGTCTCTCAGTACACGTTACCTAAATTGTCGAGCTGTCGGTTGCTGTCTAATTGGTCCCAGCACTGCTTACTTGTGGCGCCACTAAGCCGGCAGCAGCAGCAGCAGCAGCACTGAGTGTGGCAACTTAGGGCATACCTCGTGTTGCAGTAAAAATGAGCTTGCAACTAACTGCGGATTTGTTGAAAGCACAAAGCAATGGCTGTCATGCATTTTAGTCAGCAAGCGATTGTGTTGCAACAACAGCTGCAACAACAATTGTTATTGTTATTATTATTGCTGTTGTTGTTGCTGTTGTTGTTGTTGCAGCAATAATAATATGCACAACAAGCTTGCTGTTATTTGTGGCATATTGCATATTTACGCTTGTGGCATGTGCAACATACACACATACAAATGCGCATGCATTATTATGCGAGTGTTAGTTAAATTGCAATTACAAACCAAATCACATTGTGTGCTTGTGTGTGTGTGTGTGCCACATGCCACTGCTGCTGGCTTTCCACAAGACTAGACAGCGTAAGCTTAAAGCAATAATCAGAGCCTTAGGTGTTTTATTTATTTTGGACACACAGCCGTAGCCGTAGCCGTAGCCGTAGTCGACGTCTGTCTCATTAGGCGACTGTCCATAATCCTTGGCCATTAAGGACATGCATTATTAACGCTTCAGCTGTATGTTTATGTGTCCTTTGGACTTTGTGTGCACACAGCATATTTCTAATGCTGCTGCCCGCTGCTGTCTGCCGCTCGCCTTTGCTAAATGCTTGTAATTTTCCAGATTTAAGCTGCGTAATAATTGAAAATTATTGTTGCCCTGAGCTCAAAGGCAGCAAAGCCTGCAATTTTCATTATCACTTGCATTGCTTGGCCGATTGAACAGATGAAATCAATTTACTCATGTTATTTACATTCAGCTGAACTTCAACTGAAAATCATAATGTAATTTTCGACTTTTGCCATATTGACATTTGCACATTGTAAAGCGCAATTGAATGATATATACATGTGTGTGTGTGTGTGTGTGTACTGCATTTAATAAGCAGTCCGCAAATATACTTTGCTGACTTTTCCAGCACACAGGAAATTTTGCGAATATAATGAAAGTCTGCCAGTTGATATAAGTCGCCACATGCCAAACAAATCGTGCTGGCCAAAATAATATATATATACTATACGTGTGTGTGTGAAACTAAATTGGTTTTCCAGCTTGGTGTGCAGCTGAGACCAACGATTTGTGGCTGCACTTCATTTGTTTACTCAAACTTGAGCACTTTCTATTTGATTGGTTTGCCCGCAAGCAGCAAATATTTTAAATATTTATATTTTTATAGCGCCTTGCCTTACAGCAAATCAACAGTTGAAGAGAGAATTTAACTTGACTTGCTTGGCTTACTTCCTTGCTTTGCTTCCTTTGCCTGCTTAACTTGCATAAGCAACAATTCTCGTTGCATACTTTCGAGAGCTCTAAGCAGCAATGCGTGCCACGCGCCACAACAAAGCATAACCAACACCCCAAAGCAACAAGGCGCTGCCACTATAAAATGCTAGAGTGTGCTCCAAATAGCAGCACACAAGTATTTTTAGACAGACAGCATGCTGTTGCATAAAGGCTACTTGCGCCACACGCCATGTTTCATGAATTGTACCGAACGTAAAACAGACAAACGCACCACGGACCAAAAACTCTCCAAGATTGAGCTGCTTGCTGAAGTTTTGCAGCAGCAGCAGCAACAGCAGCAGCTGAAGGTGTTTAAAGCAATATCCAGCATTTGTATGTGCACTGTGCATTAGTGTGTGTGTGCTGACATATGTGTGTGTGCTAAACGCTCTTGGCACCTTAACAACGAACAACAGCAGCTGCCATGTTAAGCATAAGCAAAACCCACATTGCTAGTACAAGCATAGCTAAATAAAATAAAATAAACTTATATGTCCAAAAAATATTTAGTTATTTAACTTTCATTTAGCATATTCATTAATTTTTTAATATGTATATAATATAAAATAATAAAATAAAATAAACTTATAACATATGTCCAAAAAAAATTTATTTATTTAACTTTCACTTATTTTGTATTATATATAAATTAATATTCATAATTTTTTTAGTTTTATTAAATGCATAGTACAAACATTAATGAAATAATGTTACGAAAATTCGTTTTGCTAGTTTTATATTTTGTTCATAGTTTATCATAAGCTTTTCGCTGAATCGCACTTATCAAAGTGTAATATTTTACAGAAAGTTGTTTTGTTTGATTGCTGTTTTTGTTCATAACTAAATCATTTTTTGAAGCTCATATGCTCATACTCATTTTAATTACGTTTTTAACGCAAACACATCCAAATCAGATTTCAGTTTGCTACGTTAGAATTTCAGCTACTTTTAAAATGAAAATTATTTTCAAGCAGACAAATGAATAAGCAAATAATTTGCTTAAAAAAGCAAACGCGATTGTCATTAATTTAAAAAGATTTATTTATTTTGAATGTAAAAGCTAAAAATAAATTGTGTGGAAAAGCGTTGGATGAAACAAATTGTAAGAAATGTAGAAAGGATTAAAGACAAAATAGCTAGGAGATCTTTAAGTGAAACCAAACCAAACACTGTTCATTGTACTCTGAGTTTGACTTTCTAATGAGAAGATGAGCGCGAACGCATGAGGCCATTTGATCTGCGCTCTTTGCATGTTTACTGGGGTTATTGCCTCTCAGAACACGTGGCATTAAACATGAGTTTTTATATATTTTTCTAGTAGCAGTAGGAGTAATTGAGAAAATGCTTAGCTTACTTAGCATTTGATGTTAAACAATTTTGTATTAATCAAATAAAACAGCAAGTATTTATTTATAATATAGAAATAAACATTAGTTTGCAAATATTAATTTAAGTTGCTTATATAGTTATTAGCATTATTGTATGTGTAGTTATTAGCAGACTTAATATCTGTTAATGCTGCTGTGAAGACATTTAAATTATGTTAAGTTGCAATCTTCACTGCAAGTTTTCTTCAGTCAGATAGCAACTTAATAGATACACTGCTTAATCTATTTGCGTTTTTTTGGGTTTGCTTATGTATTAATATTTAACTTGCGGTGACTGTAATTTAATTAATTCTATTGCTGCGCCTCAAGCCACTGACAAATCAGCTTTGGATTGCTTGCTGTAAAATTATTGGAGTAAAAGTTCTGTGCGAAAACTTTTGCCAACACTTGGCCACTTAATAAGGCACGCGCACAACTTTTAATAAAAGGCGAACAAAACAATCTTAAATTTCAAACTGCGCAGCTCAATTGCAAAGTGAAAACCACAAAATGCTCCCAAATGGGTTTGTCGACCTGTTTACAAGTATTTTAGGCTAACGAAATTTACAACTATTGTGCGGCAAGTGCAAATGGCTCAAAAGGCAGTAAACAGCAGAACAAAAAACAAAATGTATATTTAAATTTATGTTGCATGTGCCGAGCAGCGAGTACATTTGCGCAATCAATTTGTAAATAAATGAAATTGTGCGTTAAAGCGTTAATGAGCTACAGCTGCATACAGTTGAAAACAACAAAAAAAAAGGGTCAGCTGCAGGCGTGTGGCAGCTGTGTGGCATGCATCGTCAAAGTGCCACATGGCTGAACCGACAACTGACCGCGCTATCCGCAACTATCCACACCAAAAACCGTGATTGATAACATCTCAACATAAATACACACACACACACACCACACACACACACACACACATGTACAAATAAAAAGGACACACGTGCGGTGTGCACTTTACGCGACCGAACGCGAGCAAAGAAAATAAAAATAAAATAAAGCAGCAGCAAAACAAAACTGTAGCTGACTGCAGTTGGGTCGTTGGCCAACGCGTTGGGTTGTTGGCCTTATCGCAACACTTTTGAATTGCTGGACAGCGCTACGTCTGTGTGTGTGTGTGTGACATACATGTGTTACTGCTGGTTGACCAGCTGACGTTGCATGCCGCGCTGCTGCTGCTGGCACCTGATTATTGTTGCATGTTGCTGCTGCCGCTGCTGCTGCTGTGGCATGCTGTTTAATAATTGCAGTTTAAAGCTCAGCCAGGCTATAAGCAGCCTTGGCCAGGCCATGCTTAACGTTAAGCAAACAGTCGCCGAATTGAAAATACAACGAGCATTAACTTGCGTGCTATGAATTTGCTACTGTAGCGTAAAAAATCACTGAAAATTGTTAAAGGGAGCGCACAAATTGGCTCGAGCTATGTACTTGGCCAAAAAACAGTGCGGCAAGTGTAATAAAAACTAAGTAGCTTACAAGCCCATTGCTCTAACACAAGATCTTTGGCTGTAAGCAAAAAACATTATGCAAAATTGTGTCCTGCTCCCAGCCTCGCAGCTCCAGCTTACTTAACATTTGCGTGGGCGTGATTGTTGCAACATCAACAGCTATAGCAACAGCCTCTTGTTCCCACTCACACTCATCAAGCTCGCCATGGTGAGAATGTGTCTCTAATAACCTAACGTGCCGCTCGCATTAAATATGCTAATTTTTACAGTGAATACATTTTAAGGCATCAACAGCAGCAGCAGCAGCGGCAGCAACAGCAACATGAGACACGGACATGGCGCTGGCACCTGCCTGCTGCTATTCTGAGCTGCTCCTTCCTTCTCTCATGTCCTGCAATCCTCATCAGGCATATTATTTGCAAGCGAGGCAGCCAGCGCGCATATTAAGTACATCTTGCCTCATGTACATACGTTTTGTATGTATGTATGTGTGTGTGTGTGTCTGCCGCAGCATGTTGCACAGGCCGCCCGTTGACATTTAGCGTGACAGCGACAACAACCACAACAACAGCAACAGCAACAATAACCAAGCTACAAACTGGAATTGAGAAAAATTATGTTGCAAATGCCAGGAGAAAAATTATAAACATTTTTTCGTCTGACAAGATTTTTGCTTACGCTCATTTGTTGACATTCTTCTCATAACTAAGTTAGGTAGAGTATACCACCATTCAGGCTATAATAATAAACATTAAGGCCTTTGTAGCGCACGTAAATTAAAGCTGCGGCAATAAGCAATGAAAGTTAAATATTTGAATATTTAAAACAAAAAAGTAACAAAATTAAATTTGAGCGAGTAAAGTGAATTGAAGTCATTTATTAACAAAGTAAATTGTAAGTAAATTTTATTCTCTTAATATTTTATAGATGCGTTTAGCTCACTAGCATTTTATAAATTTTAATAATTAAGAGAGCAAATAAATAGAGAAACTAAGATTATGTGATGATTATATACAAATTTTAATTTTATTCATTATTGAAATCAAAACATTTGAATTAAAATTGATTTAACAATGAAAAGCAAGTTTTTCATTTAGACAAAAAGGTATTTAAATGTTAAACTATATACCAAAGCAAATGAACAAAACTGAAGGTTAACTGTTATTCGAGCTACACCAATCAAGAGCAGAGTATCTGAAACTTAAATCGCAAATGCAAAGTATTATTCCAAACTCCCACCCAGAGTTGTATTCGATGCAGTGTGGGAAGATGTGAAAGCTCCGCTGGCGCTGTTTGCTTTTGTTTTGATTTTGTTGGCGGCGCTTGTTTTTATGTCAAAAATATTCAAATTACAAGCATACCGGAGCCGAAAGTAATGTTGGCACTTACCTGAACACCCAGGCAAGGCCACTGCTCATGTATCTCTCACACTTGTGTGTCGTGTCATTGTCAGTGAATTAAAAACGTCATAGGGGCTTATTTATTATAAATTATGAACGCGCCGAGTGCAGAGGCCTTAGATACAGTATTTAATTTTTCAATATATGTGAATAATTCAGCGAGCTGAGCGTGGCATATTAGCCGCAGCAACTCTTAAGGCCCAAAGTGAAAGCCATGTGAGAGCAACAACAGTTGTTGGCGGCTTATTCCTAAAGGAAATTAACAGAGCTCAGCCTATGGTATATTATGTGCGAGTTGCCAGCAAAGTTCAAAGTTCAGCGCTGCTTTCTTACACTTTGTTTTTTGCTTGCTTTTGTTTAATACATTTCATTTTCGGTTTGTGCAAATTCCATTGTTAAATGAAAAGTTTTGCGCCTGTGGCGTTCGGTCCAAAGTTTTTGTGTTTTATTTGCTTGCTTTTTTCATTTTGTATTTTTTTTGCTGTGCAGCGAAATGAAATTACTTGGCCAAAGCAAATAAGAAGTGTGGCGTTAACGATCAAAACAAACCATAAAACGTTGTGGCTGCCAAATAGAGTGTAAGCATTTGATGCGCTCCCTTTATTTTTGTATGGCGTAGGATGCAGCCAGGCGGAGTTAACATTTAAAGTGCCAATAAGCAGCCGAAAAAGATGCAAACGAAATGCAAAACGTGCCACGTAGCAGTGGCAGGTGCTGCGCTGCCTGTTGCACCAGTTAGCAAGCCATTTAGAAAGTCCTGGCAACAACAGCAGCCAAAGCCTCTTTGTGCCACAGGAAGAGACAATAGCTGTGTTTGTGTGTGTGTGTGTGTGTGTCTGTGTGTGTGAGTCTGGGTTGAAGATGTTGGCTGCGGATGCAGATAGAAGCAGGCAGTAAGTGCAAGAAAAATATGCAGCTGCTGCTGCTGCTGCTGTTGCTGCCAAACAAAGGCAGTGAAAGTGAAAGTAACGCTTCATTGTTATACTGTAACTTTCTCTCACATACACTGGAGCAATTGTTATAAGATAAGCTTGGCTGCAAACGTGGGGCGAAAAGCAAATCTCACAACAATTTGGGTCAAACAAGCAAATTGCATTCTGTTTAGTGGCTGCTTGTTGTTACTCAAGCTATTGTTGCTGCTGCTGCTGTTGTTGCAATTGCATTGCCTCCTTTGAGGTTAAGCGCCGTTGAGATTTCCATAGGGAAACGTTTTGTGCTACGGCTGCTCTCATCTCTCACAAGCTGGCAGCAGTGCAAACATTTACACAACTTGACTGTTGATTTAGTCAACGTCTCCACATGCACTGCAGCGCTCTCTTTTCTCTCTTTCTCTCTCTCTCTCTCTCTCTCTTTTACTCCGTACTTTCTCCGTTGTGCTCTTTTGCTGCCTTTACATATGCTGCAAACAGAAAAATATAAAAGCAAAGCAAACAATTTAAACTTGCAATTTGCAATTTTGATTTAAGCAAAAAGTTAAGCAATTTCTTTTTGCCACGGCACTAACTCATTAAATTGCAAAAGTGCATTTGGGATATCAAATCGCAGCTTGAACTTGTGCGCAACAAAGGCGCACGCCACGCCCCCTGCCGTACGACAGCTGCTCTGCTGCTGTGGCAAGGACTAAAGCGACGGCAACAGCGACAACGACAACTTATGCAAATTTTTATGCAATTGAGACACACTCGCGAGGCACTCAAACTGCTTGCAACCATATGTGTGTGTGTGTGTATGTCTGTGTGTGTGCGGCAAACGACACGCGCTAGGGATAACACTCAGCAGTAAATTGCTTTTAAAGCTTAAAACTTCACTGCGCTCATAATGTTTAATGATTGAAAAGACGTTTGCATAATGCACCTGTAAATAAATTTTGAACTGCTATAGATTAAAATTATTTTCTCAATTACTCAGTGATTATGTTTATTAATAATACAATTGATATAATTGAAAATAATCAAATAATATCAACAAAGTTTCTTTTAAATAACATTTCTCTTTGAGCTCAATCAATTTTATTAAAATTACATATAAATATTTTATTACTATATTTTATTCAATATTGCATTACAGCTCAAAATAAACTTAAGACAAGGCAGTTGATTTGCCCAGCAAACTGTATCGCATGTTGTTTCAACAAAATAATCAAAGTAAATAAATAAAATTGTTTGTAATCTTTAACATTAGTAATTGAAAAGATTTCACCTGTGTACGCATATTTTCCAAAAAGTAATTTAATTGATTGTTAATTATAATTGAAATTTAACAGCTATGGCTTAATGATAAACACACAAACACAGAGACATGAATAAACGAAGCCAGAAAACAAATATTTGGCAAAAGTTTAGCCACAGTTCAGTCAACTTGGAGCAGTTTATTAAATATATATAGTAGAAATATGTGTAGCACCAGCAGCAGCAGCAGCAACAAGCAAGCCGAATGCCATTGACCACAGATTGTTGACTTGAGGTCAGGAGGCATACTAATTAATTAGCACTAAAGTGAAGTCCCTGAACGTCATAAAAGTTTAGGCAGATAAATTACAATTTGATAAAAACACCAGCAGCAGCTAGAGCAGCAAGTACATCAGTTTAATTACCAGCTCGGGTTTCAGACTTGCACGCAAGCTGCTTTCTTTATAAAGCTACTTAAATCAACAATTTAGCTTGTTGCTTGCAGCTCTTATTGATGTCAAGCAGCGAGAGCACAAGATTTATGCAGCATTGGCATCGAGCTTTAATTAAAATGCCACTTGATGGGGGCCAATAGCCAAGCCGGGCGCAGTTGCAGTTGCTTCAGCTAACGTTAACGTAAAGCTCTCTCGACTAGCGACTTGAAAGGTGAACGGAGCGGCGGCAGCAGCAACTGTGTCAACTGCCAATGCCACTAAAGATGGCAGACAGTCCCATGCCAGTCGCTGCTGTGACATTGCCATTTAATTTTGCTTCTCTTTGCTTTTTATTGCTTGCTATTTAAGTATTTTTTTTTTGCTGCTTTTTTTTGTTTGCTGCTGCTTGCAGTTAAGCGCAATTTTAATTGATAAATTGCCACTTGGGCCATTACTTGACGCACTGCTCCTCGTCGCCGCTGCTCTGAGCTTCGCTCTGCGCGCGCTGTCAACAGAAGCGCTTTGAATAATTTGCAAGCTGACGACAATGACTGCTGGCTAAGTAACATTTACATCATCAAATAATATAAAATGCTCGGACTCATTTAAAAAGCAATTAAATATTAAAAACACTTGTAGAATTCTTGTCTTCTCCTCCTCTTCCTCCACCATTGTGGCAGCCACGTGGCTGCTGTGACTTTGGGAATTTTGATTGTTTCTTTGCGTTTCATTTACAATTTGAGCAAAGCGAGAGTGAGCGCTGCGGTTTTGTTTGACTGATTATGCAATTAATTAGAAGCAGCTTGGCTGTGGTAAATGTTAAGCAGCTCCAATGCCAAACAGCAACAACAACAACAACTCCAGTGTGGGTCAATGTAATTGAATTATAATACATTGGAGCAATTTTGCTTGACCAGCAAAAACAAGAACAAGCATTTGCAATCAAAATCTGCGCTATGCCATCGACAGAGTTAACAGAATAATTTCCTATGCGGCAGTCAGTTTATTAAAAGCATTCCTTAGCTGCCTGCCAGCCGAGCAGGCAAAGCATAAAAAATAAATAAGGAGACGACTAAGCAAAAACAAAGCCAAGCCCGTGCCACGAGCCAAGCCAAAAAGGTAGCTATAACAATAACAACAACAATCTGCATACATCCGCAAAGTATAAAAAAAAAAACAATATACAAGCTGTAAAGAAGAAAAAACGATTTCAAAGTGCGCTTCCGAGAAAAAAATATATAACATGCGAAAATAACTACAGTACATAGCAGGGGGAGGAGCAAGGAAGTCAAACAGCGTGAGGTCACCATCAAGCAAGTGGCACAACAAAAGAAAAAGCATGAAGTAATCTGTGCTATAATTCAAATTATAGCGATTCGCGTCGACAATAGCGAGTGTAAGCAAACGAGCAGCCATTTAAATAACGATTAAAAAGTTAAGCCAACGCAACGAGTTAGCGCTGACGAGAGGCTAAGCACATAACGAGTAAACAATGCCTGACAACGCGAGCGCTGAAGTACATTAGCTCATAAAAAATTTAAAAATGTTATATCACTTAAGATACTCTAACAAACGAGCCCTAAAAAAGGCAACGAAGCTGTTGAAGTTATACAAGAATACAACAACAACAACAATGAAAGTAAAGGAAACATCGTTGGGAGGGCACACATAAGCGTTGAAATATTCCATTAATTTGATTAGACTTTCAGGCGGCACGAGCCGTCTGAGGGTTCAAGCCAAGCCAAAGGCAGCAAAAAGAAAAAATCAACAGCAACATATGTACACAAGTGAACTGACTGAGAGGCGGACAGACAGACAGGCATGTGAAACACACCTCAAACTGGTGGCTCGTGGCTTTATGAAGTGCTGTTATTAACTATAAGCAGCAGCAGCAGCAGCAGCCAATGCTTTTGCTTTGGCTTTGGCTTCGGTGGGCTTGAGGCTTTCATAAGAATTTAACGCACAAATGCTCAAATTGTCAATAAGCGAAACGTAGTCACGCCCACTTTTTGTCTGAGGCTAAGTCAACTTATTTACTTTTTATACCTCAGTGGCGCACATTAAATGTCCAAGGCAGGCTTTCATTAGGCCAAGCGTAAACTCTTGGCTTACAATCGCGCGAGTACTGCAAAACTGCGAACTGTAGCCACGGCTGGGCATAGCAATCATTTTTTATGAAGGCACTTCATGGAGTTCGCAGCAGCGCGCGAAAGCGCATCAAAAACCCATTTGGTTGCCATTAACTTGATTGAGTCGAGTCGAGCTGCTGCTGCTGCTGCCGCCGCCGCCGCCGCTGCTGCTTTCAGTTTGAGGCATTTAAGTTGAAGGGCAGCGCACATAAATGAGAATTGATCATGTGCTTTGTCTTTTATTTTTCGGTTACTCTTGCTGGCCATGTTAACAACTAATATTTCAGCAGCTTAAGCCGCGCTTGCCCACAAGGTGTGGCCCCCTTAGGGCCATTAGTTGTCATTAGTGTGCATTTTCTTAATTAAACTTTTGCACAAAATACGCGACAATCAGTCATTAAACGCACGCCCAACACGACCAACTCCTTTGCCTTTGCCTTCGTCTTTGCCTTATCGCTTACACCATTTATCATCCATGTTATTGCGCTGAATTTTACTCTTAATTAAATGCAATACTCTCACGTCAACCTCAGCACGGACAGCAGCATGTCCACATGCTTGCCAATACTTAAAGTGCTGGTTGACCCACTTTGCACAGATTATCAGCCAGCGTCGTCGTCGTCGTAGTCGTCCTTGGGCCAGCGTCCATTGTCAGCCATCAGCCCTTATGCTGTTGATAAAAGTTTAATCGCTTGCGCATAAAAGTAGGCAACAGTTTTTATTTTGCTTATGTAAATCAATAACTCAGCAAACGGCTTTAAGCTGCTTTCGCAAAATACTTTGTAGCAAAAGCATATGCATAAGTTTGCGACCACACACACATACACAAGCTTCAAGCTAAAGAGCATTATTAGTTGTTAGCTATGCGATTAAGCGCACAAAAACTCTTGAGTGCAACAATTATTATTGGCAAAGCGTTTAACTTGTTGGAATTTAAGCAAGCAGTTTGCTATAGTTTGCAAATATGCTACACATATGCAGTATATATGTATGGTAAGTAGATGAAGGCAGAGGGGGTTAAAATAAATAAATGTGATTTGTCATTTGGCAAACATAAAGCAGCAGCAGCAGCAGCAGTGGCAGCAACAAATTTCAAGAAGCTGCTTTAGAGAGCGCATTAAATTGCAGTCAAATGGCACGCTCTGTGCATGCCAAATGTACACACATACACATACACTAACATGCACACTCACACACACACATATAGGAAATGAAAAGAAAACATACAAGAGCAAGCAGCGAATTTGGGAGCGAGCGAGAGTCAGCAAAGACATTTTTGGGCAATGAATACACACACACACACTAACACACAGACACACAGACAGAGTCAGAGACTTTTTGGTTTGTCCTCGTCCGGAACTGCCATGTAGAGTATTAAATTATTCGAGCGTGCGGCGTAAGCAACAGAGACGACACGAATAACTTTTGTATGCAACACTGAGCACAGTCCGCCACGAAAGCCCCCCTCCCCGGCAACCGCTCGCCCATCACTTCTTAAAGCATTAACTTGTTGTAAGCGAACTCACACACAGCTTCAACCTGCAACATTCAACGCTCATTTGCAGCAAATCAACATCAACAGTCAATGTTAAGCGCCATATGTTAAATTCATTTGACTGAGCACAAAGCTGAGCCAGCAGCAGCAGCAGCAGCAGCAGCGGCAGCAGCAACTGAAGAACAAGCAACACATTACTGCAAATGACATATGAAAAAATGTGTAGACAAGTTCTAGGCCGGCTCACAGGTTCAACAAGACCAGCGATTGACCTTTGAACACAACCCCAGACACACACACACACACATGTGCACACACATGTGCAGAAATATGTTAAGCTCGCTGCTGTCGAGACATAATCGACATCATCAGTCGTATGTCAAAACGCTTAACAGTTGACTGCATTTGATTGCTTTAATTTTTTCAGAGCCCCTTGCGGTTAAGACCGACGACACAATTAAGCCATTTTGCATTTGATTTATCTGGCGCATAAACGCACAAGAGCGAAATAGCCATAACTACTAATTTATTAGCTAGACAAATAACTCAAGTTAAACAGCAGTTAAAATCAAATTTATGTGTGCTATGACTTTTTCGTTCAAATAAATATATGCTATACTATTTGAACAATTAAAGTGTATATGGCATAAAAGTCAAAGCCGCCCACTTACTTTTGTTTTAATTTAAACACAATACTTTATTTAATGGCGGACTTGCAGTAGAGCACCTTGGGCACCGCCTTGCAGTCCTTGAAATGCTGCAAGGGCTTGAGTACGGCAAACGAGCATTGCAAAAGTTTATTAATTTTCATAACTGCACCCGCATTGTTCATCTCGCCGCAATAGTTGGGAGCAGAGAAAATCGTTACAAGCCGGCGCTGGGCAAAGAACTCGTAACCATCCTCGACGACCTCATGAGCGCGGCATATTAAATCGATATCATGCTTGCTGGCAAACTCCTCGATGTTGTCCTCGGCATAGCTGACGCTAAGGCCGCGCTCATTGTGGCCCCAGCCCAGTCCCTCGTGGTTGAGATCCGCCCACAGCAGATCACAGAGCAGTCCCTGCCGGGGCACATCGCTGGGACGCTTCAGCTCGCGTATCTGTTGCAAGCTTTGCAGATGCGGCGACAGCCCGCCATGGCAGCAAAAGATGCGCGTGCCCACCACCGCCGCAGCGGGCAAATAGTTAAAGCAGTCCACAAAGCTGCGCCAGAGCTTGACATTATAGCGCCGCTTAAGCTCATCATAGAAGCCTGCGCATTGCACACACGCATTAGTTATGCTTAAAATGCAATTGATTTACTCACCATACAACTTGTTGATGCTGGCGCACTCGTGATTGCCGCGCAGCAAATGCACATGCTGCGGATAGCGCACCTTGTAGGCAAACAGCAAGCAAATGGTCTCCAGCGACTGCTTGCCTCGATCCACGTAGTCGCCTAGGAACAAGTATCTGGTTGTGGGCGGCGTGCCGCAAGCAGCGAAAATGCGCAACAGATCCTCGAACTGTCCGTGCAGGTCGCCGCAAATATTCAACGGCGCCGCCACCTCCAGCAGCATCGGCTCCATGCTGAACAACTCGCGAGCGCGCAGACAAAGCTCAGTAATCAGCTTCTGTGGCAAGTTGCTCTCTGCGCCTTGCAACGAGCTTAGCGTGTTTATTATATGATCAACTTCTTCATCGCTTATTGCCATATCGAAATATTATGTATACGTAAATGTAAATTGTATATGAATTTATGTAAATGCTGCTAAATTGTAACACACACAGCAGTGATGTTGATTTAGCTTTTTTTCAAATAGATCTAGTCTGCTTCAAACAGAATAAATTGGAAATAATTTATATTACTTACTCGGATGTTTATGTTGAAATAAATAGTGAAAAATCAAATGACGTTGATTTTAAATCTACGCTTTTCATGGTTTAGTTTCAGAGCCCAAAGCAAATACTAATTGACCCAATTTTAAATTCAAGCAATTGCAAACGCAACAAAATTCGAATACCGAATAAATTGCAGATATAGGCAAAATAATATTATTTTGACGTTTATATAATAAATTATAAGCTAATGCAAGTTTATGTTATAAATTAAAATAAAACAAACTTGATGAACAAATTATGTTTCCTTACACAAGATATAGGTTAAAATATTAATGTTGACTATCGTCGATAATAATAAAATAATAAACCAACAGCTATAATTAAAAGCTTCTATATAAGTTCAAACTGCTCAAAACATGTTCAAATTTTCTTAGTTTACACTTTTTTCAGGCAGATCCTTTGTTTATGGGTAGTCTGCAGCACACACACACACACATACACATGTAAAGATTTAAAGCCTTAAAAGGCTTACACGTAATTGAGAATTAATTCAAGTGCCAGACACACACAGCTTGGTCCAACTTAAAGCAAAAGCGTTAAAGTGCAAAAGATTTATGAAATTTATTTATGTGGCCTGCTAAAATGCCAACGGCCAGTCAATGGTCTGTGTGTGTGTGAGGTCAGAGGTTGGAAATGTGGGCTAGCTGACATCACATTGCCACCATGAGAGCGGCAGTGCTGGGCATCACAATTTTTCGTTGTTACGACGTGGACATAAGCGGATTTGCGACAAAACTCATTCAGCTTCCAGCCCCCAACGCTCTACGTTCCACCAGCGTCTGACGGCAGCTGGACTTTGTTGTGCCCGTCTGTGGCTCGATGCGGTCGGTTGAGCACACTTGACGCAAGAAGTTGAGACTAGGGAAACTAAGACTGAGACAGCGCCTTGAAGGCTGCAGCTTGTTAGCAGTGACAGCGAGCAGCAGCATCAAGGCTAAATCCTGTTAAAATTTAGTGCAATATAGTATAGATAGCATGCTGTCCCTTTCGCTCGCCTTCGCACTCGACATAACTAACTCACAGCTGCTGCGGCAAAAAGTAGAAGTAAATTATTTCTTTTACATTTTCATTCACACACACACACACACAAACTGGTTTAGTCGTATTTCTTTACTTTGCGGACTCTGCCATAAACTATGTACTAAATGGTCTTTTAGTGTCCAATAGTGGGCGTGGCAAGCTGCATTAAATATGTATATATGTGTGATCAGCTTGAGCAGTCTATGTACTTAGCAGATATTACTCAAAAATTATATCTGACTGTCGATCGGCTAATAAACTTGGAAGCTCGACTTTAGCAGTAGTTTCGCCAACTCAACTCGAATAAATTACATTTATTTGTTTTCAATTTAATTTGTTATGCTATTTAAGCCATAGCTTGCTTACGCCCACATACAGAGTCTCATACAGTCGCCCGACTTTTGTTTTGTTTGTACAAGCGCTCGCAGCTTTCCATTGAAAAGAAAATAAAATAAAATTGTTGCAAAAGTGACCCGACTTTGTACGCATATATAGTATTTATATATACATATACTTTATATATTTTTGTTGCTACGCCCATAAATTGTCGCCAAAAGCTGGAGCGCAAAAAAATATAAAAAACAATAAAAATAAATGAAGTTGAGTAGCCTGAGCAGGCGGCAGGCAGCAAAGGCAATTTCATTATTATTACTTGCTCTGCGCCAACTTTTCTCGCCTTTTGTTTATGTGACTTGGGCTATTTTAGCTATTAGTATTTATTGTTGCCACGCAAAGCGTAAAACGCATGTTAAATGATAAAAAAAAACACACACACATTCGCAACATTTATGGCCATAAATCTGTGCATATAAATTAATTATAAACTAAGCTTTGGCTGTTAAGTTAAAAACCAATAAATAATTGCGGCAATTAAAGGCATTTAACAAATAAATAAAAAATGATTTATTTAACACAATCTATTAGCTTTTTTACAATTGATAAATAGCAGCACTTGTAATTAACAACTGCGCGTTGTTAGCTAAATAGATTTAATCGTTATAAATATTAAAAGCTAAACTTGCGCTTGGCTGCACTTGCGCATAAATTAATTTAATTAACATTTCAAGTACACTCAGCGTAAACTACGCTCAAAAGCAATGCTCAAACAGAAATCCTTTTCCATAACATATCCTTTGTCTACTTGACGCCGCAAACGGTTCAAAGCTTCAGCTGCTGCTGCCGCTGCTGTTGCTGCTGCTGTTTATGGCCAAGCAAATGAAATCAAAATAAAAATAGTCATAAAAACCCTTTGCAGCAGCCAAGCGTTTACGTCAAGGCGACTTAAAAAACAGTGAGTCAAGGCCAGCCAAGCAACCAACCACAGGCTGGCAGGCAGTCAGGCCAGGAAACATGAAGCGTACACCGATCGGATATACGGATACGGTAGCGCTGCTGTCGCTGCTTAAGTCCTAAGTCCTTACACGTGCGGGTTTTTATGCCAATTGAAAACTCTTGCTGCCGTTTGTTGCTTTTCAAACAAATACAAAAGTTTAAGCGCTGCTTTTATTGATAGCATTTTTTTATATTCTAACAACAATTTATAACAAGCTGCGTATACGTAATATTTTGCTTATATGTAGTACTTGTAGTGCATTCAATCTGAGCTCAACTACATAGCATAAACAACAAAGTCGGCGTAATTTATAAGCCGCATAACTAGCAACTTGACAACCTAAGGTCGTTGCTACAAAATAATTTGTATAGAGTTAAGTCGGCGTTGCCAGCAGCTGAGGCCACAAATAAATATTGAAACTGTAAAGGATTTCGTGGTCAGCAAGTGAGCTTATAAATACGCCCTTTGCTGATAAACTCTCCGAAAATCTGCCCGACCCACCCACAGCCGCCCCCTTCAATCACCACAAACCAAGACATTTATAACAACACAAGAGGCTGCCAGGCCGGCTTTCGAGTTGGGGCCAAAGCAAAGATAATCATTCATGGTTTTCAGAGCATGAATCACATGCAAATCGGCCAAACGGTCACTCTGTAAATAGTTTCATAAATCAGCATGAAAAACATTATTTTGATTTCCGTCGCAGACAAAAGAAAGAACCAAAGCTAAAGTTCAAGTCTACCTAAGATGCTAACGGAAATGGCTAATTGGAGCGTAAACGACAGCTGCACTTATTAGTAAAGGATATTAGGCATAACTCGAGCAGTTTGTGACGCATGTAGCAAATAAAGATGCAAATTTTTGTTGGCCACGATAGTGCAGACAAAGAAAGTTGTATATAGCATGTGAGTTAATAGGAATAGGCTTTAGACTCAACGCCTAAAATTAACTTTTATGCTAATTTAAATATGTTAGCAGAGTTAATACAAAACTTTTAATCAAAGGTAGCAAAAGCTTGAATAATTTACATAGAGCTAAAAATAACATTTTTTTTAAATTATTTTTAAATTTATAGAGGAATAAATAACAAATTCAGGCTAAATATATTACAATGTAAAATTGTATGCAGCAGAAAGAAATAAAGATTATTTCCATTGATAATTTATTTACCAGAATTTTAGCTTATCATCTATATATATGTAAGTGAAGCTCACATTTTTTCTCTTTGCAGTTTCAGATTCACATTTTTGGCAACTTCCACTGAAAGCAACATGACTCCAATTTGGCTTGAATTCGCTTAATTAGTTTCAAGTGTATTCCAAAGTCGAATCAAGCATTGTGCGCTTGCTTTAAAAATTTGTTTGTTGTTGCTGGAGTTTTATTGTACAACGGACGGATGCAAAACGTTGACATAACGTCATGTGGTTTGTGAATTATGAGTGGCTTTTTTTTTTTTTTTGTTAGAGAGACTTAGGCCATTGGCAGTATAACAATGAGCATTTCCGCTTGTCAGACAGACCGCACTGACTCACTTACCAGCACGCTCTGCTGTGCATGTGTGTGTGTGTAGGTGTGTATGTGTGTGGCAGCTGTGCTGAGCTGCTGCTGGCATTTTTGCAATCAACTCAAGCGAATCAACAGTAGTGGGCCGAAGGGAGCGTGCAAACGAAAGCAACAAGAAAATATGAAAAAAAAAAAGGATATTGTATCGCCTTGTGCATTTGCTGCATAAATGTCAGGGCAAAACTCAGGACATACGAAATGAGTTTCTTTGCTGCTTTATTTTTGCCAGCTGGCGTCAGCGAGTGCATCTCCAGTCGCTGTTTAATATTTCCGCTTGCACACTTGCTTATTTATTATGTTTTCCGGCAGCATGCGGCGCACACACCACACCGCAAGACTCAGTCGCAGTCGCAGTCTCCATCTCAGTCTACTAATGCTACTGTCTCAGTCTCGGTTGCGGGTCTCAGGCTCAAGTTGCTCTTGACGCTATTATCCAGCCAACTAAGACGGCCACATGTGTTCGTTCCAGCTCCACTGTCTTGACTCTAATGCCTTTTTGCACTCGACTTCTTTTGGCTGGCAGACTAGCTGAGCTGGTGCTAGTCTCAGTCCTGGCCATGTTAAGTGCCTACATAGGATAATCTGCGCAACTCAAGTCAGCGCGTAATTGTAGTCCCCAATGCAAGTCAAGCTGTGCACTTGACTGCATCTCCCCCAGCTGCAAAAAAGAGAAAAACGAATGCACAGCGCAACGTTTTGTACTGCTAACGCACCCTAGGAGATTTGCAACCCTTCGGTTTTTATGCAGTGCCAAAGAGCTTTAAGTAATTACCATGTGCTGTCAGCCAACGGACAAATGTTGTCCATTATGCGCTCAGCTTAAGCTCATGCGCTTTGTCTTGTTCCTTTCAGCTTTTGGCTGCGGGTCAATCATAAGCTGGACAGGCGACAGTTGTTGTCTCATAAGTCTGTTTTTATCTGCTGCTGCATTATGCAATTTAAGCGATGCTCTGCATAATTAAAGCTGTCTATGTGTGCGTGTGTGTGTGTGTGTGTTGGCCGTTTAAGCAATCAGCGTCATAGACAGCTCGTGCCGCTTTCAATTTAGCTGGCTGTGTGTCATGCTAATTAGGCACGTGACTGACATGAAAATGATGAAAGCGCAGCCCAGCCAAAGCAATTCCCACGTAGTGCACTAAACAAAACACACACACACACACACATAGCCAGACACAAACACATACGCAGACAGTGAGACACACATTAACACATATGTCAATGACATTTCAGCTGCGATTGCGTTTGAGTTTCCGTTTATAGCAAGTACATTACGCTTGCTGTTTGGACAGATTTGTAGCGCGTGCTGCAAATGGATCTTAAACTAAATTCACTGTTCGGTCTTCAATTACATAAGGCAAAGGCATGTGATGCTTTCAATTTGCTACACACCGTACGTAAATAAAATGTGAGGCAAGCCAAGCCCTTTAGTACGGCTGATCCTGTGGTGAAAACAATGCAGTCAAAGCCATCAAGTTCGAATACCAGGACATTGTCTTTGAGTGTGAAGCAAGTGAATAAAAGAAGCAGGTGAATAAACAGGATAGATGCAGGACTGAATGACTATAGAGAAAGAAATATAAGCTGCATACGATTTTTAATAATAATATCAATAAAATTCATTTACTAAATTCACAATCTAACCATAAGCCTCAATTCTATCAACAATTCAAATGACTCCCAATGTTGTTGAACGGTAACCAGTGAAGTTACTAGCTATTCACCAGCTTGCTGGTACGCTAGGGCAGCTTCACTTACACCCACACACACTCACGCATACATGTTTAAAACCCTTGATATGCGTAGTAGTGCGTATCTACGTTTGATGTCAGTGTCATTGCTTAGCTGCGGTCGATAGAGTTCAACACGCGGTGTAAGCAAGAAGCTTACGACAGCACACACAGGTGTTGTGCACAATCAAATGTGTGTATATATGTGTGCGGTGTGTGTGCGTGTTTGTGTCATCAAAACTTTCTTGTTATTGAAAAACGAGCAGTGAAAAGCAGCACTAATACTTGCTGAATAATATCCAATGACATTGACTGTTCTGCTTCCATGTGTCTGTATGTGTGTGTGTGTGCTAAGCATTTTTAAATGGTTTGCTTCTCACACACACACACACACACATGTATGTATTTGTATTTATGTGTCTGTATATGTGTCTCTAGCTTGTTATTTTATTTGTTGCTTGACGCATTGTGCGTTGATTAAATTTCTTTTTGAGTGTGCGAAATTTGTCTCAAATCAGTCAGTTACATATATATAGTATATATGTCATTTGTGCGTGTGTTTCTAAGGCTACAAAGATTATATATAGCTGAATGCGTAGCTTAACGTTGAACTGATTAAATCGCGTGTATTGCTTGCTTCAGTTCGTTAGTTTAAAGCGATTTAACAATAAATGAATTCAAACAAATTAGTTGCTATACAGCTTAAAAACAGTCATGCAGTTATAATATTTATTAGTATTTGCACTAAAAAAATGTATTCTATATTTTATATTTATGCAGTTTGCAGTTTTTGACAGCAAAGTTTTATAATACTTTCAAATTAAGTATACGTAAATATTTTTAGCTGCGTTTTAAAGTCAAAAAAAAGAATAAATCATATTTAGTTATTGAAAAATAATAAATAATAATAAAAGCAGCTACTTGTCACAAACTTTTCTTGCTAGAATTGTATTAACTCCAGTTTAGATCTCATATCAATTCAGTGTGCGATTTATTATTAGTTAATGATCAAAGCTGTAGCCTCTGCGTTGAATACTTAAGTCTTTTTATATAGAATTCCCCAGCATATGCGATATTTGAATATACTTTGCTGTTGAAAAATTTTGTAATTCGTTACAAGATGTTGACTTAATGCGGCACGTAATTTATTTGATGTTTGCTTTTCATTGTATTTGAATAACAAACAAACAGCATACAGCTAAGTATATGGCGTGTCTGTATCTTTCTCTCTCGATATGCAAGTACTTTAATGCTTGTTAGTCTAAGTAAGACCTGGACTCACCTTTGGCCGCCGCGTTACACATTGCGTGTAATTTATGCAGGCGTATTGTGTTTCAAGGACATGCTCATTACACGCAACGCGAAGCTGTTGTTAGACTGCACACACACACACACACACACACACACACACATACACACATTAGCAGAGAGCCCGAGGTCGACAGGAGTTTGGTCTGCGACTCGAAGAGTTTAGGATAGCCAAGCGAACGCTTAAGGGCTCCATTAAACGGAGCAAGGCAGAGGGATTTAGGCGTATCTGCGAGGAAGCAAACATGGATCCATGGGGAACGGCCTACAAAGTGGTGATGAAGACCCTTAGAAGCCAGGAGACGGTAAAGTTGACTTGCCCAAGACTGCTTGGTACCATCGTGGCTGAATTGTTTTCTCAGCATCCCCAGCTAGAGGTGACAAGACAGGGATCCCAGGGGGCAACTGGTGAGCACCGACGAGGTGTTAGCAGCCGCAAAGCAAGTGGGTGACAGGAAGGCCCCCGGACCGGATGGAATCCCGAACAGGGCCCTTAAGTTAGCAGTAGCTACTAGGCCGGAACTGTTCGTTGACACATTCAACAAATGCCTGGAGGAAGGAGTGTTCCCAAGAAGATGGAAGCTGCAACGGCTTATTCTCCTGCCCAAAGGAAATAAGCCCATTGAGGAACCATCTGGGAATCGACCGATCTGTTTGCTGGACACGAAGGGAAAACTTCTGGAGAAAATTATTTACAATCGGCTGTTAGCCGTTATAGATGAGAAGAACGCGTTATCGGAGTCTCAATACGGATTTCGCAAGGCACGCTCCACGGTGGATGCCATCAAGGCGGTGACAGACATCGCATCCAAAGCGATCGAAGGAGATCGCTGGAGATGGGGCAGTAAAGAATACTGCGCAGTAGTGACCCTGGACATTCGGAATGCCTTCAACTCTGCAAGTTGGGCGCGAATTAAGGACACGCTAATCAGGATTGGAGTACCTAGCTATTTGCTGGGCATCGTATCAAATTACTTAAGGGACAGAGTACTGGAGTACGACACGGAAGCAGGCCCCAGGCGATACCAGGTAACAGCCGGGGTTCCACAGGGGTCGGTCTTAGGACCTCTACTGTGGAACATAATGTACGACGACGTACTTAGGATCCGACTACCCGATGGATGTACGCTGATAGGATTCGCAGACGACCTGGCGCTAGTCGTAGTGGCTAAGGAAATCAGGACAGTGGAGGAAACGGCGAACGCGGCTATTGTTGTCATCGCCAACTGGATGGAAACAGCAGGACTGGATTTAGCAGGACACAAAACGGAGGCAGTGCTGATAACAAGCAGGAAGCAAGTGGAGTATATTAGCGTGAGAGTAGGGAGCGCTACGATCAAGTCCCAGCGCGCTATCAAATACTTAGGTATTATGATAGATAACAGGCTGAGCTTCCACTCACATATAGAGTATGTGAGTAGGAAGGCAGCGAGGACACAAGGAGCCCTATCGAGGATGCTGCCAAACGTTGGAGGACCGCGACCTGGAAGACGCCTCTTGATGGCGAGCGTAGTTGCGTCAATTCTGCTCTATGCTGCCCCCATATGGGCATCAGCAGTAGCTAGCAACAAGAGTCTGATGAGGAAGCTAGGTGCGCCGTATCGACTCGCGGCGCTTCGCGTCATATCAGGATTCAGGACGGTCTCAGACGAGGCCGCGTTAGCACTGGCCGGCATGATCCCCATCGACATACTGGCAAAGGAGATGAAGGCGATGTTCAAATCCCGCACTCAAGGAGGTAATATAATAACTACTGAAGCCGCTCGGCTTTTTTCCATAGGTACATGGCAAAGGAGATGGGAGAATGGAACCAAAGGACGGTGGACATTTCGATTGATCCCTCGCATTGACGAGTGGATAGGAAGAAGCCAGGGGGAAGTTAACTTCCACCTGACACAATTTCTTACAGGACATGGAGGATACCGGAAATACCTACACAGATTTAGGCACGAAGACAGCCCTGAGTGCCCAAGCTGTCCAAACACGGAAGAAGACCCGGAGCACGTGCTGTACCACTGCACAAGATACACGGATAGACATGGAGGCATACCACCAGTGGAGGAACTGGTGCCGTTCATGATGGAGAGCAGCGACAACTGGAAGCACGCGACCCAGCTAATCATAGGCATCCAGAGCGATCTGAGACGATGCGAGAAGGAGCGACGTGGCGTGGTGAGGGCCTAAGATAGGCTACCCTTCCCCGCGAAGTAATACTTTGCGGTGATACCGCGGGGATTGTGGTGAGATGTGTGTGGGGGGGTTTTTAGTAGTAGGCATAATCAGTGAATCGTGCAATGCTACTGGCCACGGCCAGTAGTACTTTAGAAGATTTCCCCCCCTATGCCGAGTCAAAAAAAAAAAAAAAAAAAAAAAAAAACACATTAGCATTTTGCGCAGCTTGAGGCTAAGCTGGGGTTTTTTGCTTTATGACCAACTTATGCTGCCGTGTGCTGTGTACCAACCAACCAAAGTGCCATTGTTATTGTTGTTGTCAGTTAACTATGCATGACTCTCTTTCGCTTTCGCTCGCTCTCTGGCCACCGAAGTGCTTTTAGTAGTTTGCCGTTGTCTGCCACAAGATCGCCAACAAGGGCAGGCTGAGCTGAGCTGGGCTGGGCTTTGTCGTAGCGCTTTAGGTTTTGGGGTTTTCTGCATGTCTTTTGGTCGCGGCATTAAGTTAATGCGCACACAACTGACAAATCCTTGACACTTGCCGCTTGCCACACACACACACACACTCAAACTTGTGGCACCTGGGCGTTCATTAAGTCATTAGGCATTGTTAAGGGCGCTGTGCTTGTGAGATTAAGTGGCGTCAAGTTGAGTTTCGGTCAGCTCTGGAATCTGTGCACGCAGCTCAAGCAACATGTGTTTGACCTCAAGACGCATAGAAACATTTTATTTAACTTGCTTGTGCTTTAATTTTCATAATATTCATATCAAGCTTTTTACTGTTGCCCCGCCCTATTTCGCTAATGAGCGAAACGTGAGCATTTTCTTGACTTCTGACTTACTTTGCCAATGGCTGCTGCTGCTTCTACTGCTGCTGCTGTTTTTTATTTCATTTTTACAAGCTGCCAGCATGGCTGCCTGACTGTTTGTACTTTGTTTACAGTGTGCCAGTCGGCGTTTAATTAAAGTCTGTGCGAACATAAGTATAGGTTAATGCACTGACAATTGTTGTTTGCCACGCCACTTGCTGTGCTGCTGCTGCTGTTGTTGTTGTTGTTGTTGTTTTTATTATTGTTGTGTCAACACACTTGTGCATTGAGTGTTGTCAACTTGTTTCAAGCATGCAATTTGCATGTGCAAACAATATTATTAAAAAGCAGTCGACAATAGCATAAATGCCAACTGAATTATTGCATAGTTTAATTGATAAAGTTGTCAGACGCAAAAGTGAGTAAGCGAGTGGCTTTTGGTTATGCCAATTTATTTCCACACACACACACGCACACACATGTATTACAATTTAAGCAAACATTTTTGCGAGCTACATAAATTGCGTATTCTTGCAATTTATGACATGTACAGTTGGCAACGTTGCGTATGCGTCACCTGGAAAAGCGTAAAGCAAACAAGTCAAGCATATGGCCAAATGCGAATGTTGTCGCCAACAAAATAGTCGCCAGCCAAGCTAACAAAAATTACAATCGAGCTTGTGCCTTATGTCACAGCAGCCAGAGCAAGTTGGCGCACACACACAGAGACAGTTTTATCATCGTGTTGTTACGTGCGTTTTTATAGCCAACTACACCTTGACTATCTGACTGTCTATGCAGCTTGTCTGTCTGTCTGTCTGTCTATCTATTTGTTTATTTGTTTGTGTATTGCTTTGTCAACTGTTAAAGGCACACGCTGCGTATGCTTGATTGCTGATTTCTTTTACGAGCGTGTTTATACCTTTGATATGGAATGTTTTGTTTTTTTTTTTCAAAAATAGCAGCAACTGCCATGGCATTTAATTCAGCGCTGCTTAAGCTTGCCGCATTGGAATTTAATATTATTTATATGTATATTCTCTTTTTGAACTCGGGCTTGACTCCTTTGCGGGCACGTAGACGCGTGTGCTGATTATTTAAAAATTTATGAAGCCAACCAAGCGCAGCTGAAAAACTTTTCCACACAAAACTAAACAAAAAATGCAGCAACAATGACAGCAAACCAGGCGCTGTAAGCAAGCAGCAAACACGCGGCGACGGCAACAACAACAACAACAAAGGAACAACAACAACAACGACGACGACGACGACGTGCATGTTGAGCGCTGAGGTTTGTCGTGTTTGTGCGCCTTTTGGCGAGTTTTTAAACCACAGACGCTAGCCAAGCGCATCGCGGCATGGCCTCAACCAAAGCAACAAACACACACACACACATATAAAGTGTGTAAGTGTGTGTGTGTGTGCCTCCTGGCCGCTGTTGCTGATAATGCGCAGCGCAGAAAACTTTCAACATAGTTTGCTACTTAACTCGAGCGTAATAATAAAAGTGCTAAATCTTTTTGCTATATTCACTTTGTAAGCGCTGCGCCCTTTTTGGCTGAGTGGGCGTGCCACTGCCACTGCCAACCGCAAATATTAAGAGCACCACAGCAACAGTAAACATCAGCAAACAGCTACAACAACAACAACAATGAGGGCAACAAGTATGAGCAAAAAAACAAAAGCATAGCATTCAAGCCAAGCTAACCAATGGCGTTAAAAGGTGAACGCAAGCAAAGTGAAAGCAATTAAAGCAGAATGCAGACAAAATGGCCAAAACTAAAAAGATAAACAACACAAATAAACACAAAGCAGCCTTGTTGGCAAATTTGTAGTAAATTTTAGGAATCATTTAAGACAAAGTCGCGTTAATAAAGTGCAAACGGCTTTGGGTAGATATTTAAGCCAAAGCTGTAACATAAAAAATAACAAATAAAATTGTTGTTGGCAACATTTAATAATTATTATTAAATAGTTTAAGTACGAGTAAAACAGCAGTAAAGCAAGCAAAAATATATGAATTACATTATTACAACAATAAGACTTTAATGCAAAAGTTTGGCACATATTTTATAATATTTGTATATTCAATTAAGAATTAATTTGTATTTATTATTTTATATATTCAAATTATTCAACAAACTAAACAGACTTTGATTATTTTGCATACATTATTTATTTGATTATAAATGCTAATTAAACAGCTTTGATTTATATTTGAATTTGTTTAAAATCATTATAAATCAATTGAAAGTTAGTGCTCGCCTATGCATTTAATTTATGCAAAATCAAACTTATTATAACTGAAATTTTAGCTTCACATTAACAAAATTCAAAACTGTGTGAAATTCAATTCAGCGCATAATTATTGTTAAATGCATCAAAACTTAAATCTGGCGTTTTGTTTATAATTAAACATGTCGACCAAGCTGTGTAAACAATATTGTAATATGACATTAAAAAAAATCTGTATCAATCACAAACGCAAATTGCTCAAAGATAAATAAATATTTTCATAAATAAATATGATACGGTAATGAATTTTTTTTGCGTTTATTTTAGCCGTATTTCACTGTACGTTAGAAGCGCTCTTCATCACGTATTTTTTTATTGCGCTCATTTTTCAATAAATTTGATTACGCGGCGCTTTGTGATTATTGGCGCGTGAAAAAATAAATTTAATTTTTTATATTTTGTTCTTGCTTTGCTTTGTTTTGTTAGCTACCTAAGCTGGTCTGTCATAAAATATATTGGCAGGCTGGCTGGATGGCTGGCTGGCTGCCTGGTCAGGGCAGGAATCAGGAGCTCAGAGCTCGTAAAGTTAGCGCCAGAAAAAATAAATAATAAACCTGCCTTTCGGTTTTTCGCCACCCAAAAAATTTGTTACATTTTTTTGCCACTTTATTTTTTATAGTATAGGTAGGAGGCTTGTCCCCAGTTTGCGCCCGTTGGCCGTTGCTGATAAGCTGCACGGGCTTGTGTATTGCCGCTCAGATTATTTATGATTTTTGTTTTGCTTTTGCTGCGGCACATTGCCTTAATTTTTTTATGGGCTTACTTTGCGCCTTCGGATCGGAACCGAGCTGGGCAGGGCAGTTTGGCAGTTTGATAGCAAATGCAATTTTATGGCGCTTAATTCTTAAATCCATTCTTATCAAGGTATGCGGCACGGGCACGAGCGCGAACGCGAGCTTATTACTTTATCAGTGTTAAAATTAAATTCCTGCGATTGTTTTAAATTTATTGGCTTAATTTTGTTGGTCCAGTGTAATTATTGCAGTTTGACCGAAACGAAATAAATGCCTGTGCACATGACATCAATAAAAATATGTCCATGCATACTACATTCAATATATTCATGCACGCTGACCCATCAGCCCAGCTTGTTATAATATTTTACATTTTTTATTGTGGCTTTCAGCGTTAATCCAGCCTTAATGAAAATGAAAAACTGCTCATTGCCTTAATTAAATTGTGGATTACGCATGCCAAATAAAATATGCATTTATTTAAAAAACTGTACATGCGCATTAATGTGGCTTAGCTATGTAAATTACCAACCCCCAGCCAACCAAAAAAGCAAAAACTTGTGTTGCCTGCCTGCTTACAACTGTAGCTTAGAAATTAATTTATAATAAACTGTTATCAATATGCTTTGGTCAGCAGAGCAAAAAGCTAATCCTGGATTGAACTATTTCTAACCATTTTCAATTTTAAATGCATGTTTTTTATATTTAGCTAAGAATTGTATGCAAGCTATAAACAAATAAAAAAAATTGTAATATGTTTAATTAAAATACAACTACTTATTAAGTACAATAAAATTGTTGACCAACATTAATTGACATGACCACAATATTAGTCAGAGACAGAACTTTTTTTTTTTGTAATTCAGTTTGCATTACTTGCAGTTTATTTATTTTTAATGCGTTTTTATTATTCTGAGCATTCGATAATAATATACTAAATCTCTAAAAAGTAAAATGTTCGGCATATTTTTTTATATAACTCTTCGAATATGACAGCACTCAATACTTAACTAGCAAAAAGTATTGCTGTATTTTAGTTAATGTAGCGTATACTTTATCAAAATAAATAATTGCGCTTTATATGAATTTAAATGGTAATTAATTTTTAAGAGGATTTTGTGCATTGACTGCAATAAAAATAACTAAAAAATTAATCATTGCCGTATCAATTAATCAGAAGCATATGATTGGAATAGTTTGGTAAATTAGAAAGAAATATGTTGGAAAGTTTTGCCATTTTAATTACTTAGACAAAAGTCTACTAAGCTAAATAACAAACATTTTGCAGCTTGCTTTAAGAATTCTCTCTTACTGGTTTTGATTTTTGAAAGCAACAAAAAATTATCCAAATTATACATTGTAAGGCGCTTTAAGCTTAACAACTTGTGCAATCTAACAACAAGTCCCACAAATTTACAACGAAGTTAAAAAAAAAGTTTACGAGGCAGTAAGCCAGCAGACTGACTGCCTTATTATGCAGTCAATCCATAAGCGCTCAGTGCGAAGCACATGGATAGATTAAAAAGCCAAGTTAATCATTCAGCTCTGCAACAGCTGGACAGACTTTAATGGCAGCAGCATAACGAGCGACCGAACGCTTGAGCGATGCCTCGAAAGTGATAATCAAAGATGTTTTTGGGTCAAATGAAAAGGAAAATGTAGCCAAGTTTTTATTTCGCTGACTTTGGCTTTCTTCAAGTTGCATAAGCAGCTTAAAACAAATTGACTAACTTTAAAATAGACAAACACAGGTGTAGCTATAATTAATTTTTTTGCTATTTTTTAGTAATTAGTGCAGCATTAAAGTGCGCTAATGAAAGTAAATGCGGGTGCTGTTTAAAAAAAAGCTTTGTTTGCTTTAGAAATTATATTTGTTAAGTGGATTTAGTAGAAATTAAAATTTAATTAAATGCACTAATTTAGAAAGTACACAAAATGAATTTGCGCAAAACCTCAAAGTAAACAAACACACACACACAAGCGTGTATTTTTTATGTGTGTGTGCGTCATTTCTAAAGCTACACTTGAACGCACCAATTTGATGTGCAGCAATAAAAAAATATATAGTATATATAGTATACGGCTGCATGGCTTTATTTATGGCGCTTATTTTATCTGTATTGGAACAGCAGCTGTGGCAGTCGTGGCAACATTGATGCCTCTTAGCGGCGGCCACTCCTTTTTGTAGTTTTGCACCGCGTTGACACAGTTTTCGATTTTCAGCAATCGACTACTGCTGCTGCTGCTGCTGTTGCTGTTGCTTGGCACTTTTTACGATGCAAATCGAGCAATTTGCACTTTTATCGCAAAAGCGGGACTTTTGCACGCTTAACACTCGCGTGATTTATGGAGCAAGGCAAGTCAGGGGGCGCGGCATAAGTCGCTTGACTTGGCTTGGCTTGGCTGCAAGTTTGTTGGCTGTTTGGACATGGCTGCATTTGCATATAATAAATGTCAGTTAACACTTCATTTGTCTATGTCGCGCCAAAGCGCAATTCAATTTGAATATGCACAAGAATTGAATTAGTAGTTAACGGCGAGTGCGAGCGAGAAAATGACATAATTAATGCGGCTATTAACTTAAGTCGTGCAGCAGCTGTTAGCAGTTGGCCGAGCCCCCCTTAGGGCCTAAACTTGTATTTATAGCAGCAGCAGCAGCAGCAGCAGCAGCAGCAGCAGCCAGCGAACGCCGCTTGCAAGTTTATTGGCATTGTCAATGTGCTGGCAGCAAGTTTGTTCACTTGCAAGTAATTGCAAGTCATTCTTTATGCAATAATAAATGAGTTGCTAGAGCACACTTGGCCACAGTTGAAGCAGACGCTTCAATTTCAACGCCACACAGCGCTTGGATGCAGCTGCAGGCTGCACTCAGCTTGGCGTTGAGCCACCTAACAAAAGCTGCCCCTGCATCTGCCTCTGCGTCGGTCTGTACGTTTGCCAGACATTGGCATAAACAACTGATTGCTGCTCGTTTTGGGCGCCATTAGGCTGATCCAAAGGACCAACAAGTAAACGTCTATGGCGTCCGACACATTGCCAGTTCGTCACTGGACCCAAATGACAGATTTAGTCTCGGTTTGACTTGACAACCGACGTCGTAAACTGACTCTGCATGTGTCTGTAGCTCTGGCTGAGTCTGTATCTGTGTGTGTGTGTGTGCAAACTGCCACAATCAACGTGCTTTATGGTTCAGCTGCACGTCTGAACGAAATTCACTTAGCTCGCTGTACTGGCGAACTTGCGTCTTTCAACTTTTATTCTTCGCATTCGCCACTTTAAAATGGCCCCATGAAATAAATCTAATTAGTAACATGAAAAGCTAATCATGCGTTAACAATTTATGCGCTTCAATTTCAACTTCAATAAGCGACGGCAGCAGCAAAAATTTAACAAACTACCCAACCCCACACCCCCCACACAGCTCAGCACACAATTTTCCCATTATGAAAAGCGCAACGCTTGCAGAATTGTTGACCCGCTGCTTGCATCTTTTTTTTCTCGCTCTCTTCTCATTTTCGTTTCTTTTTTTTACAAGCACTACGAACGCTTTGCATTCAATTTTGCTCTCGAATACATTCACATGGCGTAATTGAGTGCATGTTATTAAATGCACTACTGCTGCAACAACAACAACAATAACAAAAAGTAACAACAACCAGTTCAATATATTTGTGTGTGTTAAATGAGAATTCAGCCAAACGAGCGCCCTTGACTATGAAATGCTCTGCAGCTGAAAAGTATGCTATGAATAACTGGAATTATATTCATATGTGCAGCAATCAAATTACTTGAAGCCTCAAGACAAATAATAAATAATAATTTTTGAAATAAAATTACAACATAGTGCATAACAATTGTAAGCAACTGCATTGTAAAAATATTAAGCATACACAATGTTTTCTGTCGGTTTTCATTAAGACATTTCTTCAATACAAGCAGAAATTAATTGCAAAAATTCTATAAATTTAATTAATTTACTTTAAAGCAACAGCACAAGTAAATCTTTAACATTTAAAATTGGCAAAGTTTAACCCAACCAAAGCTCTAAATCATTTTGTATTTCACTATTTTTTACTTTGCTTTGAGCCACACAATTAAAATGTGCACAAATTTTTATTGGTTTTGATCAAATATTAGCTTGAACCTATTGCCCACACTTTAACTCTTACTGTTAAAATTTCTATTTGATTATGGTAGCACTAAATATAAACCATCGATAGCAGCTGTCAAAAGCAATTGCATGGCAGCTTATTTTAATTCCTTAATAATTTAATTTAATTGCTTTAAACTATTTAAGCCATTTACAATGGCAATAATTTTGGACTTTTTAACAATTATTACGAAACTTTTAGTCCGAGCCATTAACTTGAATTTCGCATTCTTTATTCTACGCACACGTTTATTATTCATGAGCAGAGCGAGCAGTAGTGGCAAATTAACAAGAGCCGAATGAAGCGTTTAATATTCGAGTGCTGGCCATTATAAAGTCGTATAAATGTGTGTCATAGAGCTTAACGGCTATATATAGAGACTAGTACATGTATATATGCACTAATGCGAGGACAAATAACTAAAAGTTTTATGGCACAGCGACGATGACGACGACGACGACGTCGACGGTCGTAAACAACACGCACTGACTTTGTGTCGACGACAAAGGCTGCCAACAATTTTTAGGGGTCATTAAAATTTTACGCGCCATTTTATAATGATTTTAAACAATGATCTGTGAATGAATGGGGCCACGCAAAGACAATTCACAGATTTTAATTTCGAGATGCCGATACGCTTAATTGAATTTGCTGCTTCCCAAGCTTAATTACCTTTGGCACAAAACTCTACACACAGTTGCTGCCCATTGTTTGTGTGTGTGTGTGTCTGTGTGTGTGTGTGAGTTGGGTCGTCATAAAACTGGAGTGTGTCCAACAAGTTTACAAGTTTAATGCAAAGCAAACGTTGGGCACGCAGCATAATCAAGTAGAGAAGCGCAAATATTTGCACGCAAATTTATAACACGCGCCTGCATAAGGGTAAGCTATATATACTATAAGTTTAACAAGTTCAACTCAAAATTAAAAATTTCACATTAATGGAACAAACAGACACAAAATCAAAACTTGACACAAGCCAAGCGATAACGCATAAGCTAAAGCTGCGCATAGCCAAAAGTCACGTTTCATAAGCAAAAATTATGAAAATGCCCAACAACAACAACAACAGCAACAAGAGCAAAGTGAAAGAAAAACCAAAGCTGGCGCATAATTTGATGTTTGGTCTGGCTAAAAGGACAACAGCTTAGCCACCCCACACACTCAAAGAGGGTGCGGGTGAGTGCGCGCCCTATGTCTGCATATTAGGCACGCTTGATTGCCTTGGCCAAATGAGGCGGGTTTTAATTAATTCATCAGCTGACGAGTTCAGCGATGTGAGCTGCGCTCAAACTGTTTGCATGAAAAGAAACGAAAGAAAAAAGTTCAAACTAAAAACGTATTTAAATTTAATTTGCCACGCAGCAATTAACTGTAGTCAGTCAGCTGAAAATCAGCAGCATAAAATTCATTCAGAAATTATATTTACATTTATGCATGGCATACATATATATGCATATATATGTCGAAGTCTGTCGTCGTTGTCGCTGTTGATTCAACTAATTCCAAGCTAAATATTTTGTAAATTACTTAAGATTTGCGCATAATTTGAGATTGACAGTTACTGTCAAGGATTTGGGCTTAATTAGAAATGCTCTGAGGGCCTGTTGAAACCCACAACTCATCAGCGCAAGCCCAAGCCCAAGCCACGATGCAAAACTTGTCAACGTTGTCAGCTCGTTCGTCCTTTTGCCCTGACAGCCAGTCGCACAGACAGACAGACAGACAGACACAGCAGCTTGACAGTTGCGTCTGTCAACGGCTTAATTTTGTCAGCCGTATGCTTTGTTAGCGCAGCTTCCCTACCAAAATATACATACCCATATATACTATATATATATATATAGAAGGTAGCAGGGCGCTTTGCTGTATTCGCACACTCATTAAAATTCAACAAAATTGTTGCCAAATTAACTCAAACATAAGCGAGCAATAAAATTTCCATATTTTGCTTATGCCAGCGCACAATGCAAAAGTACTGTGCGGCTTCCCCCATGTACCCTTGTGGCTTGGGAAGCCAAGTGAACGTCGTCGCTGCAAATCCTTGCAAGCCAAACTACGCACTAAAAATATTTTACCAAAGCAATACATAGCCGAGCTTTAAATTCTTAATTAAGTGCACGTGTCTGTTGTAAACTTTAATTGTAGACTTGTTGCACAACTGTTCATAATAATTTGTGTCCTGAATTTGATGCTATTTTTGTGCCTGAACTTTATCAATTGCAAATAAGATTAATAGCAGCTCACAGGCTGAGAGTTCTGCGAATTGGACTCTGTACATAAATGAAGTGCAAAGGGGTCTTTTGGTTGAGTGTATGACTGGCAGAAGTAAGACAAAGCCTATAAAGTCGATGTAGCAATAAATTACTACGTATTTAAATTAAATAAATTAATACGTATCTTAGCAACCGTAAGGTCCTGCAGCTTCACACTTCGTATATAGGTGCGTTTATATCCTACACAGATCAGGAATATTTCAGCTCGTAGCCCTCTTTGCGCTTTGGCATTTGTTAAGCTTATTATCATTATTTCATCTTTGGTATTAATTTTTCCTCGATCGTATAAAATAATTTTTTAATAATATAATTGTTGAGATCCGAGTAAAACAATGTAGTTATTCACTTTAGTCTTTTATTAATTGTTACTCTCATATTTATAATATTGATATTTAGTTTTAATTTTATAGTATATATGGAGCAGTATAATTGTTGTGCGTGCGCTTTGTGGAATTGCAATAGAAGAATGAGAACAAAGAAAAGATCTGGAACTGAACTTAATCGAACTGAACTGAGTTCGATGTCAAGATAACAAAGTGTAGATTATAGTATTTAAATCAAATATTCAACAATAATAAATTCTGAATCTAGAAAAGCGCTACGCCAACAACAAGTGTTTCATACTGAGTATTAAAATATTAATGTAAGCAAAGTCAAAATAAAATATATTTTTATTTGAGCAACTTGTGCTTTTGCTATTTATTTACTTTACGTTGATGTCAGCGCATGGCTGTAAATTGTTTGAATATTAAATACCTCGACAATGTACAGCGTCTCACAATGTCGGCTGAGCACAACTGTTCGGCTTACTTTTGGCGCTGGAGATTTTGGTTTGTTTGGTGTCAGTGACACACTCACCAAACTTCAAGCACTCAGCCACAGGCCAAGCAGTGGGCACTGATTTTATTTGATTCTCTTTTATTTTATTATACTTATAGTATATGCTTGGCAGCAACTTCAGGAATCGGTTTACGGCCAGTGGAGCTATTGAGTGGAGGCCTGCGACCGCGGCTCATTGAAATGGGTGATAATTTACCATTGATTGCACTTTGTCGCTGAAGTTTTGTGCTGCTGACAACTTTTGCCAAACTGCAGTTTGCCCTCGTTTCCTATTTTTTTTTTACACAGCTACTTGGGAGTGTCTTCTTTTTTGCTTTGCTTTGTTTGCGTTCAAATGCAGCTTTGACCATTTTCATATTGTTTGCTGTTGGCCTGCAGCGTGGCGGCGGCGCTGTCTTTGAAGTTTACTTTTAAGACATCTCACTTAGCCGCTATTAGAGAAGTTTCTGCATAAAAGCAATTAGTTGAGATTTCCGTCTTTTTGTGCAGCTTAGCGGTAGCTGGGCAAAGTGCGATAAGCACAACAAACAAAGTAACAAAGACTACAACTAAATCATCTTAAAGATGGCTAAAAGCCAACAGCAGCAGCAGCAGCAGCAGCAACAAGGCGAACAGTTAGCTGTTACAAACTTGTCACTTGCACTTGCCAGCTTCATCAATTTCGGTTAAGCCCTGCCAAATCTAATGCCAACGTTAAATTATCGTAGCATAGCAAAGCTGTCTGATTGCGTTGCCAAAAGCGTTGAGCGTTGCCGAGTAGCTCTGGCATAACCAAAACACAATGTGGAGATATATATATATATATAGAGTATGCATACGTATGCGTACTGAGTGCATTACGTATACGCAGGCAGGCAGGTTGCTGCTATGTGCTACTATGCAAAGTTCTGTCTATAAATTTCGTTGCCATTATTTGACCTGCTTGCATACAATTTTCCACACACACACACACACACAGTCACACATTGGCAACTTGAGCTCAAGCAGACTTAAGACACACAGGCATCCGTGCATGGCAAACACTTCAATTGCAACGCACCAATTACAAGCCTTCTGTTGCTGCTGCTGTTGCTGCTGCTGCTGCTTGGCACCGAAGCATAACTAATCTTTTGAGATTTCCAATTAAAAGTAAAACAAGCAAAGCTACAAACAGGCTACAAGGCTAGCTAGCTAGCTAGCCAAGCAGAGCCTGTAATATAAGCACAGAAAGAAAATAAAAATAAGCAACAGCAGCAGCAGCAGCTTTTTCTCATATATTTTACGTGCAAAATGTCTAAATTAACAAGGACGACAAAGTCAGCGTCAGCGGGCAAGCAAAAAACAAGTTTATAATTATGTTAAGCAGCTGCTGCTGTTGTTGTTGCTGTTGTTGCTGCTCGCGCATGTTGCAATGTTGCAGCTGTGCTAGCGCTAGGGTTGCCTTGGCTGCCAGCAGACACATCAAAATCACTAACGCTGCTGCCTTTACAGCAGCTTTAATAGGCCAAGCGACTGCTGCCTCAAGCAGCCTACTCAAGACGCCTCACACAAGCCCCATACATAGTACGCTGCTGTTGGCTATAAAGCTGCAGCTGAGTTTGCAATTTGACTTTTGTGTTGCTGTTGTTTTTGTTGTTGTTTTTGGTTGCTGTTGGGCTTAAGTTGTGTTGGCGGTTTTGGCTTTCACTTTTATTTTTATGCCTTAGCTTGAAAATTAGTTTTACGTCAGTCATATGCACTGCATATTGCAGCTCGGGCACCCGGTGCGTATGAGTAACTTAATTAGAAAACTTTTCCCATTGCCAATACACACACACATGCGCGCAAGTTTTTGTCAGCACACAGCTCGCTTCCCAAACTGCAATAACCAGGCAGCTATTTATGCTGCCATCAAAAGCATTGGATTTGCAAAGATTTTAACACCCACGCCCACCCACATGATCTTTTTGCACTGGGCATCGTAAAGTGCATGTGCAGTTTGCCAAAGCACTTTCAACTCACTACTGCCATCGATGGCTGCAGCTCCAGCGTTAACACCAACTTGGATTACACACACTGCAGCGCCTGAGAGCTGAGAGCCATGTCAGCATATTGCTTATGTGTCTAAGTAAAAGCCTCTTTTGAAAAGCTAATGAAATGGCGTACAACTTATGACTAGCAATGGCCAGAGAGCAGCCCCGAAGGCAGTTAATATGCGCACCCCCATTACAAATAAAAAACAAAGTTTAATGAGTTTCCACTAAAGTTGAATAGCGCTAAAAAATGAGCAGCAAGTAAACAAATTCATAGTTGCTATGCAGTTTATTTAAGTTGTGATTTGATTTCCAAGAATATTTGCGTAAAAGCAAAGAATAAATTATAATTGCACTGCCATAAAATCGATTCTAATTACAGCAGAAATATTGCTGCATAATATAATTAAGTGTGTTTTTTGCTTAATTTAAAATTCAATTTAAAATGCAGCTAAGGCTTGTTCAAGCTAACAAAGTTCAAGCCAAGACAATGTTTAATTTAATTGTTTAACTTGTCAAATTACTTTCAAACAATTTATCAGCTAATCATATTTTTATCTTTCAATCTAACCCATTATTAAAAAAAATATTGTTACTGTTTGTAATTGTAAAACCATAAGACTGCTGCTAAACTCTTTAATCTTACAAGCTAACAGAGCTTTAAGAGCAAAAATTGCTAGCAGGCTTTATTTTTGTTGTTCCAAGAATTGGCTGCACTTTGAAAGGTTCTTGGAATTCGATCGAATATGGACTGGCTAGCACTTTATTTAAGCTTTGAAAATAAGCAGCGCACACTTTGCTTTAATATTCAATTGAAGCCAAATTTTGCACATTAATATTTCAACTTTTGCCTAGATCAAGTGCAGCAATATAAATAAATCTAATTGCAAAGTATACAATAATTATCAGCATGATAAATATTTGTTAAAGCTTCTTATTACCCATTAATAGATTAAATATTGTTAAGCAACTGTTGCTATTTGTCTTGCTGCTCAGTTTTAATTAGCCTTAAAAGTCCATTAGCAAACGAAAATATGATACATTCTAATTGTTAGCTCCACGATATGATGCGCAAGCAATTTGTTTATTTAAAGCGATGACACTTTCATTAATAACACTTTGGTCACGCACAGAGGCGAGTGAAAAGTTGCGCAGATTTGTAAGCTGTCCATATTAAACACACACACACGCACACATAAACATAAACAAATCCCAAGCAATCACTCAGACAGCATCTAAATACCCTAAAGTACAGTGAACTGTAGAGCAGCTAGTAAATTCATTGACTACTGGTAACCACTAATGGAAGCCAATTGTATTGCTCATAGAATTTAGTAAATGAATTGCTTGATATAATTATTCAAAAAATCCAAGCTGCTAATTTTTATTTCCCTATATATATATATTCACTCAGTTCTGCATCTATCGATAAAAAGAAATTAGTAAAATTATCATTAATGAAAGTCAATTATAAACAAAAAACTTTGCAATCAGTTAAATTCTTTTCACCAATAAAATCACCACTCGCTGTACTGCAGGATAAACAATTGTGAGTGTATATGTGAGTATATAAATATAGTAAAAATCAGTCATGCCATAACTGTGCTCAACTAAACATTTTGCGCTCTGCTTCGTCAAATGCGAAAAACAAACACATAAACAAGCAAATTGCAACAGTATTGGTGCAAAGGGAACGTTTAGCTTGAAATCGATTTGGCAGTTTTTTGTTGCTTGTTTTATTTTTGCGTAGATTTTGTGTGTGTGTGTGTTGTTTTTTATTATTTTCGGTTGAAGTTTTTTTTAAAGCAACATGAAAATCGAAAAGCAGCCAAAGCAAATCCAATGAACAAACAAATGTGGAATCAAGCAAAACATTCAAACGCTGTGCTGGACACAAACGCAAATGTATTAGTGCGTGTCCCCGTATGTGTGTGTGTGTGTAAGGATACTGAATTGCTTTTAGTCAGTCGCACAGCTGTGCGCACGCTGCGTTCCATTTTTTATTAGAAACAACATACGGTTTGACGCTATGGCCAAAATGGCGAACATATTTGTCCCTGGACAGCAATTATTGTTATCGTTATTGGCATCGAGAACGAGATTGACTGAAATTTATTTCAGTTTGAGTGAAATACCGAGACGACAAGCAAAGCGAATGAGAGAGCGAGCGACAACTTCAAATAAAATTGAAAGCGAAACGAAGCAAAACAAACTGGAACATGCTCTGAGAATTCATTTTGCTGCAGCTACAGCTGCAATGTGCATGTGCGTCTTGAGCTCAAAGCATGCCACAAAATGTGGCAAGCGAAATGTGCAGCCTCAAACGCTTTTCATTTTTTTCTTCAAGCCTAGCGCGTTTTTTGAGGTGTCGCTGACTAAGTCGATTAGGCTTTATCTTTTGAGTGTTTGAGTGTGTGCGCCGTGTTTCGAATCTGTATGCCACAAGCCCAACGCATTAGTGGCAGCGTGTCAATTTCGATTCTCGATACACGCCCACACACACAGACAGACAGAATTAACAATGGGCATGCCTTTGCTTTTGTTTTCTACACTTTGTGCTTGTTCGTCGAATTTGTGTTTTTTTTTTTGGCTTTCTTGTTTGCTTTTTATGCGACCCAAAAATTCTTGGTCATTGTTGTTTTTGCAAATTGTGCGGTTTGTTGCTGTGTGTGTGTGTGTGTGTACCACAGTTGGTGGCATGAGCTTGGACATGGCTTTCTTGCTTGTGTTAGCACTCGCCTGCCCAGATTTTCTAATCAGTTTTGTAATTGTTTCTTCTCTCAAATGTTTTTATATGCGTTGCTCTGTGCGTTCGTTCGTTGGTTGCTTCGTTTGCTTTGCTTTGCTTTGGTTTAGTTTACGTTGTAGTTGTTGTTGTTGGGTTTAGTCGGGGCACGCCTCAAATGCTTAACCTTCAGCTGCCAGACGCAGCAACTTGCCCCTATTATTTCTTTCGCTTGAGTTTGCTTTTTGCAGCTTGTTGCAAATTTTTTGTTTATACGCCCAGTTAACGGTTTGTGTTTCTAATTGCTTTATTTGCGTGTTTTATTTTCAATTCCCAATTCAACGCATTGTAGCCTGAGACTGAAGCAGCGCAATTGACAGCACATTTAAGTTTGTTTACAATTTTTGTTTTTTTTTTTTTGCTGCATTTAGCTATTGACCTATATCAATTGTGCTAGCAGCGATTTAATTAAATTTGTAAACACTTGCAGCTAAATTAAAATTTACATTTTTTTGTGCCATCAAATGCTGTAATTTTTATTTACAATTTAAATAAGCAGCTGTATTGTTTAAAAACAAATGTGTGCAACAACAATTTCAATTACGATTTCAATTAAAAATCAAGACTTAAGCGATTTAACAAAAAATTACAATAAAAGGGGATCAGCGTAAAGCAGCCAGTGGCGAAAATATTAAACAGTGTTAAGCCCAAATCCCCACTCAAAATGGTATTAAATCGAATCACAGCACCGTCGCATGCGGCGTATGCGCAATGTACGCAATGTTGTCACCAGTACTTGTATAAAATACATAATGAAAGGCGTTGCTAAGTCTGAGGTTAATTTGCGTAATACGCTGTAATTTTTTAATGTGCCACAAAAAATCCTGCACAACAACAAAATAAACAAAACGCGCCGCAAAGCAATCAAAACAACAAAAAAACAAAATGTAAGTCAGAAAGGGTTGCAAATGTGCCGAAAGCACGTAACATGCGTAAAAATTCATTGCTACAAATAAATAAAATCGGAGAGCGCGCTGTGCTTGTAGTGTAAGTAGAGGGTTCACTGTAACAGCAAACACTTGCTGGCTGCTGACCTTAGCTTGCGAAAATTTAATTTATTTATTTTATGTGCTACACTTTTATGCCCAAATGCAAATAAATAAAACAAAATGTACACAATAAGTACAAAAAAATGCAAAAAAGGATAAAAATGATCTGCAGACTGGGATTGGCACAATTACAAGCGCGACCTTCGGCAATTAAAGCAAGCCAAAGGATGCAATTAAAATTAAAAAAAAAACAAATCAGAGCTGCCTATAGCTTTGATGCTCTAACTTAATTATAAATAAAACATAATGCAAATAATTAAAGTAAATTTAGTATTTATCAAGAGCAAATAGCAATAAATATTATTAAGCTGTAAACAATTTAAAGGGCATTAAGTTAGCGTATGCGTCTGTGTTAAATCCGCTTATTTAACAAATCGGCGCCCTAGTGCGCGCACTCATCAGAGGCTGCATACATCTATATAGACATCTTTTTTTTTTGTGCCATTTATCTCAAAGTCAGACTGATGCAAAGCAGCGAAAAATAAAAAAACAACAACGCTTAGCATATTTATTTTGACCTTAATTAAAGACGCATATTGCTGCGCTGTTTGTTTGCTTTTACTCTTTTCGGCCATTTGTTTGAATGCAGCTGCTGTTGCGCGCGAAATTTTTTAAAGGCTTGCTGGTCTTAAATTTATTGCGTCTTGTTTGTTTTTATAGATTTGGCCGTTTCACTGCCAGAGCAAGAGAAATAAATATTTGAGTAGGCAGCAACAAAAAGCTGTCTAATTGCAAAGTAATTTAATTAGAAGCTGGCGACTAATAGCAGAAGCAAATAGACTACAAGCTAATTATTACGTATACGACAGCTGACAAATTTTAGTGAGCTACTTTGAACTGATGAATTCTAAATTTATAAAAATATTTTACTGTTGTTTCTATAATAAATTAAAAAAAAAAAATCAGCAGGCTCGGCTCGGTTTCTTATTATTTCATTAAAAGCATATCCTGCTGTTCATGTTGTAAGCTAATTTGATTACATAACTGTCTAGCGTCTTCATTCAACTTCATTCAAGTTGGAAGTCGCAGTTTGTCGCTTTATCTTTTGTGAAATGCCTGCGAGGCAGACAAGACCCAGCTAAGCCGCAAAAGAGTTATGCTATTACATTTCTCTTGCGTACTGTCATTTCCATTTCGCTTTGCAGCTCATTCGGCAGCCTGCATTTTCTTTTTTATATTGTGTAGTGCGCTCGCAGCTGCCACCTCAATTACATAAAATTCACATTATTGGGCGATGGCGCATTTTGAGGCGAGACGGCGTAAAAGAGTTTTTAAATTAAACGGCCACAGGGCTGCAAGAACGAATCGCACTGGCAATGCCATTGCCACTGCAGTGCCAAAGGCTGAGGTCAGATTGATGGCATGCTCTGACACCAGCCAACAGCCAACAGCCGGAAATATTTGCTGTGCTACCCTAAACACAAATGAAACACAACAACAACAACAAAAACAACTACAAGCAGCAGCAGCAGCAACAAAAAATAAAAAAGGCGCACAAAGCTCAACTACGCCAAACTGAGCGTTGCCAAATGAACGCCAAAGGCCAAAGCAATCGACAAAACAGCAGCAGTAACAGACAAGAAAAAAAAAACAAAAAAAAAACAGCATGTATTAACATTAAAGCATGCATAACGAATTAGAGTTGCTCTAAACTAAATAATTGGCAGCAATATAAGAAAATAAAAAAAATGTAGCATACATTTGTGCATTGATTTTCGTTTAAGCAAAGCAAACAACAAACTACAATTGAAGTTTGCACATGTAAGTGTAAATTAAATTGAAATATGTTGTCGCACTTTACAAAATTTTTAATTACATTTCATTTAATGATTAATAAATAATAAGCTTTGCTTAGCGCAAGTATTTGAAGACAGGAACAATGCAAATAAACAAAAAGCATTTGGCATAAACAAAAGCGAGTCGCTTCTAATTTACATGCCAATCCCCCTTTTGCCAACCCAAAACAATTCATTTGAAGCTGTGCCGCTTTTCGCGCATTTACCGTTAAAAATTAATGCCTTTACTTTGGTCGGAGAGTTGCCAACTCAATTCGGTAAATAACACAGCACAAAAACCAACAACAACAACAACAACAACAACAACAGCAGCAAAAAAAAAGGTTGAACTCCCTTTTGGGGGCAAGAGTTCGGCTCAGTGCAGTTCGCTGGCGCAAAGAAAAAAAAAATAAAGTAATAACGGGGTAATTTTTTATTTTAAATCGCCGGGCAAAACAATTAAATCAGACCAAGGCAAGCCAAGCTGGCGTCGCATCGCTTGAGTTGAAATTTTTGGGCTTTGCCTACACAGAGATTTTCCATGGCAGCAGCGTCTTGGCTGCGAAAGTTTTTCGGGTCTGGCCAAGAAGCATGCGTAGTGCGAAGACATAGAGGAGCACAAGTAAATCCCATTCCAGACAATTAGGCGCAATTTGCATGATAAACGTGCGTGTGCAGCCATCAAACCAAGCCACAAAGAGCATGTTTAAGTGCCGTATACAAACATATGCGAGTGTGTGTGTGTGTGTGTGGGTGTGTGTGCCTCGAACGTTTAGCAGCTGAGCTACAAAAGTTTTACAAGTCTTCAGCATGAGTGTGAGAAATTTTGCGGCGAAGAAATCTTTTTGTGTGTGCTTCCACTTAAACGCTTTCGAATGAAGTTTCACGCGTAAAAGTCATAAATAAAAAGCTAACCAACCAACCAAACAAGCAGCTAGCGCACACATGTGTGCCAGTGTGCGTGCGCGTATGTTTGTGTGTGTGTCTGTCTGACAAATCTGTAAAGCAAACGCCCAGCAAGCATAACTGGCATAGCTGGAATTCACGCACTCGCATATGAAAAACTCATTTAACTCATAAATTATGCACTAAAAAACAAATAACTCATCATTTTTATGCGCTCGTCGAAGCACTTCAAGTGGATGAGTGTGTGTGTATGTCTGTGTGGTTGACACATAAATACACTTGAAAAAAAGCGCACACAAGCAAAAGTTGGCACAGCTTAAGAACTAAATTAGGTCTACAAATAAATTTTATTTAGGCAGCAGCATAAAATCAATTTAAATATGCCGCAAGACAAGTTTTGTATACAAAACATGACAGTACACATAAATTTACGCCACTGTAGTTATGAAGCTTACAGACTGGCGCTGGCCTTGAGGCAGCCATTTAGCAGTATTTAAAATTTATGACTTGCCTATTAAGTGCGTATTAACTGCAAAGCTTTGAGCATGGCATAGGCTTAACAAACTTTGTGCGCCCAAAACAAAGCACAAAGCACTTGCAGCTGCTTTAAGAAGAATTGTTGCAGCCACAAGGGCGCACAAACTTTGCGCTGCAACTTGCCACAAGCGCGCCAAAGTTGTTGCCCACAGCGCTGAGCACTCGCCTTTGTTACCTGGCCGCCCATAGAGACAGCGCTGCTGCGTATTATTTGAAGCTTTTTTTCTTCAATTTTTTGTGGCAATTGGAGCGCAACTGCATTAGCTAATCAAATGACAGCAACAGCTGCCCATTTACTGGAAATTGTCAGCTAGCTGGCGTCGCTTTTGCTAATTACTCCCCAGCTTGCTTTTAAATACGATTACGCGTTGAGTTACAGACAGATCATTGACAAGACGCGGGCTGGCTTAAAGCGCAGCACCCACTAAGGGGTGGAGCTTTATGTAATGAACCGCACATAAGTGCCATCGACAGTGTGCGCTTGTGTGCGCTTGTGTGTGTGTGTGTGCAGCAAAACTTTACGCGCTTTGCTAAGCCTTTTGCTATTGAGCTAAACTTTTATATGCAAAAAGCCGAACGCAAACGACTTTATGAGACTCTGTACACGTCTAAAAAACTAAACAACTAAATCTATGCCGAAATAGCGCAACTTAAAAACAAAGCTGAACAAAGTTTCAAACTAAGCACATCAACTTCTTAAGAAATTAAGCAATTTGTTGCATAATCCAACTATAAATTCTGGCATATAAAAATGCTATAGTGACTGATGCTTTTAAAATGTTCAATTAAATTAGACTAAAAAATAATTTGCAACACAACGTTTAAATTTAAAATTTGATTAGCCAGTTGAGATATTAAGTAGCCGCAACGTAACTTGTTGCCGTTTATTTTGTTTCTTGTGTTTACCTTTTTTTCTGCAAGCATTTCGGCAGCTTGCCAATTTGTACATTAAAAAGGAATAACAAATAATTACAGAGATTTGCAATGCATAACAAAGTTGTTGACTATATATAATTGAATATAATTTGTTTGGTCATGCGAGGCCAATCAATTTGACTCTTCAGCTACTAACAGCTGATCTGGTGTAAGCTTGCACTTTGGCGCTGAGAAAGCTCAAGCGCTCTCTTCTTTGCGCTTGTACTTACGCTCTCTCTTCTTTGTGCGTGCATTTGGCACTGCGCTAATAAAGCTCGCGCTCTCTTTGTGCGTTCTTCTCGCTATCACTAATCTTCTATCGCTTTATCTATCGCTAAGAATTATGAGGCCGAGCCTATAATTCTCTACTTTTCACTTACTTTCGATCGTCTCAACTAACAAGTCGAACTTTAACTCGCTCTAGACTCTCGTAACGGACAGACCCTGCTCTGTAGTTATTCTTGTAAGCCGGCCGTGCCGCATATATATATGTACGGAAACATTGTAAATTTAACTAAACTGAACACACATAAACCTGCAGAAGGCAGTAATTATTATAAATTAAACCCTCGTCGTTTTATAAAATATATTCGGGGGTTAAATCGCGATTAGCAACATTACAGCTAGCTACAAGTCGCTAACTCAACATAATTATTATAATACTAGGCAATGATCTACTCGGGCAGCTACAGCAGATGGATTATCATGATTACATTTTTCCTTAGCCGTCTCGCCAGCGCTGATTACTGTTGCATTTAAATGTAATTTTCAACATAAATGCGAATGACTTAAATTAAACTGAGCATGGCAAGTTTTGTGTTTCAAGTTCTACGAACTCACAGCCCGATCAAGCATATAAAAACATTATAGAGTCTGCAATGCCTACTAAGCACACAACAAAACTACAAGACCCTTTCTACAATATTTTATGCATTGCATCAACATTTATTTTTGCTTTTTTTTTAGAAATTATTGGAGCGCACTCATTCGCATGCTTTTTGGCCACTTCACAGCCAATTGATTTAAAGTGCGCAAGCATAAATTTGTAATAAGTACATTTTATATATATTAGCTGCGCTATCAAAATACAAAATTAAGCACACACTTGTTGTAAGCAGCAGCTACTCGATTGCACTTGTGCAGCGTTTTCAATGCAGCTCAATGACTATTAGCAGAAGCAGCAGCGCCTTGCAATGGAAAATGGGACGCAATTAAACAGCAGACAACAGAGTTGAGATGCATTCGCGCAGCAAACAGACACACGCAACTGCCAGGACAGCAAACACACAGACTGCTGACCATATAACCCGCTACGCCCGCTTCGACAGTTTAATGTAAGTTGCAGCTGAATTAGAGCAGAAATTACGCTTATGGATCTGTGACCATAGCACGATTCTGTGCTATGGTTGCCATTTGGCATTTACCCTGCAAAAACATTAAAAACAAAAGCAAAAAATAGGCAGCATGCACTTGTAAAACTAATAACATTAAAAATTAGTAAGCAAGTTGGTTAAATAATAATATGTAATTGCAATTATTGCTAACTAAACTATTTTTATATTTGATATAATGCATATATTACAATATTTACTTATTAAATAAATATGCGGAATAATTTAAATTAATTAAAATCAATGCTTGTATTTTTATTTTTTTTTTTTGTTTATTTAATGTGAACTCTGAACAGTCGACGATAAAAGAAAAAAATTACATGAAATATTTAAAATTAAATTTAAAAGTATTTAAAGTTATGTTTTGGTTTTTATATAGATTGGGAATGTTAATAAATCTATTGATTAACGCTGCTAAATAGTTATGTTTGCTACTTTATTAAACTACTCTTTGCTTTTTACAGCGTATCTGTTAGTCGTGCTGTTCATGGCGTTGCATTTGCATTTCGGTGAGTGCATGTAATCAATACCGATTGTTATGTTTGTGGTATTGCCTCTGGGACATCATGAATGTCAGCGTGGGCCACAACTAAAGTCTATGCCTATGCTTGTGTGTCTAGGTGGCAAACTGGAATTCTGTTAGTGCTAGCTATACACCAATTTGTATCTGGCTTAATTACATTGAAAACCGCATTTGATGGTCCTTTCTAATTAGCACAATAATTACAGTAGCTGTGCTTTAGCTACAGCACATATTTCAAATAAACGCTGCTCATATACAGTGAGTGGCTGCAGAAAATTCGTAGAAGCCTTTAGAGCAGATCCTGGTTAGAGTTGCAAGCAGCAGCATAATGTTTGGCCTAGTTAAATTTCCACAAAATTTTAGCTTATTTTAGTTGAAATACTTTTTTAGCAATAATTTTTTTTTATCGTTTTAAATCAAACGAACATATTTTTTAATATTTAAAAAGCTTTTCAAATACAAAACAAACGTAGAATTTTGTTTGATTCAAATAGTATTAAAAAGTGCGCAAGGCCATAAATATTTGTTTAAAAAAACAACTAAAAATTTGACTTGCTTTTGCTTTAAAAATGTTTATATTAAATCACTTTATTTGCATTAGACGCAACTTTGTGTTGCATATTTCGAACTTGAAAATTTTTAGCTAGAACCAAAAGTTATTTCATGCGTAACTTCTTTTTGCCACTCACAGACGAAACTTCCGCCATCAACTGTGGCCATAAAAACAAAAAAACGCGAGCAAGAAACTGCAATGAGTCTCATAATAGTTGAAAGTTATTAACATAATTATCGTTATTTTTTCTTAGTTGTTTTGTGTGCTGCTTTGCTATCGCTTAAGAGTCTTATCTGCTAGAATTGCCAAAGTTCTCCTTTTTTTTTTAGCTGTTTTTAGTAAATAAAGTTGAAGCTTAAGTAGCTGTGCAGCAGCACACGCTAATGACTTTTGAGTTTACACCTAAGAAAATTAATTATTTTGCTCGGCGAAGTTTGTAAGCGTTAAATTAAATATTCGACAGAAAGCTTAAAAGTGAAGGCTGCAACCAGCAGCTGCAAAATTTCCCTTTTGGGCTATTTAAAGCAAAAGCTTAAGCTTTGAAAGCTTGCGCTAAGCTTTAAGCTCAACATTTGAGTTCGCTGCTTAGCCAAGTTTTATTTTTAGCACAGTTAAAGCTTTGCTTGTACTAAAAGATATTCCCGCTTAGCCTGCATGTAAATATAATTCCCAGCCAAATATAAACATAAGCTGCTCAATATAATTAACCCACTGACTATGCATAAAATATGAAAATGTCACAATCACCAGTCTAATGTGTCTACCTTGGCGCTAAGACTTTGATTGACATATGAACTTGACAACGACATTCAATAAACTTATCGGATTAGGGTCGAGAAATAAACCCAAAGTGGGGTCGGCTTGTCAGCAATTGAGTTAATCGCATTAAAGTAACACGCGTTGCCTAAAAATATGTAAGACAGCCCAAGCTAAAAAAAAGTCCTTGAGTGCGTTGAATTTGACATCAAATTTTTATTGAAATATTGAATATCTGTCGGTTGTTTGTTTGTTCATTGTAACAATATTTAAAACACTTAAAAAAACTTTCAATAGTTTAGTTATGCATTGTTTGCTGAACTAAGAGACTTATGTAGCATATTATAATGTAATATTTAATATTCTATACATTTAATACAGTAAATTCTAACATAGTTGTGTGTGTGTGTAAAAGTATCTGTTGGTATATAGATTAAAACATAGTATAGTATATATCAAAGTTTTTACACTTATTATCATAGAATGCTTACATCAAGAATAGAATGAAGCACAAGTCTTTATAGTTGTTGGGAACATTTACATATAAATACATATGTACAATAGCAGTTGCAACTAGTTGGCTAACAAATATACAGAGCTAAGTTTAATTAAATATTTATCGATGGTATTTATACCAAACTAATAACTTTAACTTATGCATATATATATTTAATTAATATATTTTGTATGCAACTTTAGTGAGCATTACATGAAATTCTTGAGCGTCTTTCCTAAAAAAATAGTTATATACTTATATTTGTTTTTGTATTTTTTACTTTGCCAGCTACAACATGAAATCACAAATCGTTTAATATTTTACTTTATAAGTAAAATAGAAATTATTCATGCATAGATTTCTATAGCGCAGACGATTGTCAAATAACTTACTAACAATAACATTAATAAATGACTAGCTTCTTTTTAAACATTACTTTGTTGAACAATATACTAAATTGTAAATGCCACTGCAGTGTGAGCTTAGCTTAATCCCAAGCCTTAATCTTTAATCCAGCTGCAGCAGCATTTCAACTTTGGCTAGCCAAAGTGTTAAATATACAATAAATGTTTAGAAATCTATTTGCATGAGCTGACTACTTTTGAATAAAAATAAATTAATTAACTTTTACGTTTGACTTCATTTAGATTTGTACTCTTGACAAATTTAACGCTTTGACATAAAATATATATTTGGTATTTAATATTTTTCTTTTTGGTTTGCTATTCATACATAAATACATCAAGTTCCTGTAGTTGACATTTAACAATCAGATATTTAAATATTTTTTTTTTCATATATGTATAATTCTTTGATATAGCCAATATGGAAGTTGTCAGTTATAGTTAAATAAACTTTTCTTTTTGCACTACACATTGACAGCCTCACATTCACTTGATATTGTTGCTTTGGTATGTTATACATTCAAAAAATAGATTATGTTGCGTTACTGCTCTGATATGCAAGGAGTACTACATATGGCTCTACTTTTATATTAATAATTGGAAAATAAGAAGAACAGTTTCAAATTAGATTTTAAACAAACTGCAGCAGCTTTAAAAATAAAGTTGATTCAATTTTATAATAAGATTTAAAATTAACTATATTTTCAATAGCAGCAGCTTTAAATGAAAAAAACTTTTATACTAATAATTGAAAATAAAAAGTTACTATTGAATTTGCAGCAGGCTTTAAATTGAAAACTAATTTTGCTTCACATAAACATTGAAATTGAATTGTTATTTATCTGCGGTTTTTTCTTATTCTTGCATTTCCCATTTTTGCGGCCTTCATTTTGTTTATGTTAGGCCATAACTCTTATTTGCAATACCTAAAAATTACAATCTAACTCAATCTGCTGCTGTTGTTGTATCTTAAAGATATTAAAAGTACAAGCGTCTTCGTATTTCAGTATTAATTAGCAAATAAATCACGCACATCGACCTTCTGTTGCATGCGTAGGTAACTTGATACGCACACACACATGCCGCAAGCTACATGCTGCATGCCACACACGCGCCGCGCCCCCTGTCAGCTGCCAAAAACAAAATGCTGGCCATAAACAATGCCGCTTTGTGTTGAGTGGGGGGGGCGCCTTACTTGGCACTGGGATCGCGCAATGAGCGCGTTGAGGGCAAACCACGCAGGCCCTTTTCCAATTTGTCTGCATCGCCGGCAGAGAAACGGAAGCTCATGTTTTGAGCGCTGCCGCTGCCGCTATTGACGCCCAACAAGATGCGACTGCGCGTTTGCTTGGCCGCATCAGTGCTGGAGCCGCGACGTGGACCCAGCAGCTCAACGCTTTCCTCTTCATAGTTGGCTGCATAGTTGGGCATGGGCACAGGCTGCTTGGCGGGTGGTGAGTACTCCGCATTAGCTTCGGACAGGCGACGATACTCGCCGCTGCGCGACTGCTGCAGCTTCCAGGAAGCGCGTCTGGTGTTGGCCACGCTGTGGCTGCTGTTGCTGCAGTGTACTGCAGCATTGGTGGTGGTGGTGCTGGTCAGATTGCCTGTGCTCTGGGACACATGACAATTGGAGCTGGAGCTGCTGCTGGACAAGCTGGAGTTGCTGCCGCCGCTGCCATTGCGGCGCATGCTGCGCTTGCTGCGTGGCGGCAGCTGCGGCTCTGCAGGCAGCTCCTGGCCAGCTGCTGTCAGCTCCGCTGTGAGCAGCGCATCTGTGCTCTTGCAGCAGCTTTGATGGCTGGCCGAGTGTTTCATGGTCCAGCGAAAGTCATTGGAGTTCTCATCGTCCAGCGGCGGATAGATGCGTGCGCTTGAGGCAGAAGCTTGCAGCAGTCGCTCCTTGGAGCTGCTCAGCCCGGGCTCGGGCGCCAGTGGCGAAACGCATTCATCGATGGTGTTCAGCGGCGAAATCTGCAGCGTTTGCTTCTGCTGCAGCAAATCCATTTCGTTCTTTATGGTTGGCTCAATGCCCAGCAGTCCCAGCACCAGACGCGGATTCGCCAGCACAAAGCGCTCGAATGTGGGAAAATCAATGCGATAAAAGTCCGTCTGGCAGCTGCGATTGGCGGTCTTGCTGCTGGGCTCGACTGTAGCCGGCGAGGCAGCCTTGGAGCTGGGCGCAGTGTTCACATTTGGCAGCTGCATTTCGCGTCCCCAAACCTCGGGTGGATGCGAGCTGCAGCGCTGCATGACAGCAGCTTCGGCAGCGCCCATGGCCAACTGATTGTCCAGCAGCGGCGTTTCGCCGCCCAAGCCCACGCGTCCAGCTGCGACGCCGCTGATGTTGGGTATGGAGCGTGCTGGCGGAAACTTCATCGAGCCATGCAGATTCAGCGCAGCTGAGGAGTAAGCCATCTCCTGCAGCGCGCTTATGGCATTGCGCACTTCAGCGCTCAACTGCGCCACATCCTGATGCAGCGTTGAGACCTGCGAATCCAGACGCTCCAACGAGGGCCGCTTGCCTGCCGAGTCCTCCTCCAGCGTAGAGTCCACCTCCTCAAATGAATTGCGATCCAGACTGCTGGCCATGTTCAAAGGACGCGCGCGCTTGTTCGTCTCACGCAGCGTTATAAGCGAGCGACCGCGCTGCTGCAGACGCTGATGCCGCGGACTGTTCATGCCCAGCAGCGGCGAGCGCGTGATGCTATGCAGCGGCGACGCGCCCGTCGACACGGGCTTATCCTCTTTCTCCTGCTCATTGTCGTTGTCGCCCTCCTCGCGATTCTCATCGTCCTCGCTTATGCTGGGCAGCGGAAAGTTGGGTCCAATATCCGACTCCTGGTTCTCATAGCCTTCGCGCAGATTGTAGGTCAAATCGTGCTGTATGTCATTGGCGAACTGCTGCTGGTACTCTGGATACAGACGCAGCACCTCCACCAGTCCACCCATATGTATGCACTTCAGATCGCAGTAGGTGAGCGCCTGCAAAGAAACAAGCATAGCAGGTGAGTGCTTGAGTTAAACGATTATGTGCGCACAACTTATAAAATTTATTAAAATATTAAATGCTCTACATTTAAAAGTTAAATTAAAAAAATGCATTAAATAAAATAATATTTATTTACGATTTTTGTAATAAATTAAATGCATTTAATGTAATTGTCTGAATTTTTTATGCAAATTAAGTATACGCATTGCTATTTTTAACTAGAAAGTATTAGTAAAAAATAAGTTAAATATTTCTAAACATAAAACTACATTTATTTAAGAGCTTTGCATACTTTTTATAATTAAATCATAGCCTCATTACAAATTTCTGTAAATTTAACAATGCATATTAAGTATACGTCACTTTTTATTTATCATAGAAATTTTGTATAATTTTTTTTTATATATTTTGCATTTTTTTAATATATGTGCATAGGTTTTCAATTAAATTGCAATAAATTACAGTTTTTCATGCATGTTTGAAGCACATTACGCATACGCCTAGTTGACTTTAATGTCACCACGCATATGTATGCAAACCACTTTTAAATACAATAAAATTTATTTATAATTTGTAGCTTTTTTATAGAGCATTACGCATACGACCAGTTGTGCGCGTAGACAAGAACTTTTCATATGTTAATATTGTCGCCTTGGCATGGTCTTTACAAGCTCAAGTGCAGCATCTTGGCATACAAAAACACGCACACACACATACAGACATAAAAACCCCACAGCACGCGCGCACATTATACTCAAGTATCACTCATACGCCCCGTTGTAGTGCTTATACTTCTTGTACTTGCTCTTGCCTACGTTATTGTTGTTGTTGCTGCTGTTGTTGTTTACTGCTGCTGGTGGACTACTACCACTTCATAGCATAAAGTGGCGCCACAGAGCGTGCGCTACGCTACGCCAGCTGCTTGGCTGTGAAAACACATTCAAACTGTCTGCGCTTTATTTGTCGAGGCAGACATGCAAATAAACTCATAGCACACACACAAAGGTAGCGCGCGGCAGACAAAAAAGTGAAAGAAGTCAAAGCCAAAAGAGAAACACAGAAAAAACAACACGCTAAGTAAATGTACAAAAACATATAATGGGCGAAACTTGTATACAACATTTTGTGGGCCCTGAAATGTTGAATTGAAACGTTTTTCCACTAATTAAGCGATCATCTCTCAATTAAAATTTGCATAATTTGCCAGCGGCATTCACGTTCCATTCATTAACGAACACACACACACACACTCACAGCCGCATTAAGGCATTAATTAACTGCTACAGTCTGCCTTGCATTGAAAACCACTTAAAGCCTCTGCAGCTTATGAGTGTGTGGCAAGTTTTATCAGCAGCCAACAACAAAAATATTGAGCTTATTGTGCAGTCAAGTGGATATAAAAGCGAGCGTAAGGTGTGCGCCTTGTCTGCTCTCCATGTGATAAACTTTATGAAGAACAAACAATGCACGAAATTCAGACTTTAAAATGTATGCCAGCCACAATAAAAATATAAATTAAAGCGCAGCTCGTAAGCATATTCAAGACGTGCATAAAAATAAATTATATTTAATTGCGTGCGCACACGCAGCGGCAGCGGCAACTGGCCAAACCGACCAGCGACCATAAAACTCGTCGCTGCTCTGCATTTGAATGTCTGATGCAAGACGCTGATATTAAATCCAACGGCTATAGCTTAAAACGGCACTAAAGTTGAGCTGTTTATTCCTAGAAGAGCGCGCGCGCGTTCTCTCGCGTTGTCAGCAGCAAACGGGAAGTGCGTTTAAAGCTCGTTATGGCTCGACTCAAACATCAACAGCAACTTTAAATTTGAAATTCTTTTTATGATTTTTAGCAGCAAGCTGCTTAAAGGCTGCAAACTGTTGAGGCAGCTAATTTAATAATAAACTTATGCTGTATTTATTTAATTTTATTAATGTAAACTAAATAAATGTAAGCTGCAAATATTAAAAGCAAGCAACAAGATAAAACTCATGCAATTCATAAAGTCCTTTTTGATTTATTAGTTGTGTTGCTTGTGGTTTTTTGTTAGCCTTGCTTATATTAGTTTGTATTGATTATAAATATAAAGCTATGTGAAGCATTAGCATTGTATATAAAAAGCTATTAGCAGCAGATAAATTGCTATACATTAATGCAGAGAATATTTATGTTTTTATTTATTATTATGTAGTGGCGTAGTCTTAAATTTAAAGCACTTGAATGTTTATAGTTTATACAATTTAATAAATTTTCTATAGAACAGATACCAAGAAAAAATAAAAAGTAATTAAAAGTTCAAACAAATGCTTAAGATTTAAAACCAATTGAAAACTTTTCAACAGAAATAATAATAATTATATACATTTTATATTTATATCAAATCATAATAAATAATTAAAAAATACTGAATAGGCAATTTAAATAAATGCTTTGAATTTAATATTGATAAGTTAAAATACAAATATATAAATAATAAGCAAGCATATGCATTAATAAATATAGCAAGGTAAAATGCTATATTATTTTCTAATAATTAAAATGTAACTTAAGCTTTAAATTTAAAAAAAACAAAAAGTCGCTTGAACGCACCTTTATGTCGCTGCTGCTGCGAACGACAACATCCTGTCCCGCACTGTTGGTGGTGGCGGTCATTTGGCCATTGCTGGTCGCCACCAGGTGCACATTGATGTCCGAGCCGACGAGATCGCCTTTGCCTGGAATAACGAATATCAAAAGCTTGGGGTTACACACACTCAAATAGACTGGAGGCCAAAGTAATTTTCTGAAGCTTAGGCGCGCGAATCAATAAGCATAAAAATAGCAGTCAACATTTGTCTAGGCTGCCTGCTGTGCATGCATAAACAAGCGCGCGTGCAAAAATCTGACAAAAAGTGAACGAACTTAAAGTTCAATAGACGCGCGCACACCCAAAAATAAATGATGGCAATTTAAAGCTAAAATGTGCGTACTTACCCAATATGGCGACAACCATATCGTCCTTGATCACCTCCATGGAGCCATTGCATAGATAATAAATGTAGTTGAGTGCATCGCCTTTGTGTATGAGATACTCGCCGGGCGCACAAAAGTTCGTCTTGATGTGCAGCGACAAGAGCTTCAAGCAGCCCTGAAAAGTGAACAGCAACGAAACAAGCAAAGTTATAATTCTAAAGAAGCAACTAAAGATTTGGCAGGCCAATGCTTCAGTTGCTGTTGCTGGCACATTGATGTGCAAAGACATTGCACATTGCCTGCCTGCCTGGCTTCCTGTCTGTGTCTAATGCATGCGGCGTGGCCAATTGGCTTATGGTATAGCACTCCCCAGCTTATGATTGCTGAGTGGTTTCTGTTTGCCAATGCAAAGCTTTATGATGAAAAAACATTTTGTGTTTTATTTTGTCTGCTTAAAATAAAAAACTTAAAGCCAGCACAGTGTAGAGTAGAGTGTGTTGATTTGAATAAGCAATGGAGTAACCAAATTATAATTCACAGAATATTTTTCTGTTTATAAATTAAAAACAAACAAAAGATTTTTTTAAATAAAAACTCAAAATTCGAAAATGTATTGTTGAAACTTTATGCTTAGACTCAAGACGCATGATTGAATGAATAATTCGAAAGAAATATATAAAGAAATATTCTCTTAAATTTCCATTTATTATTTTGCTGTTCCATTTTGTCAATTATTTTTGCATCTATCAAATTGACTCACCCATTAGATTCTTTGGCTTTTACTTGACCAACCAGCTATGAACTTAAACTTGGTTAAAACTTCTGCCTTAACTTGTGACTCTGCTGGCAATAAACTAAGTGTAGCCTAATTGAAAAATCAATTGAACGCAAACCCAAGAATCATACACTTGTATTTCAACGCCATTTTGCGTTCTCACTCTCTCTCTCTCTCTGTGTGTGTGTGTTGAAGTTCTTACCCTCGTAGCGTGGCTGTGCTAAGTGACAAGGGTATTGACATTGTCGTCTACGATAAGCATCTGAATTCGCACTGTTGCATTTTACTTTCACTTTACGCAGCGTGTGATTGTGTGTGTGTGTGTGTAAAAGTTTCGCCTAAAACCTTTTTCATGCTTCAGTCGTTCCATGTTGAGTTTGCTGGCCGAACACGCACACACACGCGCAATTCATGACAAGCATAGCACATAGAACTAAAACTTTTACCTGCTCAAGCTATAACTATGAGTGTGTGCTGTGTGTGTGTGTGTGTGTGTATGTGTGCCAAATAAAGCAAGCAAACATTACTATTAAGCCCGCCGTTGGCTTTTGAGTGACCTGCCACAGTCAGTCAGGCCGATTATACTGCCATTGGCATCAGCAACTTTTGCCTCGATACCTTTGGCGCGACTCACGTCGAGAGTCCCAAAGCAAAAGGCGCAAGGAAGCTCAACACAAGGGACGCACACACACACACATATACACACTTGATACGCACCTGTGAGGCAGCCTCGAATATAGGCAGCTGTAATATTTCACGATGTAGATGCATGGAGACATCGCCACGCAGCTCCTCCGGAAATTCGCGCAGCGTCTGCAAGGAAACAAACAAAGCATAAGTAAGCGAGTAAAAAAAGAGCAAGTGCCACACACACACACATTTACATCCTTTCAGCCGCTACGCACACAAGTGCAAATTGAGTTGAAAAAGATTGTAAGTATTCGCATACATTTTTGACAATTTCTTTTGCCTTTTGCAATTTCTTTTTTACTTTTGTCAACAGTTTTCGTTTTTATGCCAGTCCCAGCAGTGTGAAGCACATTGGATTGCTTGATATTGTGTTGCGAGGATTAATATGAAAATTGAAAAAGTCTTTACTGCTCGTCGTCGTTGTTGTTGTTGCTTACATATTGTCTTGTGGCTCAAGCATTTCCCTACAGTAGAACAAATATGACTCAAGCTGCAGCATTTATGAATGAATTAATATATTTTAGCTTGTATGCCAGTAATTTATTTGACAACATTTAAATGTAAGCAATGCGTAAACAAATATGCGAAGCATGTGTAAAGCAAATAAACAACAAGTTATGTCAGCTAAATCTTTAATGCCTGGCTTAAGTATTTAAGCATAGCATACTTATTAGCGCCTTAATGACAATTTAAATTTGTTATGGCAAACTATTTTAATGTTTTGGCTGCACAAAGCAAATAACAAGGACGCACATAAATAAGCTCAAGACAAGACATTGAGGAAAATAAGTGAAGCGTTCATGACAACAAGGGACATCGAACAGGATGCAAGAGTTTGCCTCAAAGCACTCGAGCAGACTGAGACCACACACAGCTTCAGTAGAAGACAAGTGCATGCCTCAAAGAGAAGCAGCAGAAGACGCCTCGACCTCAAGGCCTGCCTAGTATTACATTGATGAAATCATTTTACTATTTCTGCTAGAAAAGTTATAGCTTCGATTGCTTAAATGTCATGACTGCCCCATGACTGTTAACTAAATAAAATAGCTGATTTGAATGTGTAAACATTAATTTAAATAATTTTTAATTTACTTCTCGAGAATAGTGAACCCCTATGATTGAATTAGAGCAAAGTCCGATTCAAAGTAGAATAAAGCAATTTGACCAACTAATGAACTTGTCAAAGATTCTATTAGACCCTTTTAGACTATTAAAAATTACTACTAATATTAACTATCTATAACATAGCTGGGTTGCCTTAAAATATGCACCTATATGCAAAATATTTTCTTAACCCAAATTATATTCAGTTGCCCAACCAGTGCACTAATAATAAATGTTATTCATTAAAAGAAAAATTAAAACTATTTCCATATGAATTTTAATTGAAATTGTTACTCAACTGTGCGCAGCAAATCAACAGACAGCAATTTGCTTTTCATTTAGGCCAGAGCACATTGTGCAAATTGACAAAGGCCACAGTTTTTAGCAACGCAGCAAAGGACACAAACTAGTTCTGCTAACCAGTGTGCAAAGTTTTTGTTAGCTTTGCTTTTTGTTTTATATATTTATTTAATGGCTGCAGTGGGCAGCACTTTTACTGTTATTTATGTGCGCCCCACACAGAGTGTAAAATATTTAACATTTATGGCCCAAAGTGACCGAAAATGAGGAGCAGGCACATTAACGCGACGTTTGGCAGTCAAGCAAAGCGAAACGAAGGAGCCAATTTGACATAAGCAGGCGTCTGACATTTTAGTCAGTTAATTTTCATGAGCAATAAATTAACAATTTAATTTACTGCCAAGCCAACTGACTCATGACAACTTTACGCACCCACTTGTGGGCCTCACTGCTCACTCAGACATAACTCATGTTTTGTAATTAAATTAAGTTTGATTTAAACATATTTGCTTTGCACTTGCATAAATTATAACTGGGCTTGTTTAAGACAACATGTGCTAAGGCTAAGCTTACATAATGCCCTAAATTGTAAATTCACAATTAGTTGTTGTGTACACACACACAGACGAAATTAATTAGAGAAATTTTGGACAGCTCTAAGCTTAGCAGACAGGCCAAGGCAATGCTCTAAACCCATTGAAGCGAGTACAAAACAGACTTTCAACTGGTAACTGGCAAAAGAAATTCACGCACAAGTTGAAGCTGCCAAGTGCTTTGCAAACTTCAAAGGCAGCTTTGTGTTGCAGCTCAACAAATGCGTTAATTAATTTGCTACCCAAAATGCAATAAACATTGCAGCAAAAGCTAAATACGAAACTGCGTATACTTAATATGCAAATGACCACACGCGATGGCTGCTGCCGCTGCTTTTGTGCGAAAAGTTGCAGCCGACAGACAAACTTTAGTGCTTTGTGCAAATTTTGTGGCATCAACTGTGTGGCAGGCATTGCCAACTGCAGCGCTTTTGCGGCGCAACAAAATTGCCAACCAAACGTCCAGCGCTTTTAATAGGTTTACCTGAAATGCAGCTGGCTTAAAAGCGAGCGCATTAAAAATTTTATTATCTCGCTGGCTGGCTTGATTGACAGTAAAAATGAAAAGGAAATGCATAAAAAAAATATCACAAAAATCATTTCAACTGACATATTTTAATTAAAATGAGTGCTCAGCGGTTATGCACATGTATTTTTATGAGATACTATATAGTGCGCCAATCAAGTGAAAGATTCAAAAGGCATTCAGCATCAATGCAATAAGTTGCATGCAGTCAAGCTGATCTATAATTGATGAATTGAAAGTCAGTTTGGCGAGCTTAAATCAAATATTAAATTAGTTGCGAATTAGCTTGAAGCGTAAGCAGTAAGCTGAGCTTCTAAAAATTGCTGAGCTCTTTAGTAAAATAATATTCATGTGCTTAATCGTAAAATAGATAAATGAATGAAATCGATGTAATAATAGTAATAGACACTTTGTAAGATTGAGAGCAAAAGCAAAAATATTCAAATCAAAAGTTAGTTCAAGGATTGCTTATAATGAAGCTAAACTTTACTATAATGAAAACACTTTTACTGAATAATAAGACTCCGTTTATACAGAGCTATGTATATCAGCCGCGCTCTCAGAATACAAGCAACAACAAAATATGCAAATGAAGAGTTAACACGAATGTTTGCATAGCTTTCCATGAAATTGCAAATCAAATAATTAAAGCTTTTCATTAGAATATGCCATTAAAATAGCATTTATTTAATTGTTAATTGTTGCAGTATAAGTTAACAGCTCAATTAATGCAATGTGAAGCATTTAATTGCAAATTATATGTGAATTAATAAGGGACATTTCCAGGAATCCAAAGTTTGCAGCTTGCAATGATTAACATTGAGTTGCGCTCGCAGTTTAATAAGTTTTCGCTCGATTTGCTATGCTCAATCACAGTGTATTTCGTAATTTTGCCGTTTAACCCCAGCTGCCAATCAATAAGTCACACACATACGCACACTCATGCACATAAATGAGAGCGTAAGCCGAAAGGCATTTGCTTAATTAAACGCACAAATGCCAATGGTAGCAATTGTGTAGCCGCAGGCCCAAAAGATATGCGATATGCTGAATAACTTTTGTGCTCAGGCAGAATAATTTGCAAGCATTGGTCGTGTTATCATCAAGGGCAGAGAGAGAAAGAGTAAGAGAATTGTAAGTACTTTACCTCGTATATGTCAATGCCATGGCTGAGTGACCATGAAGTTTGAAAGTAGTCCTCGATGCGCTGCTTGAGCTCCTTGGGCATCTGCAAATACACACACACACACACACACAGACAAAAAGTAAAATAATTATTATGCATTTTTTTTATTACTCGCTTTTTATGACATGACTTAATAACAATGCGTTGGCTAATGAGTTGCATTCCAGCTCAGCCGAGTGACTTCATTTGCATGCGATTGCGCTTCAAGGCTGCACAAATGCACTTAATTACGCCACACACTCATAACGGATACGGATACGTATACGTAATAAACGTGGCAGCTGTCTAATGGCGCGTATTATGCTTACACGTGCCAGCAATAGTAACAGCAACAGGTTGCGGCTCTAAGCACGTCTCAAAACTCTAAGCAGCAACCACAAAGCATCCTCGTCTCTAGCTCTAGTTGGCTGCTAACTCAATCGACTCGTTTATGAGCAAGTTTAACACTCCATGGCATATGGACAAACTGTGTGTGCCCTGCATTTCAATAAAACTGCAAGCACTTGCAAGCTGCATATGTCGCATGCTGTGAGGACTGAAAATTAATTTCCTATACGCAATGGCATTGCCATTTGCCCATTGCTATTGCGGTTTTCCTATTGACAATGCTCTGCTGATGAGAGACTATCAAACTCGAGTAGCAATCGACAGCAGCTGCAAATGATGCAATGCATATGAATAGACGATTTATTTGCAAAAAAATGTTTAAATTCTTCTTTTAATATAAAGCATGCGGACACAGAAAAGTTCGCAAAGCAGCTTCAGCTAGAACAAACGCAGTAGAGCTCTCAATAAACGAGCACATAAGATGTCGTTAACATATAAATGGAGTTGTTAAAATATTTGTTTAAATATGCTATGAATTATACATTTTTTTATTTAAACAATATCGGACTGATAAAATATATATATCACTTGAAAAATATCATTATTATAGCAGACCAACTACAGACTCTGCTCGATATTAACAGCCTATCGATACTAGCTTTAACATAAAATTTACATAAGCATAACATAGTCTGTAAGTATAACAAAAACTTAATTTTTAAATACTTTTATATTTCATTTTAAATATTTCTTATAATCATTTTCTTTTACTGTAGACTGCTCATAGTTGACATTAAATGAATAAATAAATAAAAAAAATAAATTAGCTTATGCATTTTTCGCGTAATTTTGTAAAATATATGACCAAAATGGCAGTCTCAATGATTAACATAAATTTTAGGATTTGAGACACGCTGCAAATGACTCAATTTGTCTTGATGCTTAGTGATTTATTTACCTGTTTAAATTAAAACAATTTTAAAATACTCTGTACTCTACTTTGTGTCAAAGTTTTTTAATGTTAAACTTCAAATACAACAGCATATTTATTTATTTATTTAAAATATTTAAAATTAAATTTAAAAATTATTTAAAATTATGTTTTTGTTTTTAGATTTGATAAACTTATAGATTGGGAGTGTTAAAACAGACCCATTTGTTGCAAGGATTGGGGAAAACCCAATCAGGTCTGGGTTAGTGATAGCAATGTGAAGCTGCGCATATCGTCCTATATATTTTAGTAATACAATCAGAGGCCTCTGTGTTGATAAAAGGGTAAAGTTTGTTGTAATCAGCACAGAGTACTCGATATGAATATTATTGATATTAAAATATATTTTTGACAAGCCTCAATGGCACTCAATGCTTAGCAAACGCTTTAAGCCTTACTTAAATTCTATATGCTTACTGTCTGACGTCACTATATTGTATTTATAGCATACTTACATTATGCAGCGCTACAAAATCCTTGAGATCGCGCCATTTACTCTCGTATAGTGAACGACGTGAGTACATGCGTTGGATTATGGCAGTCACATTACCAAAGACGACGGCATGCATAAGAGCTGTGAACAATAAATTGTAATTAAAATATATGCATCTATAAATATATATGGCTAACATAAAATATATACGCAAGTGCGTGCGTGTGTGTGTGTGTGTGTTTGGCACACTGATTACCTACCGCCAATCAACATCATAATAATGGTGAAAACCTTCTCGGCCGTTGTATTGGCCGACACATTGCCAAAGCCCACAGAGGTGAGGCTGGTGAATGTGAAATACAAGGCGGTCGAGTAAGTTTCAGCCGTTGTTAGTATAGCAACTGTGGCGTTCTTACGCTCCGCAAGCAGCTGTAGCCAACCTGTGAACAAGACTAAAGGATTTTAATAGAAGAAAGCAGAGAAAGAAAGAGAGAGAGAGAGAGAAATAAGTTGATTTAGTAAATCAGGCATTAAGTTGAGCAAGTTGGGCATATGCGGCTTATTAAATTGACAATGACTGCGTGCCAGTTAGCAGCTTGCCTGTCTATCAGTCAGTTCAGTCAGTCAGCATGTCAAATATGGCCCAAACAGCTTTTATGGTCAAACGTCAAGCGACCAAGTCGCAGTCAAGTCAGAGTTGCTGAACTTTTTGCTTGCCATGAATACATATCTAAGTAATGCATATCATGTTCAGCAGCCTAACATTGATGTGCTAAGTAACTGACAATTTGTTGTTGTATGCGTTGCGTGTGTGTGTAAGAGATTTGGCAAAGTTTTGTCAGCTTGTTAACTAACCGAAGTTTGCAGCTAACGCAGCCCCAAACTGTTATGTAAGCCTATTATGGCATAACAAATTAGAATAAAAAAACTTTTAAGCACAAAGCATATTTAAAATAAATAAACGTTGATTTGCTGTTATGTTCAACTTTCGTCTTTGTGTGTGTGTGTTAAAAACTTTGCTATTTAAATGTACGAATAACACGCATACAGCGCTCAAAGCTGTTTCTAAACTTTACTGTGTTAACGGAAGAGCGAGTGTGTGTGTGTGTGTGTGTGTATGCGCGTGTGTGTGTTAGAGGTAGCTAAGCAACAATTTAATTTAGCGTTTGACGAGGCGAGGTAAACACAATCAACGCCCAGCGGCCAAACTAACCAAATTACTTTTCAACTAACAAACACATGTGTGTGTGTGTGTGTGTGTGTGTGTCCTTCGTTACTTGGCTGGCTTGCCTACTACTCACCAATGTTGCTCTCGGGAAACCACTCGTACTCCTTGACAGCAATGACATACCAGATGCAGGCCAACCAATGCGCCGCCAGCGTAAATGAAAACATCAGCAAAGTCAGTATCATGGCCGTGTGCTGTGAGTATCGATCAATTTTTTGCAACAGCCTCGCCAGGCGCAGCAGACGCGTCAATTTCACAAGATGTATGTGCGATTCCTGTATGCATAAAAAAACAAGCGCACATTGTTAGCAAAAGAACAACAACAACGTAAATTTCATTAGCAAGCCCAAAAACAAAATACAGTTGCCCATTTATTAGCTAATTCAATGCTGCATTACAATTTCCTGCGCACGGCTACACACACATACTAAAAATTATAACTTACCCTAAAAAAAAAGGGCTAGTTAAATAAAAAATCAAAAGCCTGTCATCAAAGTGCCTAATGCAAACATAAACAAGCTTATCAAGGCCCAAAGCCAAACCCAAAACCCAAACTCAAACCCAAGCCCTAAGCCAAGCAAAGAAAAAAAATAAATAGCAATCTGGGCAGTTGAGTAAATTGTAGGTTAACGCTGTCATTTAATCTTGCCTGTGTGTATATTTTCTTTATGATTAACAACAAATTGTAGCCAAGCATAAAAATAGCACCGAAATGAAAAGTGTTGAGTGGCGTTAAAATGTTATAAAAAAAAAACAAAAGTGCGGTCCTAAGCATTTGCTGCAAATTCAATAAACGCAGTAAATAAAAAAGACAAGCAAGCGTAAATAAAAAAACTTGACTTAAGCATACCATGTAAATGTACAGCAAAGTTATTTATAAAGTAAAATTTCATTAGAAGAAATCTGTGCACGTTGCTAGACCAAAAGGATCTAAGGTTTCTACAGCGAAGCCTTAAATTCTTTGCTTGCTATTTAAAGCACGTAAATATAAAAAACATTAATATGGCATGAACTTTAAATTTAACTGCAATAAATATTCAAATTATAAGAATTAGCTAAAATTGTTTTAGATCCTTTGGGCCTGCCTTTCATCATACGCGTTATCTTATCAATGTCAATATTGTTATTAAGAAGCTTCAAGTTGTCTAAAGTGCTTAAGCTGCTCTCGCAAGTTTCCATGTCAAAGTACTAACAAATAAATAACATAAAGTCAGCTGCGTCTATACTAATCTGAAGGGATTCGACTGATTATAACATAAATAAGAGTTGAGCTGAACATTTATAATTAACTATTCAAAACTTTTTGGCACTGTCAGAACAAATAAATTTATATTAATGCGAGAATTACGAGAATAATATTTGGAATATTACTACTATGTAATATGAAACGATAGTTATAACATAGATATAGATAGTTTTTTACAGCTCTATTTCAGCGCTTCCTCAAACAGCAATGAATAGAACTTAAGCAACTCATGCTGTTTGCTCTTTAAAGTCAAAGCTCAAGTTACAAACTTCATGCAACAAAAGCCAATAAAATTATTAAGTCATATTTGATGCCCATAAGTTTAAAACTGTTATTTGAACCCCACCAGGCCATAAAGATCTCTAGAGAGCACGCGCTTGTCCTTTTGTAGCTATTTTAAGCACAAAGTTTCGTTGACTTGATATGTTGTTAAATTTTCTACACACATTGCCGCATTTAATGCAAATTAAATTAATATTTATGGCTTCAGCACTAAACTATAAGCAATTATAGCGGCCAACCCCTAACCCTAAAACAAACAAAAACTTTAACACTGAGCTGTTACATAAACGAAGTGGCGTAGCCTGTTCACGCCCTCGCTTGCACAATAAAACGTTTGCGCCTTTGCTTTACGGCTTTGTATGCCTTTGCCTTTGCCTTTGGCTTGTTGCTAAGCAAATTGTAATTCATGTTGCACTTTCTGTTTCATTTTAAGTTTTCTTTGCCATTGCCATTGCCACTTTAAAATCTTTTGCTGTGCTAAAGTTTTGTGCGCGCTCGCATTTTGTTTACTTTGTCGCGTCAGCAACTCAATGAGAAACTCAAGACTCAAGTTGACTGTCATGGCAACTTCCGTTTTTGCCGTTGGTCGCTGCTCGACTGCTGTCGAAATTTTCTCAAAGATAATTAAAACTTTGAAATAAACTAAATATGCAAAGTTTCAAGTGCATTAGCTTGAAAGAAAGAAAGCAACAGGCGCAGCGAGTGCACTTAAGCAAAGCCCACAATAGCATAAATAAAAACAGCGAGTTAAAATTGTAAACTTTAATATCAAAAATGCTACATTTTTGGCTTTTGAACTTTTAAGCTGCAGTTTCGACACATTGCCGCAATTAGAGCACATTAAAGTTTTATCAACGACACGCATTAAGCAGCTTACAGCACGCACAGATTTTTTCCAATATCTTTACGCCCGCAGCAGTACTTGCTATATATATATATATAGTGTATATGTATGACAAGCGGACAGGCAAAGTTTTGTGCCGACCTTGGCAGGACTTTTGCTGCAGCATTGCCTACGCTTAACATTTACTATATTTATCAGCTGCTTAATATACCCCAAGCGAAACATTTTCTACTTTGCTCAACGAGGCAGTTAAAGCGCATTTGATTCGCATCAGCTAAGCCAACAATAAATCATATAAAGTATGCAGCAAACGACAGCAGACAGTAAACTTTTGCCTGTCATCAATACAAAGCACAACAAAAAAAAAATAAGGAGCAACATTAAAACATGACAAGGAAAAAGCAAAATCAATGAAAATGATTTTAAAGTGACCTCAAAGCAATGTCAATATAGACAGCATTAGCATTGTTTATTTAACATAGCGTATACGTAATATACGTACAGTATACGAAATGTATGCACAGCTATGGTAATTGTTGCTAATTTTCTTTTGTGACAATTTCCTGTTAGCTGCTTTGTTCAATGTTATAAAGCAAGAATATTTGGCATTCGTCACGTTGCGGCTGAAAACTTTCGCTACTTTCATTTTGTTTTGTGCTTTTCGCATCACTGCGCACTGGACAACGCAATGACAACGTTGACCACTTCAGCTGAAGATGAAATTCAATGGAAAAACCAAAAATCCAGCGCAACTAAATGCAAAATAATGTAAGCCGCGCGTTCTCGAGTGTAAGAGAGAGAGAGAAAGGCGCACAGACCCCAGCGCTTTAAAAATTTGTAAGCCGCTGCTGAATTGCAAAATAATGTAGCATAGTTTTTGGGGCATGCACACATTTAGGTCAGAAAATGCCATCAACACATTTAGCTACTTAGCTTGGCAATTATATAGACAGTGCACTGCCAACTGGGTCGAGTGGCTGCCACGCCACTAAAAGTGGCTTAAACAAGTTGCGCAACTTGTAAAAAAAAATGCAATATTTGCTTTATTATATAAATTGTGTAGCAACTAAGCTGACTGCAAAAATTTAATTAAATGCAATTTAATTTAAGCAGCTATGGAGTTTAGCATAAAATAAATATCTAGCGCACATGTATTATGCATGTGGCTAAAACAATTTTATGCAAATCTCTTAATGCCATTTACCACTTGGAATTTTGTTTAGCTTAAATATTTAATGCCAATGCAGACGAACTGTTGTCGAACTAGAGAACGTTGGCGTAAAAAACGAAACAAACACTGAAAGCAAAGTTTGTTGCAATTTGCGCATAAACTTTGCTGTTTGAGTTGAGCGCAAGAAAAAGTCAAAACACATGCAAACACACCAAGTCAAGTGTCGCCTCAAATCCACTTAGATAAATTAGCATACAAAAGACAATCGAATCGATAAGTTAAAAAGATAGAATCCACTTAGATAAATTAACACACAAAAGACAATTGAATCGATAAGTTAATTAGCACTTTACTAAAAAGAAACTTTTGTCTATGATAGCGCGAAGTGATATTTGCTCGAACTTAATTAATTGGCGCTAAGAACTTTGAGTTGGCAGTTGACAAAAGGAAAATTAAATTGAGTTTACAGCTTATGTTAAAGCGCTGTTACTGCACTGTTAGGCACATTCATTTATTTCATGTCATAAAAAGAAATGTTTTAAAAATAAATATTGAAAATTTATTTGCTGCTTAGAAAGTAAAAGAAAAAACGTAAGACAAATGACAAAAATTAAATCAGTTCAGGCTTAGTATTAGTTATTTAAATTTAAATAAAATAAATTGGCATTGTGCTGATTATCGATATTTATCAAGAGCAAAGTGCGCTGCTTAATATTTACTACAAATTGTTAGCGATTTGTGTTGTGTACTAAATTAATCTAACGCGCTTGAATTTAGAAAAAGGTCAATGAGCGCCTGCTTAACATAAATTTCTTATACTGAGCTATGGCTGCTCCATTGCATATAATGCTAAGTAATGTTACTAATTTTGAATTTACGCACTTCACACTTAATAAATAAATAGCGCTGCTTACACCTTTTTCACTTGCTAACAACAAAAAGCTTGCAAATTGTTTTATAAATATTTAAACGGCATTTTAATGGAGCTTGGGCCACTTACCTCGCCGTCGTATAAGTCGGACGCATAGAGATGATCAAAGGGCAGAGCGGCCAATAAATCCAAAGCGAACCAGCCACGAAAATAATTGATGGCTATTTGTTTTGAATTGGAGACAACCTCACCCTTGCGTGAGACAAAGGTCGTGCGAAAATTCAATAAAATATCTGCAATAAAAGGCAAAAGCCAACGAAATTGTATTAAACAATGCACGCTAGAGACTACAATGTTAGTTGAGCTAAAGTAAACCGCTTATGTGCGCAAGAGCGTCAAGGATATGAGCATTTGGTTTGGGTTGGGTTGGGCTGGGGTATTGTACTTATGTAGGAATTGTCTTCATCATATACTAACCAACAATGAAGAGCGCTTCGACAATGACATCAGAGACCATCGTCTGTCGATCCGCTTTGGCAAAGGCGGCATTGTACGGCACCATTAGGGCCACATAAAAGGTAGCCACCAGTATGACCCAGTCCCAGATGCCTTTGAAAACGCCATAATGCGGTAAAATCAAGCGTGACTTCTTTATTGATTGCGTTTTGTACTCCGGAAATGGCGCCTCCGTCGAATGCATGAAGTTCTTTAATACAAAATAAAGTAAACACATGTTGCAGCTGAAATTCAATTTTGAATTTAAATGCGCCAAGCTTAAGGCTTAAACTTACATTGCCCAGTTTTAATTTGGTTTTCACGCCGCCCTTTTCAGGCTTATAATGCCCGGACAACTGATATAACACAGCTCGACTACGTCGCCGCCCCATGTTACAGCCCGCAGGTACATCCAAGTTGTTGCCTTCACCCGCCTCCGCATCCCCATCAGCGCCAGCGGGGCCACCCAAGCCGGGCAGCCCGCCCAGTCCCAGCATGCCGGCATTGGAGCCGGCACGAAATCTTGCGCCTAGTAATGCAGCTGTAAGGGCAAAAACTTACAGAGTCGCAACAAAAAATCAACAGCAACGAAACGTAATAAAAACAGAAACAGAAACAAAACGAAACGAAACGAACGTATGCAAAAGTGAGAGACGGACGCACGCAAGCCAAAAGTTTTGGTTGGAAGTATTTGGGGAGGCGTATGCGTAATATTGATTTGATTTGTTTAAATTACACAATTGCCGTTTAGTGTTAGCGAGCGAGAAAAAGAGCACAAAGAAAGAAAATATACAAAAAAGAATGTTTTTGTACAAATACAATTTCAATTAGACTTATTTGTTTAGTCAAACTTTAGTTAGCATTAAATTACACATGGACACAGGATTGTATTTTTTTTTTTTTTTTTAACGCAACAAAGTTCAAGTTAGTTGTGTGTTATTGAGTTAATGTTTACAACTAAACATTTAAAGTAAATAAAAACTAAATGCAAGCTCATGCAAAAGTTCATGCCACAGTCAAAGTCAAAGCAGCCACAGCTTGGCTCTAACCAAAGCAACAGCAAGCGAGTGTCAAGCTCACCTCAAGCATGCTCATTAAATTTAACTTTATTCTATTTCCGTCTAGCAGGTTGATGCCAGCGCGTGATGCTATAAATTACAATTAGCTTGATTGTGAAAAATTGCCAACGAAAAGAAAATATGCGTGAGAAGCCAAAAAGCGACCGACAAGCCGCACAGCATTTGCTACCTTTTTTTTATAGCCAAAAGTTGTCTAATTAGTTAAGTTTCATGTTCGTTGTCACGGTCAAAAAGGCGCAAAACAAATATATAGACAAAAATAAATGCAAATAAATTATAAATAATAATAAATAAATTTGTTTGTTTTTTAATTTAAATAATAAATACATTTCTTTTATGTTTGTTGTCATAAGGGGTACAAAAAATATATAAAATATATTACAAAAAAATTAATACATATTTAATTATATATATTAAAAATATATAAAAAAGTTTTGTAGCAAAATTAAATTAATTTACTTATATTTTTAGGCTCTAAGCAAGCAACAGTATTTAAAAGAAGTTCATTTAAATGCCTTTCAAGCAAGCAATAAATGTGAAAAGTACTTTGCTGATAATTTAAAGCCTTTAAAGCTCTAATCGTAAACAGTCCCATTGCTATTTTTGTCTGCCAGCGATGAAGCGCAAAAGGAAACGAATTTGATTTCAATTTTAAGCCGAGCATTTCGACCCAACGGAGCTGTCATATCAGAATGCCAATTAAGCCAACAGCAGAGCCACCTCAATGATCCGCAGCCCAAAAGCCATACAACAACAACTAAGCGGCGAATACTTTCTCTGCTGCTTTTTTATGCTGTGCAGTTTGGGTAGCAAAAGTAGCGTACGCTTTACGCATACAGAACAACAAAATGACAGAAAATATGGCGTAGAAATATGACAGAAATATTTAAAATTGTTGTGCGTGTGGGGAGCAAATTTAAAAGCAAGTGCAAAATATGCGCAACTCAGTCGTGTGTGCAAAGTGTCGCCTATGGGTGGCATTGAGTGCTGAAACATTTGACAGGCCTAATGATGTGTGAAATGCTGGACAGTTTAAGTGTCGAACGCGCGCGTAATGATAATTCAATTGGCTTTGAGGCAAATTGCGGTTTCATTTGTGGGCAGAATTCTGTCAACAGAATTTTTAGGCAAAGCGCGTTTAATTAGCTGCTAAGTAGTTAATATGCTGCTGACATTTTGTGATCGATTGCAGCATAGCGAAGAGATTGCGTATACGCAACGTCGTAAATCAATTGAAGCCATGTAAATGCAAACTGCAGACAAATATGTGCACAAGCTTGTCAAGCACATTTGCTGCAATAATTTTGACATTAATGTTGCCCAAAAATAAACGTGGCTCTTGCTAATTTAATGCTGTTGACTTTGTGAAATGCTTCAGCAGTTGCCGCAAGCAGCAAACTGTTGAACAGTCAAATGCAGTGACAACTGCATAACGAACCTTTTCAAGCTGCAAATGAAAGATGCCGAGCGCTAAAGCTCAGCCAGCCAGCTCAACAGGCAGCTGCTGCTGCTGCCTTTGTTTATACTTCCAACTCTAATGCGCATTAGTTCAATGCGCAATGACCCAAGCGCACTGCGAGTAAATTCACTTCTTCCACAGCCCTGAGCATCACTTTGTTTGTTTGTTGTCTTCACTGGCAGCACATCAATATTTCAATGCTACTCATGCCTTTGTTCAGGCAATTCCCCAAAGGATACAAAGCACACGCAGCAGCACACGTGGGCTTAGCTAATTTAGCTGTGCGCATACTTAATGCAAAAAGAAAAAATTACGCTGCATATTTACATGAAGCTTTAAATGTAAATTGCATTTATGTTAAATGCTTAAACAAACTCACTTGTAAGCTCTAATATAGTTCAAATATTTGTTGGCAACAATTCCCATTAGTGCATAGCTCAAATAACAAAGCTTGCATTATTATGTGTACTTATTGCATAGTTAATAATTCTCTAGTGGTTATTAGGCACAGTCTATTTTAATTAAATTGCATTTGAAATGGAAACTGTAATGTTAGCCTTTTGTTTTGTTTGTGCATTCAGTTTTACACATTCAAATTGCAGTTCAAATTATTTTTAATAAATTTACTGAGAATCTTGCACTTTTAATTTGATTTTTACATTTCTCTGCGTATTGTTGAAATTGCAATCGTAATCAAATTATTTCCAATTATTATTTGTAAGCGTAATCAATACGTTATTGGAAATATAGCAGCTGAGCATTATTTAATTTATCGCAATTAAAATTTAATAGCAATGATTCAAACAAACTACATTTAAATTTTTTCTGCCTTAGAGCTGCGTGCTTAATCACGAAGGATCCAAACACAACTGACTGTCAATGTCAGCCTCACACACTTTGAGCTCAGTGCCAAAACAGAAGCAGAGAGCGCAAGCCACTAAGCGATCGTGAGCGACAGCCAGCGACAGCAGCATTCGATCGCTCTGAGCTGTATGCTGCTGCGACTGAACGTGAGCGTCGCTACTTTGTGAGAGCGTCGCTACTCAATGTGAAGCGTATGATATGATTTGCTTTTGTTTTGAGTGTAGACAGGCTTCAGGCTGAGCTAAGCAGCCAACTGATTGTAGAGCCTTATGCAAAAAAGAAAGCTTAACATAGCAACAAGCACTCAACACCTTTAGTTATTATATTTAGGGTGTTCACGAAGTGTTGTATCGTTGTAAAAGTGTAAGCCTATTCGAACAACATTTGTATGGAATGTGACTTGCAAAGCAAACAAGACTCCAGACCCTGACTACGAAAATCGTTGTAACGTTGCAAACCAGTGTTGTAAAATTTTTAGCACGCCATTCCAAAATGGACGTTTTCACACTATTAAAAGGCATCTTCAATATCAAAATTACAAACACAAAGTAGTCGAACAGCTGTCAAGTTTAACTTTGCAACACTTTTTCGTCTACACCTTACAAAATGGGGGTGCTCACATCAGCAGTGTGGCAAACAAACTATTTTACTTCGTGAACACCCTAATTATATTTTGTATAATAATTAAGTTTGTAAATAAATAAATATTACCTTTAACAATGTTTAACTTTGCTTGGAAAACTAATCAGAGAACCATTTCTTTCAAAACAAAATTAAATCCAAGCGAACTCAAATGCAAACTGTTTAATTTCAATTACTTAAATAAATGTTAACACAGCTTTAGCAAAAAACTAATGAAATGGAATTCAAATGCATCATAGAAAGCAAAAAGCTTATATTCAAATATGTCAAAGTCATGCAAAACCAGCAGCAAAAAAAATGAAAAACCTTGAACAGGTTAAAGTCAGCAAGTCAGACTGTAAAATACAAAAATTTTCGGTTGAAGTTGGCATGCGGCAAAAAAAAATATATTATATATTGAATACAAAGCAAAAGTTATGCGTATACGGAATACGCTTTAAGCGAAACACGCAACTGTGTGTGCTTTATTAATTTATATGCTATTTATTAAATTAACTGTTAATGTTTTTTAATGCATGTGTGTGTGTTTGTGTGCTTTTGTAGCTGTGCTGTTAATTTGTAATTTGTTGCTTGTTACTTTGTGCGCGCTAAAAAAAAACATTGCGTGTAATTTACAATTTTCTTTGCCTTGTGCAATTTATGGCTTAACCGTAAAGGTGTGAATTGGCTACTTACCGCTATCACATTCCTCGTTCACATTCATCTCCAGCATTTTGGTGTGCGTAATGTCCTTGTGGGAGGCCAAAAACAAAACGACATCCCGCTTTTCATTCTTGATGGGCACAAGATCAAATAGACACCAAAATGGGCTGCCTGAGGAAATAAAACATTTAGATTAGCAAAGTTTAATAGTTGAAGCAGTCACATTAAAAATAATATTATTTGGCTGCACGACTAGACTAAGCTATAAGAATTAAAACTTTAATTTCGTAGCAACTGCTAACTTTTTGTTTATTTGCCTAAGCTTTATCTTTGCTTTGCAAGCCTTTCAAGTTTTAAGCGCTCATAAATTCTAATTAAACTTTGCTTCGTGCTGAAAATAATACGCAGAATTCAGCTAAGTAAATATTTACAGCAAATTTGGCTGCAACAAATGAGGTAGAAATTTAAAACTTTCAACGTGCAAATCGATTTTTAAGGCTTCCGTTTGCCCATGCCCAGAAATTTCTGGAAAATGCCATAAGCGCGAAAATCCCTGATTGCTAATTAAAAGCTAATGGTATGCAAAAAATGATTGCATGTCAACTCGATTAGACCACAATTATGTGGGCGGAACACTATAATTAGCTCGAGTTAATTGCATGCAACTCATCGCTAAGAGTCCAATGATGAAGATGAGAGCCAATGCATAATTAATCAACGAACTGATAAGCGAATGCGTGAAAAGTTTTAAGCGCAGTGCAAATTAGAAAACTTATAAGCCAAGCTAATGATGGCCAAAGCCCAGCGAGCTGAAGCGAGCGCCATTAAAACCACTTGTGCCATTGTGTTGGGTCGTCTGATTAATCGTGACCTCATTAAAGAACAAAATGACGCGACAAGAACGTGCACAAATGTTATGAGCAAAATTTATTGTTTTGCTCCCACACACACACACACACACAGCATGTTGCTGTTGCTCCTGCGAGACATAAGCCAATCTGCTTTTGCCATCAAAGTAGTTCAAGGCAGCAGCAGCAGCAGCAGTGGTCTTGAGGCCAAGAGTTCTAACTCAATAAAACGCCAGCTGAAGCGAGTACGCAGTGCAAAATTGTTGTTGCCGTAGCAACAGGCAGCAGAGCATGCTGGCTGTGCCTTAAATTAAAAGTCAATACGCAGCTGGTTAAAGCTCTTCCACTCATATGTGTACATACACGAACCTATTGGCTCAAACTCTTAGTGCTTGTGTTTCAGCTGCCGCTCATACTCTGCGGTTAGTTGGCAACAAACAACAAAAGTTTTTCTGCAAGCAGCGCACGTGGTCGTGAGCCACAATTGACTTACAGCATTTACTTATTACATTTGTAGTTGTTACACCAACAGTTGTTGTTGTTGCTGTTGTTGTTATTTGGCAAGCAATTGCGTTAATCCTTTTTGAAGCATTTTTCGTTTGCTGCTCATGTGGCAAACCAAAGCATTTAAGTAGTAAAAGATAAGTTTGGGCAGCAAGAGTTGCGAAAATGAAGCAACTTTAATTTATTACAGCATACATTTTAGCGCAGATTCAATGCCATTCAACTGGCGCTTTAATGCATGCAACAGTTTTTGTCTTTCAATGCATGCACATATTAATTTAAAAAATGTTTCAATATTATGCTTTCGCATATTTAAATTTCTTTTATTAAATATGCAAATTTTTATAATTTTACTTTACTTTACTTCGCCCACAAAACAACTTGCAGCTGGGCATATAATTTCCTGTCTATTTAACACAAATTATGCGAGTGTAGCTACTGCTAAGCGCATAGAAAGCTGCGTTCTTTTTTTTAATTAAAAGCGAAAACAATTCACAATCTACTAGACAATTTCTCACTCTCTTCAGATAATGCGCCACGCATAAAATACAGCGTGACTTTTGTTTTACTTGTTGTCAAAATTGTTTGGCTATTGTCTTACCTTCCTTTTTGTAGAAAATAACTTCCAACTTGAGTTCCATCTTATTCAAAAGACTTTTCTCAATTTGCTGCTTGTGCTCCTCCTTCGTATCCGGGCCGTAAAGGAAATGACATGAGCAGCCTGTTTCGTGTTTGTGTTTTGTATTTTGTGTGTTCGTTGTATTTGTATATTTGTGTTCATTCATCGGCATTTAGTTAGTTAAATTGTTGTTGTTGTTGTTTTTGCGCGTGTTGGCAAACAATTGAGTAAAATATACAAGACATTCAAATGAGTATTGGCTGCCACACCAGCCAAGCGGTCTCTATTTCTTTTGTCTGTCTGTCGTTTGCAGTGTCTGTCTGTGTGTCTGTCTGTCTGTCAGTCAGTTAGTGTGTCTGCTTACCCTTTTGCATAATTTGCGCGCGAGAATATCCTGTCAAGTCCACGAACCCATCCGAGCAATAAACAATTGGATTGCCATTTGCCTGCGCATTGCCGAGCACAAAGTTCGAGTCTGTAATAATAAAAGTAAAAGTTGCTCGGTTAAACAGACTGTGAGATGATATATTGTTTAACACAGTGTCTGCAAAATGTAAGCGCATACGCTGCTGCTTTTTCAATTTACAAACGCTAAGCCATTTAAGTTTTTATGTCCCTCAACGCTGACCTTAAGCATTTGATTATTTTAATAAACAAAACAATTAAAAGTGCTGCTGAGAATATTCAATGAAAGCGAGTAAACAACAGACAAGTTTGTGATAACTAAGTAAAGGAAAATTAATGCGAATTTTGGATTTTGTAAGCCAAATTAATTTGTGCTGGCAGCTTAGACTAAAAGCAATGCAGCCCAGCCTGTTTGCCTTTGCCTTTTGTATTGCTTTGTGCATCAATAGTGAATGGAGATTCGATGAATAGCAGCTCAGCTTGACTAACATTTGTGGCATTGGCAATTCATAAAGCTCTCTATAATCACTCAGGGCTGTCTATGTTACAAATGGCATTCAAAACATGAAATCAAATATGTGCGTGTGGTACGCTTTATGGCATTAAAAATGAACTTAAAGCCAAGCGATTTGCAATTTCTTTGCTGTGCGCAGCATATTAAATGCTTGCTGACTAGCCAAAAAATAAAAATGAAAGCATGCAAAGTACGCTGAAGTTTTAATGCTCTGCGTTTAAACTTAAGATTACTAGTTGAGCTTAAAAAGTTAGCAGCGCGCTTTGATGTAAGCAACAGATTTTGTATGTAAAATAAATCAAATTAGCACAAAGTGCTTGCTTGCAGCTCAACAATCATACGCCATGTGGTGCCAAATCACTTACAGGCATTTTCTGCTGAATTATTGCCCTGCAGCACTTAAGCGCTTCATCTTATGTGTGCGCATGAATTTTATTATTTATGACACGTAAAGCCTTTGCTGAGCCACATGTAGTACTGCTGCATATGAAAAAATGTCTGAACAGCAAGTTAATTACATTTGCTCCACGCACAGAAATTTTCTGGCAATTTGCTGCAAAGCATAAGACAATTATCAGCGCCTGTTGGCCAAAGCACAATTAATTATTGTTAGCAATTTATTTAGCAGCAGCAGCAGCAGCTGCATCGATTTACAGCCAAGTAAAGTGTAAGCCAAAGCCTGCAGGCTTATTATTCACACACAATGAAAGTTTTCAACTGAAAAGCTCATAATGCAATCAGCTTAACAATGAGCAACTAAATATGACATATACAAACGTCTGCAAATGTCTGTTGACAAATGTCTTTCGCCCAAAGGGGCCACAAAGCAAACGAAAAAAAAAACAACTTTTGGGCTGCCGCTTTGTGCGAGTCTTTGTAAGCGAGTTGCTACGACAACTGGCAGACAACAATGCATAGTTTTAATTTGCCATAGTGCAAACACACAATGCAGCTTCCTTGCCTGACGCATCTCTCAATGGGAACACACGCACGTATTATTGTCTCTGCTCAGGCCAATGTCGAAATAATAAAAACAGCAAAAACCCCCAGCGGGCTTCACCTTGATTTTGCAGTCAACTCAAAGTCATGTCACTACGAATTCATCACCATGTCTGAATTGTCTTTTGCTGCCAACGTCAGACAATAGTCGGAATTTATTTATGAAAAAATTGGCAGCAACAATGCATTGTATATTTTCATATTGTTTGCACTTTAACAGAAATTGTCAAGCAGTTTGATTTCACTTTATGTTTTATTTCGATATTGAAAATTAAAATTAAAAATAAGTTAAAGACAGTCGTTTACAAATATAAATGCTGAAAATACATTAATGATTTTATTCTTTTATAAGTAGCAACAGTAATTGTAAGTGAGTTATAAATTTATTTAAAATAAGTCAATTACATTCGTTAGCCAGCAATTTGATTTAATTTTAATATAATTATGTAAATGTAAAATGGTTGAAAATTAAAATGCAAGTTAGACTAACTAAAAACTGTTTTTATAATGCCTCAATGAGCTTAGTTTGCAATTAATTAGTACTTATGCAAACGCTTTAATATATAACATGATATACGCCTAAGCTTTCATCATTATTGAACTGCCTTTGTCCGTTTGCCACAAACATTTCAATTATTATTGCTTAACACTGTTTGCAATTGATAACAGACAAGAGTGTCCAAGTGTCACTTACGCGTGCCATCGAACCGTGTGGCAATTGTGTCGAGGAATGTATTCTGGGGCGCAAGCAGCCCCTTGCGGGCTGGCATAGGTATGTTGGCGGCCGGTGCGCCTTGAGCGGCGCCGTCTCACGTGCCCTCAGCAAAGTAACTGCAATGATAAATGACAAATGTATATGCAATTAAGTTAACATGTTGATTGGCTGCTCAAACAGATGTGTAGTTAAATTGATTATTTACACACACACAAATGTGCGCTTATCAAATATGCAACAATGCTCGACCACATATGGAATTAATTTGTTTTTACCACATACTCACACACACAAAATAAACGCTGTTGTGGCACAGATAAGCCGCAAAAAGTAGACAACAGTTTATTTTAAAATATTTTATTAAAGCTTAAGCGAACTTTGCTCACTTAATTTTACGGAAATTTAATTTGAAGCGCACTTAACAAATGCTAACCCTGGACACAGTTTATGAGCAGCTAAAATTAAAAGTTCCGTAGCGCAACATGGGGGACACACCATTTGGCACACGCTGCGCTTTTTACACAATGCGCTCCACATCGATATTGTTAACTTTATGTTTTTTATGTCAGCCAACCAGCCCAGCCAACCACCCAACTGCAACAAAGCAGAGCGCACAGGAAGAGAGGTTAGCACTCAGCTACCGGTTCATGTAAAGCAATAACCGAACAACCGCAACCGCAACACTGACAGCTGTTGCGCACAAAGGCAACGTTTATTTTTATTATTATACCAAAGGCTAAACCGCATGCCATAAAAAAAAGAGGAAGACAATTATGAATAAATGGCGTTAAATTCTAAAAATGCGATAAGAATGCGAGACTGAGTGTGTCTGCGTAGGTGTACTCTGATTTTATCAGTGCTTATTAACATAAATGACAAATGTGCGTTGGCAGCCAAATGACTCAAAAATAATGCTGACAACAATAGCAGCTTAACATATGTAATGAGTTATGTTAAATTTAAAGCTAATGTTATGCTACGTTGCCTTATCAATTAACATAACATAAGCTGCACCTAACAGCCGCTTTGCCGAAGATTATGTTAATCTTGCGCATGTTAAATTAAAAGCAAATGTTTTGCAGCGCAGAGTTTGAAATTAACATAACATAAGCTGGCAAGGATTATGTTAAGCTTACGCTCTCTTGATCAAGCGCTCTCTTAACTTTGCTATGAGTAGTTTAAGTTTACGTTTAGCCTCAAAACTCTAGTTAGTTGCAACTTGCTGCTAATGTCATTCTGTGCCCCAGTTAATGTAACTTTTTGACAGGGTGCCACTCTAGTAAGCCTCTTACTGACGTGTGCTGCGGCCTGATAACGAGGCTAGTCGATAAAGCGTGTAATACAGTCTCGGCTAATTGCTTTGGCAAGTAAATTCCCATGTGCGGCAGTCAGGTGCAAAATGTTGTAGGCGCACACGCACGCCATAAATGCAATTTTAATTAATATGCCAAACTCATTAGGTAAGCCAGGCTCAACCGGTAAACAAAATTTATTTGGCGAGTAACACAAAATTTTCATTTCCAGCAGCATACACTGAGAAAGATTTAAAACAAGCAGATAAACAAAATGAGACGAAAGTGTGTACTAAAGGCTTATAAATTAATAATTAAGGCAGTCGAAGGATTACGTGTGCTGTAGATCTTAGAAACAATTTTGTTTCTAAATTCATAAGTTTGCAGTACAATTTTCATTTGCATTGCATTTTTAAAATGTGCATAACTAACACTTTGCTAGTTGTTTGTTATTTATTATAGCATTACTCCAATCTTTGTATAATGTTTACAAAATGTGTTTGGTATTAAATAAATAATGTTGTAAAAACGTATTATTGGCTAAATAAAGCTTTATTGGTTTAGGTTTTATACAAAATTTGCAAAAATTGATTCACTATTGCACACACCAAATAATATAAATAAATAAATCGTTAAATTATGCAGCAATATTTTTGTCAGTGTGCTTATAGTGGACATAAGGCTTGGAAGCAGGGCAACCGCATTTGGTTAACCCACACACACACGCATACATATGTATTTGCTCTACATACACACAGACACACACTCACACTTGTGTATAGCTGTTGCTCGTTACTGACAGACAGCTGCTTACACATAAGCCCGGCATGCTTGTGTGTATGCAATTTCCGTTTCCGCCTTATTCCACATGATTAAGCTGATGATAGCAAACACTCGCCGCCAGCTGCTACTCACATGTAGCTAGAGAGCTCTGCTGCTGCATGCGTTGTATCTGCTGCTGCCATCAAAAATGCACAACAAAATACAAATTTCAAAAAGTACAAAAATTACCCCAACAGATGTGCAAAAGTTTCTTTTTTCACAAAGTTTCAAATGCAATGGCAAAATGCAATCACATCAATATTATAAGCAGCAGATTTTTGTGACATTAGCATAAATTGAAAAACTTAAATGCAATGCCAAACAAATCAAGTGAATCTAATAAACTTTTGCGCGGACAGCGAAATGTCTGTTGAACATTCCCAGCTTATTTAATAAAATTAAAATAAATTGCCTAAACAACTATGCACTCAGGCTGTCTGCATTTAGATTGTAACAAATTTAGTGGCGTTTTAGGGCTGTTGAAATACACGAATTATAAGCGTTTTGTTAGCAAGGCAACCGACAAAAAAAAACAGAAAAAAAAAGTCTTGTTAGCTAAGAGACGCGCTTGGCATTTTTAATTTTGTTGTACATAACTGAGTGTAACTGTATGTATCTGTGTGTGTGTGGCACGTGCAACATAAAAAGCAACAGCAAGATGTGATAATACATTTGGCATGTTTTTTGGTATTTTTTTGTTTTTGCGCCCTAAAGCGCAAATTCACACAGCTGACTGCACCGAACTTGGCCAAAGAAAGGTGGAAAAACTAAATTGGCAATGCCTGTTATTTATTTTATTAACAATTTAACTCATGCCACACTAAAAGGTTGCAAGCAAATGTTGCATGGCTAACACTAAAGACAAGTTATTGGCTTACTGCTTTCAAAATTTAAAGGGCACTTAAAACTAAAGGCAAGAGACTGCTGCGCATATTAAAATGTTGTAGCAGACCCAAAAGTTGCCGCTTCATTTAAATATTGAAGTATAAAATTTACATTTTAATATGGCTCATTCAATTTGCTCATTAAATGTAATTATAATCAATTTTTTTGGATAACATTTGCATACACATGCAATTGATGCAGAATTAAATGGCTTTTTTATTAATTATTATTGCATATCAAAACGTAAACAATTAATGCGCATTTAACTAACTGTGCAATTATTTATTTTTGCATATTAAATATTATGTTATGCATTGCGTAAAGAAAAAAAAAACAAAACGTTTAATGAGCATGCAAGCAGGCAGGCAAGCATATGTTAACAGCTGTTACATACTGTTATACTGAGAGCCATTTAAAGAGAGCGAGCGTGGGAGAGCGCACTTGATCAGAGCTGCAATTAAGCGCGACTACTTTGTGGTAGCGCAAAACGATAAGAGCGCCAACACGAGATAAGAGCGCCAGCAAGTAAGCAACAGAAAGAGTGGGATAAGCGCCGTTAGTTTTTTATTATTGCAAGTTGAACATGCAAAATATTACAAATTCGATTGCTAATTACACGTCATAAATGTTATAATAAAAATACAATATTTTTAATTGCACAATTGCAATAATTACGCTAATAAACATACACATAATAGTTGAAATAAACTGACATGTTTACGGCTTCGTACAATTGACTGCACATTTAAATTTTAGAGCTAAAGCCAATATTTACGCAATTGAACATTAGTCATGGCTCAGTTGTTGACAATATTTGCTTTAAATTTGGCGCACATTAACATGTGATTTGCAATTCAATTGATGTTTGGCTGCTTAATGAGTGTTTAGTTTATAACTAAACAGCGTAATGTATACAGCTCGCTTGCTAATAATAACTTTATGTTGTTTATGCTTGCCCCTGGCCACAGCCAAGGTAAGCGTTGCCAGCTCTAAGCGCATTAACTAACTGTACTCTGTTTGCAGAATGACTTTGAGCTGCAGTTTGAGAACTTTACATGCATCACTAATGAGCAAGAAAATATTTTCGAGCGTCTGCACTGTGGGCTCAACAAAAATGTTAAACGACGCACCATGCACATGGAATTTTCGCTGCTCCAACCACTGCGCAAGCATGAATTTCATATTGCAATTATAATGCCGCGACCCACTGTCAATTTTGTGCTACTGAATCTCAGCATGGATGGCTGTCAGTTTTTGGGAAATAAAAATCAAGTGCCCCTGTTGCGCATATCGCGCAGCATTCTCGATAGCTACAGCAACTTTCCCAGACAGTGTCCCTTGGAGTTGGGCAAAGCGTATTACATACGCGCATTTCGACTGGATTTAAATCTAATACCCGCGGTCACTATGGAAACTCCCGTCCAGATGCAATTTAGCTACCAGCGACGACAATTGAAGCTAATGCAAGGTTTCATAACCGCGCGTGTTCAACGCACCAGCAATGCCAAGAAAAAAGATGCTTGAAATAAAATTGAGTGTGTGACATTTCATATGAGTGAGTGTTGCTTTTTGATACACTTTGATATTGCTATAAAAAAACAAAAGGGTATGATAAAGCTGCCCGAATGTATGAAACGTATAAAAGCAAAAGCATATTTTTTTGATCTGCACGACAAAGGAGTCACATAAGGCATATCTGTGTGTTCGTGTGTCTGTATGAGCAACAAGAACTCAGAAACTATAAAACCCAGAGACTACAAATTTGGTATGTATATACTTCTAGTTGAGAACTAGTACGCTGCTAATTTTAAATTTAAAAAAATCATCTTTACGCTCACAATATTCAAATATTTGTTTTCAATGAACGCATATATAACTTGGAACATATGCACATTTAAGTTTTCCAAAGAAACAGCTATCAAAGTGTATCAAAACGTTAACTACGCTCTACTTTTATGCGTTCTGCTTCTTTTTGTTTGCCAACACATGGCTTGATGTTGGAGCGACAGGCTACGCGACAGAGCGCAGCTGCCGCAATGCTGGCAATTTGTTCCATGCCATTCAACAAATGTTGTTCAATTACCTTTACATAGACAGCAACAGACAGAGGGGGAGGGGGAGAGGGAGGCAAAAACTGTTGCAGGCGCTTGCTAACTGGCTAAAAGAGTCATTGTCTGGCTGCCACATGTCGCCTGCCTGGCATTTGACAGTCGAACGACAACTTGCAACAGGCAACTAATAACGTGCAAGCTTGCAACGCTTACACACACACACACACACTGTACACTGTTTGCTAAATGATTTGTTACACTTCCCATTTGTGCACTTCCGACAAACTGCCTAGCTTTGAGCCTTGGGCTCATTTGTTTGTTGCGTACATTTTTACTCGTTAATTAGACATCAGAGATTTGCATATTTGTTGACATACGAGTCGCTCCCCATGTGTGTGTGTGTGTGTGTGTGTGTGTGTGTGGCACATTGTTAGTGGTTGCCTTGTCTGTTTTTTGAGCATCGATTTTCCAACAATTTGCTGTCTAGTTTCGGTTGCTTGCCATTTGAGACTGCTAATTGGACAGCTTTTGATTGCTTTGTAGCGCATTATTGTGCTGGCTGCTGACAGATTCATGAAATTTAAGCAAAGTTGAACAACAACATTAACGCAAGCAATTTATTCACTTAGTCATTGCAGTAGACACAAAGCTATCAAGTTGTCTGTTAAATTGATATGCTTGCCAAGCTGACAGCTGCAGTCTGGCCCCTAACCTGTTCGAATTGGGCTCGACTACTTTGTTTTAAATAGCAATTCATGTATTATTAAGCGAGTCGCTTTATGCCGTAGCTTATGGCTGCTTTAGCTAAGCTACACACATAAAATATTGATAAGCCTTGCCTCTACATTCTTGCGGTTAAGCCACCAACCAGCCGACTCATAACCCAAGCCACGACCACAAAGTATTTAAGACTGGGCTCTGGGCGCCTCGGCATAATTAACACAACCCTTTACAGTTTTATGAGTTGCTATGTGGCATATGATGGGTAATTTTTATCAACATGCCGCACAAAACCCACAAACACCAAAAAATGAAGCAAAAAGCAAAAGTTTGACTTACTGAGACTTTAAAACTTTGCTGCTGTTTAATGCAACGCAGGCAAAAGCCATAAAAAAACTTGGGCTTGAACTTTCGCACGTGTCTGGCACAATGAAGTAGAGTTTAATAATTTTCTTGGTTATTTAATTTAAAGCTACTAGGTGAACATTTTATAAATTTAATTAATTTGCGTGTGCATACAATTTATTAATTAATAAGTCTCTAGGGCAAAAGCTACAGCAAGACATTTTAGATGTCAGCTTAGCTTAATATGCTAAATTAAATAAAACCAAAAATATGTCTAAGCAATATTTTTTAAAAGCTTTTTATTTTAAAGCTGAACTCTCTTACTTTCAGCTTAGCTCAACTACTACAAATAATTGCAAAATAATGCGCGTATATTTGAAATATATTGAAAATAAAATTAAAAACAAATTAAATTAATTGATTACTAATGTAATTCAAATTTAACAGTCTAATGCTGCCCCAGCAAGCTGTATGTAAACTAACAGCAATTTAACAGCTTTAAAGCAAGTTGACTGTTAGCTGCATTGTGTGCGAATTTAAAGCTCAAGGCCTTGCAGACAACAAAAGGTCAGGCAACAATGTGAACATCTCTCAATGTGGAAAGTCATTTTCATGTTTTTATGGCAAAAGTGCAAAAGAAATTGTGAAAATTCATCTTGCCAGCTATGCAATCTTTGGCTCTCTCTCTCTCACACTCTCAATCGAATTGATGGCACTTGCTATGCATACTTTAGCGCCGCAAAACTTGTTTGCTTAAGTTATTTGTTGTTATTGTTATTATTCTAATAATAATTGCTATTGTTGTTGTAGTCTCGCCTGTCAATTTCACAGATTAATGCGCGCGAGTTTCGACGCCTGAGCACTTACATTTATTATTATTAATAACAATGGCAAAAGTTTTTGCTCTGGTCAAAAATGTATTTGCAATGCCCAAAAGTCCGTAAAGTGCTTAAAGACAATGAGTTATAAGCCCAAGCACACAAATTTATGCGCCAAGTTAGCAACAGTAAATATGTTGGCCAATTTATTTTGTAGCTAAAGGCTTTAAAAAGGGTTTGCGACATGCATAAGCAGAAATGTAGACCGGAAGCATAATATTTAAAATACAATGGCACACATTTACATTTGACTGCAGGCAAAGTTACAATTTTGGGTTTAACAAACGCATGTGTATGTAAAATATTAGTTTTAAAGAAATAGTTGGAAAAAAAAAATTATTATTTTTATCAAGATTTTAACCACATTGCCCGGCAGCTGTTGGAGTTTTCAACATAAACATAGATAATAGTTTGATAATAGTTTTGCGCAGATAAGCGCAAGACAAACAAAAACCGCAAGCCAAGCATTTAGCTATAGCCTAAAAAAATAGTTGCTAATCAAAGTTGTGGTTAGACTTAATTGGTTTTAGGTATAAAAGCCTGTCACTTGGACTTCACTAAACACAATTCGTTGCGACAGTTTGTCAAGCCAACAGCTCATCAAATTCCGCATACAAATCCTCAAGACACTTTGCCCAGCCAAACATGAACACTGATCAGAAAGCCTTGCAGTTGCTGTTCCAGCGTCCTTTGGAGCCCGTGTTTACGACTCGTGACGGCGGCAAGACTGTGTTCGATTTGTCCGATACTTTCTATACGGATCGCTATCGGAATAATACGCAGGAGGTGTCCGATCGCTTTGGCCAGGATGTGGAAGTGAAAATTCCGCTGCAGGAGCCAGCCAAAATACCCAATCTAAGCTTTGCCAAGAGCCTAGGCAGGAAGAAGCAATTTTCGCTGTTCAATACGTCTCATCGTGATATTGCCACCGAGTTGATTAAGATCTTCCTGGCTGCGCCCAATGTGCAGCAGCTGGCTTCCATTGCTGCCTACTGCAAGTAAGTAACACTCTGTTAAGTCTACAGCGCATGTTAGGGGACTGTCGTGTAAAGCTGTCTATCGATATTGAGCATTGACTGTTAAGTCTACAGTTCGTGTTAAGTTGCATATCGATATGGATCGTTGTCTGTTAAGCTTACAGCGCATGTAATGCACTGCTGACTGCCGCTTACTGCAAATTTGTTTGCAATTCTTTTTGACTAAAATGGTATCTTATATTTTTCTAGGGATCGCGTCAATCCCGTTATGTTCCAGTACTGCTACGCTGTGTGCATTGCTCATCGTCCGGATACGCGCGATGTGGATATTCCCAATGTCTCGCAGGTCTTCCCAGCTAACTTTGTGGAGCCTTCGGTACTGCAGGATGCTCGCCAAGAGGCCTCTGTCATTGGCAAGGCCGGCAATCGTATGGTGCTAGAGATACCCGTCAATTATACGGCCTCAGATCGCGAGGAGGAGCATCGTTTGGCCTATTTCCGTGAGGATATTGGCGTCAACAGCCATCACTGGCACTGGCATTTGGTCTACCCGGCCAGCGGCACCATGGAGATCGTCAACAAGGATCGTCGTGGCGAGCTGTTCTACTACATGCATCATCAGATCATTGCGCGCTACAATGTGGAGCGCTACTGCAACAATCTGAAGCGTGTTGCGCCACTCAACAATGTGCGCGACCCCGTGCCCGAGGGCTACTTCCCCAAAATACTGTCCAGCGTTCTCAATCGCACCTATCCAGCACGCATTTCCAATCAGCAGCTGCGCGACGTCGATCGTCCCGATGGTAAGGTAGAGCTTTCTGCGCTGGAGCAATGGCGCGATCGCGTGCTGGCTGCCATTGATCGGGGCTTTGTGGAGAATGTAAGTAACACAATCTCACTTGCTTGCAGCTTTAATGCTTACTTTGTTTGCTTAGACGAGTGGACAACGCATTCCGCTGGATGAGGTGCGCGGCATTGATATTCTGGGCAATATGATTGAAGCCAGCCCCCAATTGTCTGTCAACAGTCAGTTCTATGGCAATTTGCATAACGAGGGCCACAATGTCATCAGCTTCTCGCACGATCCCGACAATCGCCACTTGGAGGAATTCGGCGTGATGGGTGATGTCACCACAGCCATGCGTGATCCCATTTTCTACAGATGGCACAGCTTCATTGACGGCATTTTCAACAAGCACAAGGCACTGCTGGCGCCCTACAATGCCGCTCAGCTGCAGTTCCAGGGCGTTAAGGTGGACTACATTGAGGCCAAGCTGGGCGTGGCTAACGCTCGTCCCAATACTTTGCTCACCTACTGGCAAAAGTCTACAGCCAACTTGGCTGCAGGTCTGGACTTCGGACCAGCTCAAGATGAGAACATTGGCGCTTCCTTTACGCATTTGCAGAATGCTCCTTTCACCTTTACTTTCAATGTGACCAACAGCTCGGGCGGCCCGCTCAAGGGTATGTGCCGCGTTTTCATTGCTCCCAAGTCTGATGAGCACAATCATGCGCTGACGCTGGAGGACCAACGTCTGCTGGCCGTAGAATTGGACAAGTTTACCGTCGATCGTAAGTTCGCAGCACTAATTCGAAAAGTTGCTTTAATACCAATGCCTTGTTTTTTTTTTAGTGATGCCTGGCGTAAACACAATTCGCCGTCAATCAACTGAATCCTCGCTCACTATTCCATTTGAGCGTACATTCCGCGCCGTTGGCGCTAGCTATCAGCCAACTGCAGCGGATGAGCTGGCTCGCTTCCGTTTCTGCGGCTGCGGCTGGCCACAACATATGTTGCTGCCCAAGGGCAAGCCCGAGGGCATGGTCTTTGATTTGTTTGTCATGATTTCGGACTACGCACAGGATGCAGTGCAGCAGCCAAACAAGTAAGCCAATCAGCACTGCAACACCAATCAGAACAATAGCTTAATTCCAATTGTTTGTTTTAGCCTGCCCAACGATGCCTGCAGCACTGCGTTCTCGTTCTGTGGCCTTAAGGACAAGCTGTACCCGGATAAGCGCACCATGGGCTATCCATTCGACAGACGTCTGCCCAACAATACGCTGAGTGCTTTGGTGGACAGCTTCAGCAACATGACCAAGACTGATTTGACTATTAAGTTCAGTGATCGCGTTGTTCAGTGATCGCATAGCAAAACACTCATCGCATATAAATTGGAACTTGGCATTTACACGGACATGAGACGACAACTACACATACATAATTAATACATATACTTTATAATCAATATACTTATATACATATTCATATACGCTGCATAAAATAAAAGCCAGTTACATGCTGTTGTTAGCTAAATATTTGCCTTTTATTAAATATTATTTATGCCAATGCAATTGCTTGGCTAGCCACCAACACTCAGGCACACACACAGGCACATATATATATATACAGCCGACAAGCTGCTGGCGTTTATTTGCGGCCGCCCCCTTAAGTAGTGGGCGTTTGGGTCGTTGGCTAATCCTATTAGACTTCAAAGCCGTTTGCTCAACAAACTTTTGCATTCGCAATGTTTCTAGGCATGCCGCATTGGTGTCCATTGGTGACCAGCAATCATATTTGTGCTTTCTCTCTCTCTCTCTTGCCATTCACTTTCTTATTATAGTAGGTATTAGAATTTCATACAAAATTGTTGCACGTGTTGCGCTTATTAATATTTGCTTCAATTAGTGCCACACACTCCAGAGAATGCTCAAAGTTTTCAATAACCTTGTGCAATTTCTAAGTCTCAAAGCTCTATTTGGGCAGCATATTTATATTAAACAGCTGTTGGTCAAAGCAGTTGCAAACGAATTGATTTTTAATGCCTTTATTGAGGGATTATTGCTTGGGGCTTAATATAAACACTTTGTAGCTTATTGTGACACTAAAATATTTGTTCATTATTAGCAAAAACTATTTTTTTATAATTTATCAAATCAATTTGGGCATAAATAAATAGGCTTATGTTAAGCTTACTGAAAATGTTATGTTAATTAAGAGTTAACAGCAAATGTTATGTTATGTCAGTTGAGCTGGCAACTCTGTATTGCGGAGATTTTAACTTAACAGTAGATCTGGACTTAAATTTTCTTTAAGTTCACGCTCACTATTGTTCTATTGACCCCAATTATTAGCCTAACTAAAGTTCAATGCGCCCTTTGCAGCATTTATCTGTTTAATATTTGTCCCTCTGCTTTATGCGCATTCTTATTGCTTTTCAAAGTAACATATTTTTGTGCTATAAATTTGGCACACAATTAAATTAAATTTCAGCTACAAGGCATACAAACTTTTACTTTTTTTTATAATCATTTTGTCTAGCCACAGAACACGCACATTAGAATTTATTTATGTATACACACACACACACAGCTGGCTGGCTGGCTGCCTGGCTAACTGTTTGTTAGCAACCAAAAGCAAGCACGAAAAAAAAAATTAATAAATAGAAAAGTCGAAAAAAAAAAATACTTGAATTTATTTGGTTGCCCCGAGGGCAATTTTTGAGGGGCTGCCACTTGGGCATAACTTTGGCTAGCCCTAGGTCCTTTTTTTCATCTGCTTCAAGCTTCAAGCTTTATATGCTGGTCTTATTTATTATTATTTTGCACAACGTTTCGTATTTTGTTTTTGTAACTTTGGTATGGCTAAGCTTGTTTTTGCCTTTGATTTTATTTACGATGCACATGTAAAAATATTTTTGGCAACTTAAAGCTAAGGCACATATGAGAATTTCGTGTTTGTAGCATGTGCTTGAGGCCAAAAGCAAATAGAACAAAAGTGTGTTGTGTATATTTTTGTGGCTTAAAATTTGCATTTAAGTGCGGTAAGCTGTTGGGAAAAAGAATTTTTTGATTTGCTTGCCAAAATTATCTTACAAGGCATATTCATGGAAATTTACACACACGTTAAATGCTTATTAAATTGTGCATTAAATCAGCCTTAAATGAACACACACATAAATTATGAATTAAATGCAAGTCTGACAATAAACAATGCTGCTTACAATTAGCTTAAGTGCGCTTCATTAAAATTTAATGCAATAATATGACAACAACAGAATACATAGTAGTAGTATATACAAGTTTTGTTTATGCTTTGTAGCGAGACCTTGCAACTGCAATTGAGTAAATAGACTAGTAGTTAATCGAAAGTAAAATCAAACAGCTGCCCAAAAGCTATTTGCATAGCACTGCTCTGAGAGAGAGAGAGAGAGAGAGAGAGAGAGAGAGAGAGAGAACTCTGCATATATTTGAGCAAGACACGACTGCAAACAAAAGTCAAAGTGAACTTACTATTAATTATTGCCAACACACATGTGCTTGTTAAATTTCGAATTTATTTGGGCCGTATAAGCTATTTTTGTCTCACAGCAGTTTAATCTGTATGTCCACCGTACATATTTATAGCCCAGCAGCACATCGTTTACTTTAATGGCAACAACAACAGCAACAACAGCAACAAGAGCAGCACAAGTTTGTTGCCTAATTGCGCATAAGCTGTTTGGCAAGGCTCTTGTAAAGTCGTTCAGGCTTTAGAAAATATGCTCAGCCAAGCTGAATCACAAGTGGCATTGATTTTATCTGGCATAGACGGTAATGACATCGAAGCGCTTTACGGTTTCATGAGCAGTTCTAATGATTGCACCGCAGCAACAAAGCAAATGCTTTGGAAAAACTCAAGTGGCAATGATATAGGCAAAGCTATAACAGACATTCAACAGAACTAACACGCAAAGCTGTTAAGCTCAGCTGACTATGTTAAAGCTGACTTAAAGTTATCGATAACAGCTAATTCGCTATGTAAGCTTGACTGCTTATTGTTGCCAATTATGCTTTGCACTGATTTCGCTTTGCACAAATTGTAATGCATATTTTTTCAAATATAATTGCACTAGAGTATAGAGTGCAGTGCTCATCGCATATTTTATTACACAGCACGCGCACTTTTTTGTTATTGAGCTGCGCGCACAACGAGTTACAACAACAACATTTGTATTGAATACTTTTTTAATGCAGTTTTTTCCACGTATCATTATTGTTTACTTAATATGTCCACACACGTATACGACTTTTACCTTTCAGCTGTTAATATTCAAATTAATTGCTAATAAACGAGCAGCGACTCCTGTTTATAATTCACACACAGACATTTGCTCATGGCCTCGTTTTTGTTTATCAACTCAACACATGCCGCATGAAAAGCGCAAAACAAAAAAATTGAAATGGAAATGGCAAATTGAAATTGAAGAACTACGCCAACTGTGACGTTCAGCTTGTAAATAAAAAATACAAAAAAAATGCAGCAACAACAAACAAAATGTGCGTAATAAAGCTGCTGCTTAAATCCTTTAGGTAAAGAGCACGCTGTCATTTAATTGTTTATAAATTGAAACAACACGTGTCTTCTCTAGATCAATGAACTGTCAATCCAAATGAACATAAGCAAGCATTAAAAATAGATGTGGTTATTACGCATGTTAATCAGCGCAGTCGAAATCAGACGTATACTTAATATTTCCTCATGTATTTGTTAAGTGCTACTTGTGGGAAATTTAAGCTGCCACAAGAAGCTGCACATTATGCATAGAATTACAGTAATTTAAGCCGTAGACACATGTCGAAATTATTTTGTATTCATATACTGCGAGTGTATGTGTATGTGTGTGTTTACTTATGCATGTATTGTGCACTTGTGGCTGCGTTAAAAATAATATGCAACAAAAAGCTTTTCAAGGCAGTTGCACAGCAGCCATTATAAAGTTTTGAGCGTTTGCTATTTGTTTATATCTTGTTGTTTTATAGTAAAACAAAATACCCAGCGTACCGTATATGTATTTTTTAATTTAAGCAAAGTGCATAAGCACATGAGCGTTATGCTGCCTTTATTTACTTAAAGCTTAGCAGCTATGCAAACGGATTAAACAAGCAATGAAGTAAAAGTCAAACTATTCGAGCGTCTCTGTCAAGCAAACAAATTTGAAGTGCATACACACAAATGCAATAAAAAGTCAAAACTAAATCATTAGTAAGCGCAAGTGCATTTCATCTCTTTTTTTATCAAAATTATTATGTGGAATCTACGTCGCACATTTAAGCTATTTAATCCCTACGAGACTTTAAACACTGAAAAGCTAAGCCGTCGCATTAAGGACAATGCTCATGACATAAAGCAGCTGCGGCCCAGTGTGCTGAATACGCAGCAGCTGCAGGATTGCAATACATTCCGCAGCTGGTGGCAGTTCTATGCCAATGGACAGAAGCCGCTTTCATATGTTGAGCTGCAGCGTCGCTTGGCGGCAAGCCGCGGATTTGCTGAGCGCATCAAGGATCGAAGGGCTGCGAAATTTTTACAACTGCTAACCAAACCCGATCCGGAATATCAAGCACAAATTTACGAAAAGCTTTACAAAGATTTCAAAGACAGCTTCAGATGCGCCAAGGCCAAACGCTCGACAACAGTTGCTGCCAAAACTTTAATTGTGGACAAAAAGCGTGCAGCTGCTAGAAGAATTGGCAAGCGCCCTGCAATTAGTCCGAATAAATATCTGAGGCGAGAGTCGAGTCAAATAACTACGCAAGAGCCTGCAACTTCACGTTCAGCTGTAACTGAAGTATATCATCAGGAGGCACCGACTCTATTATCCGATACGTCATCCAAAAAATCTTCTACAAATGTTTCAATAAGGAACATTCCCATAACAAGGCCGGGCGCTCACGGAAAACCCGCTCCTGTAGAAGCCCGAAAGTCAACATCATCAACAGAATTAGTCAGACATGAATATGCCTGGAATTCGGCCAGCATAGCATCTCCTGAAGAAATCTTAAGAAAAGCCGTCAAAGCCGTTACAACTAGAAAATTAATATACAAAAGAGCTTTATCCCCAAAAGCCATATCTAAAATACCTTCCTCTACAAAACCATTATCTAAAAAACCTTCATCAACAAAAACTATATCTAAAACAGTTTCCTCTACAAAATCATTGTCTAAAAAAACTTCCATTGCAAAGTCGACATCCAAAAAAGCACCAGTAGTGTCATCTACAGAAGTTCCAGCTGCACAAGTACAAAGACTTCCAACGAATACTCTAAGCTTGCCGCCTTCATTGCAGATAAATCGTCCTTCTAAAGATAATGTACTACTTGAGAAAAAAATGTCCCAAATTATGGATAGACTATCGCATAAGCCTAAAACGAAAAAGCCTACAATATTCAAATCTCCACTAGATGGCGATACCGTATCGCTAAAAAGTCTAACAGGTTTCGCACCAAGAATCAGAACCGTGAGAGTAAATATTGGTTCAATTTATGAAAAAAAAATATTACCATTGCAAAGTATACAACTTGGACGTACACCTCTATTTAGGAAAAGCATGAGGCAAACTGCTGCATTACAAGTAATGGAAATACGACGTAGAAATAAATTGGAAGCCAAATGGGGTAAGGAAAAAATCGAAGACAAAAAAAGAAAAAAGAAACCTAAAGCGCATAAAAAGCAGAAAACAGAGAGCATAGAAGAAAATCTAATGTCGCAGATTAGTGGTTTGCCTAAAAGCGAAGCCAAAAAGAGTAAAAAGAAAAAAGCTAAAGCGCATAGAAAGCGCATGTCACGAACTGATAGTTTAAAGGACATCAAGAATTTGTCTAAGCATAATTTTGAAAGAAGGATGTCTAGAAAATCAAAAAGGAGTGCACAATCACAGGCAAGTGTGGACCCAAGGCTCCTTGACAGATCAAGTACAAAAGCATTTAGTCTGCGCAGAGAGACAAGAGAAAATGTTATGGCACTTTGGATGAACAGGCGAATGAGCAGAACATCTAAAACATCGAAAGTATCTAAAAAATCAGGCAAAAGTGAGCGGAAATCCAGTCTTATAAGTTATTCCTCCTTAAACATGAGACGTTCGCCTAGCATAAGTTCAAGAGATGTGTTGACACTAAAGCGAATGCAGCAGAAGGCTCAACAACAACGACGAATGCGATCGTCAATAATGATTCAACCGAAACGTGGAGAAAGTGCTTCGGTAGTATCTTATGATAATGTATCAAACGAAGATCAAGTAGATCTGGCGAAAAACATTTATCAAATTCATCCAGAGCTCGCAGCAGAATCTGCTAATTCGTTGCGCTTAAGAGCATCACATTTCGCTTCGCTGCGACCCAACCAGAGTTCACTGTCACTAATCGAAGATTTAAAAATAATTCAATATACACCAATTGATATTGCTCAGCACATTGAAGGTTTTTTTAGAAGATATAAAAGTGAAATCAATTTTAAATGCCTCCAAATGCCAAAATGTTGGCCAAAACCACTGCAAGAGCCGGTGAAAAAAGCATTTAAACGAAGAAAACAAAGTTACGAAAAAGCGCAGCCTAAAATTAAATCAACAAAACCTAAGCGTCAATGCAAACGAGTGCGGAAGAGTTTAGTACAGCAAACAGATGAATCTAAAACTGAATCTACTTCCGATGGCAAAACAGAATCAGCAAGCTGTGAAATCTGTCGCAGTTACCGTGAAACGGAGCCCGATCCGCCGTTTATTATCGAAATGGAAAAGCAAAAGGCAAACGAGGAGCTTAAGCGCTATTACATGTCTAAGCAGCTATACAAGTCACCCTATACCACCCAAGCGACAAGCTCAGCAACAAAATGTAGCGACACCGAGGCCATGCGTCAAAATCTCGAGAAATGTTTAATGCTGCTTGGCCAATGTGAAAGCATGTTGGACATCAATTGAGAAGAAATTCAATTTTTAAACAGCAGACTGTATTGTGATTTAGTTAGTTTGACAAATTGTACACTCGATTTGTCGAATAGTTGAATCATAATGCATTTTACTTGCATGAAATAAAGTATTTAAATATTTAATCATAAATTATCTATGGAATTTATTTTTAGGGCACAATTTATAAACGTTTGCACGCTTCAACAGCTTTTAGTAGAGATTAAAATTATTGATAAAAAATTTACTGTGCCTAAAAAACAATTAAGATGAGTCTAGCACAGCAAGCAACAAAGCCACTGCTCTTGGATCGTCATTGCTTGATCGACAAGATACAGAAGCTACTACCGCTCATCAAGCGAATTGACTGGCGCAATAATATATTTCGCGCCTCTTGGAATTACTATGCCAATGGCGCGCAGTCGCGTCAGTGTAACATGAGCTTACGTTGTAAGCAGCAACGTGAATTTATAACGCAGCTTGTGGAGGAGCCGTCTGGCAAAATTCTGCAGCTGCTGTCACACAATTTGGCTCCAGACGCATCCAGCAGCATATATGATGAGTTTTTGAAATGCTTTTACCTCGCTGAGGCTGAGCTGTGCTCATGTCCGGTCAAACGTCGCAAGCGTGCACGCAGCAGCAAGCAAATTCAGCTACGAGATTTGAGTCTTAAGGTTTTAAAAGAAAAAGCAACGACTGCTAGGCGCATGCTACAAAACACTAGAAATCCCTATGATGTGGAGCAGCTAACGCAGGAGATAGCGCAACTTGAGCAATTGCAGGCAGAGCAAGCAGCGAAGAAACTACCCGATAGATTTATAAAGCAACGGCCATATATAGATCAACGCAAAGCGCTCGAGGTAAAGTCTGATATTAATAAAGCTGAATTGGATTCTTATACTGCAAGCTTTGCAGAACCAAAAACTGAGCATACCAAGACTCCCAAAAGAAAAGCGCAACGAAAAGAAGCACAAGCAAGTGAAGAGCAAGCGTACAGCACTGAAAGTGATGAGCAAAAGCCAATTGGTGATACACAAAATCAAAAGGCCCAGCCCACCAAATCGGACACATTAAGCAAAGTGGCGAATTCTTTAGAACTAATTAAGTTAAGGCATCACTCGAATTCAGTAGAGGAGTTTCCCCAAATGAAGACTGAACCAAAGATTCCCAAAATTAAATCCCAGCCAAGTCGAAAACGCGTAATACCCAATGCAATGCCCAGCATTAAAAAATATAGTGCCAAAGCAACATATAAAAAGTTTAAAAAGCATTATAAGCTTAAACAGACGAAGCAGAAAACAACTGAAAAAGCAGAAGCGCCAGAAACTGCAAAAAAGTATGTCAAAGCTAAGCTCCGAATTCGTAAGAAACGCTATCAAGAGAAAAAACAAAAGAAAGCTGCTACAGAATTGAAAGCAATACCATCAGCACAATCTACTGGAAAGCACATAAAAACAATTGCACCAATTTATAACAAACATTTTCAGGAGCTTAAAAATTATTGGCTGTCTCAGTCAGAGAAGAAACATACTTCAGATACCAAAGTTAATAGGCCTGTACGTAGAAGCACGCTAAGACAGCAAAAAATTAAATTTAAATTAAATGCTTCAGTTCATGATATTCGCGATTCACAAGGCACAAAAGATTCAAAAAGTGGTGACTGGACTGATGTAACAGCTAGAAACTCACACGATGAAAGTGATCCAACAACTAGTTCTTCGACTTTAGGAAGTACGCCCATTAGTGATCAAGCTTACACTAAAAAAAAATACAATGATCAGGGTCTGAACGAAATACGAAGTTTCGAAAAACCTCTAAGTACTGATTCATCAAAAGTAATGTCAATCAAATCATTAGAACAAGTTTCGTATATCAAATTAGAAGAGTTTGACGATAAATATTTGAGAAAAAGTTTTCGTCGTAAAGCCAGAGAGTCTAAGATTTTTCCAAAGAAACTAAAATCAATTAAAAATATCAAAACGGATAGTGCTAAGGCTGAATCAATTGATAGCATTGTAACTGTTCCCAGCGAAGCGCTATCTAATGCATTGGCATCAAACGCATTTAATTTTCGCAAAGCGAAACAAGGAATACCTTTCAATTATTGGGAAGTGCTGAAAAGCGAACAGTCTAATAGTACAATCGATGATAACTCATTAGCTTTTTCACAAAGTAGATCGGAATATTTTAAACAATTACAGCATGTAGAAAAAACTAAGCCAGATGCTAATGCTAAGAAAAGTAAAAAACGCCAAAGCATTGATGAAACAACTTTAAGGGAAATACAAACTTTTAAAAATTTCGCTGACAGAGCTAGAACATTATCACGAACATCCATTGGCATGCCTTCAAAAAATGACTACAAGGTGAGACTAAAAGAATCTGTAGCATACATTAATCCATATAGAAAAAAACCAGTGGAGCTTACTGAGAGACATAGCACGACGAGTCAAACTTCCAAGTCATCAAAGAAGAAGACAATTGGCCGCTTTGTCAGAAGTCCTTATATGCAACCAATTGCAAAAAGGAGTCCCTCGATTAAATCATTTGCTAGTGATAGATCAACGGTAGAGAGAAGACCAACGCTTTACACGCAAAGACAAAAATTCGAAATAGCGGACCAAACGCAAACTGAAGTTAAAGATCTTGTTCCCAGACTACCCAGTGCATTTTCCATACATGCATCTGAAATAGGATTAACCACGGATACACGCGTAAATTACAAGCCACTGGATGTAACGCAAATGGTAAATGACTTTTTGAGTTTAACCAACCTGGAGCAGCACTTTGAATCGGAAGTAATTAGTGCATATGTATCAGATCACACGATAACGCCAGAGATAGAAACACCGAAAAAGACTGGAAAACGACGTAAAGAAAAAATAGTGAAAACTGTAAACAAGCAACCAACTGAGCCAAAGCCAATAGAACACAAATGCTGTACTCTTTGCTGTGCGCTACGTCTACACAGCAGCAAATCAACACATTCGTATATGAAACAAATGAAACAACAACAAAAGATACTTGAACTGCATAACTATCGTAAGCAGCTGCTACATCGCCAATGGCTGCAGCAACATAAAGAGAAAGCAAATATGCAACAACAAGAGTTGGCGAATCCCTGCATATCCAATCTTATTTTAAACTTAATGCAAGCATGGCCAAGTGAAGCCAAATGTCTGCCGATTGCTGTTTAATTTCATAACAAGGTGTTAGTTAAATAACGTAATTTAAACAACACATTGCATATGAATTTTGAACAACAGAGACAGACAATTGGATTTTTAATTAAAAATTTGTTGTAAAGTCTTTGAAGTGCAATTTTTAAATAAAATAAAAATACTAAAAATACTTCAAGCGTGAGTTATCGATTATCGTTATTAGCTGTTTATGTTAAAGCGATCACTGTTATGTTAAGCTCAGCTTTAAAACTTTATGTAAATTTTATTAAAGATTTTCAATTTTATGCTGTTGCGTTAGTTCAAAGTATACAACCCAAGCACATTTTTACGCGTTGCCCCATGTAAATGTCAATGTCAAACTGCAAACAGCTCGTTTGCTACGCAGCCCGGCCCAGCCGCCCCTCTGGCTTACCCTTTAACACTACTTTGACTGACCTATGTTGTGTCTTTCATCTGTGTGCCATTTACAAGAGTTGGGTACTACTATTTTTTTTTACTCTATAGCAATTTAGCAAGTTTACAAGCCAGCAAACAAATATAAACCCCAGCAACAAGCTTTTGCACAAAAATGTGTAAAAAAAAAATAAAAACAACAACTGCGCAACACGAAACAAAAACTCGGTCAAATTCTGCAGCTATCAAAATGGCAATGAGTAAGCGCATAAAACAAAGATTCCTCTCTAGATATACATACGCTTATGGCAAATTGAAAATATAAAACTAAAAACTAACCGTTTCTAGTTTGTTAATTTTTATGCTTAGCAGCCTCGGTTTATTGCATATAAACTAGTGAATGCATTTTATAACTTTTACTGTTGGGGACGACGGCGCGCTAAAAAATATGCTATAGAAATTGCAAGCGACACTGCGGGTAGCCTGATGTGACTGCTGGCTGCTCTTTGCCAAGCTGTATTTATGACTTGGGGTTGCGTGGGCTCTTGTTGTTGGTAATGACAGCTAGGGCCAACCTGAGCTGTGCCGGAAATTCATTAACGAACAATTAAATGGCAGCAAACGCTCTGACAGCATTGAAAGCAAAATGAAAATATGAAAAGATATTCCTCCGAGTTGATTTGCCCGTCGTGTTATTTATTTAACGGGCTGCCTCAATTAAGCAATCAGCGCTTTAAAACTTTTGCCAATTATACTCATTCAATTAAGGTTTGTAATTCAACTGCTAATTGTTTAATACGCTCACGCACCTGTGCGAATTGTAATTCTATTAAAATTCAACCGCTATCGTTTTTTGTTGACCGTGTAAACTAATACAATGCGCTGTGAAAAGTATTTGACTAATTTTGTTTTGTTGCCAAGCGTAACATTTGCAAAATATTATGCACTGATGTTTGTTTGTTTGTTTGTTTGTGAGTTGTTAGCAATAAACTATTAGCCAGATGTAAGTGAAATTTATTCAATTTTCGCACAGTATTTGGCTAAAGGCCAAACAAGCATTTATGCGCTATTAAATTGTCAAAGATGCTGCCAAAAATTTGAAACAAAAGCCGAATTATAACAATACAAATGGCAACAGGCAATTAAAAATGTAAATTGCTTAACACACACGCTCTTATCAAGCTGGCAGTGAAGATAAATTGGCATGATAAGCTGCCAATGTTATCTAATTATTATTTTAAAAGTGCCATCAAAGTTCAAGAGAATTTTGATTGAGCTTACAACTGAATTTTGAAATCAAATTTCACAATTAAATTTGACAAAATCAAACTCAATGCTTGAAAGTCGACCTACGTAAATATAATTATTAGAACATACACACCCACACATACATGCATGGCTACATACATGTGTATACAAAATTTCTAAGAAACATAGGCAGCGGCATCAATCAATCATACGCCATGTGAACCGTTGCCATATCTGGGCATCAGTGCTTGCGGATGATGTTGCTGATAATCATATCGTGGGGCAGACACACACACACACACACACACAGACACAGGCAAAATTCAATTCGTTGAGTCCTTTGAAATGCAAATAAGTATATGTGTGTGTGTGTGTTTGTGTTTGTCTGTGTGTGTGTGCGTAAAGCGTAAGGTTTTTTTTTTTACTTGCTTGCGAATTTTTTACACAAGTCACACACCTACCTTTCTACACTGGTAAGTGTGTGTAGGTGGCTGAGAGTGCCGACGCCTTAGGCCTCCAGGCGAGCTGTTTACAACTTGTTGTAATTGCTGCTGCTGCTGCTGTTGTTGTTGTTGTTGTTGTTGTTGTTGTTATTGTTGTTGTTGTTGTTGTTGTTGTTGTTGTTATTGCCGTTCTTGTTGCTTGACGCTTGTTGCTTCTTTCATTTTTTTTTTGTTTGTGGTGTGTTTTTTTTTCGCGTGGATTTTTAACCAAAATTTGTTTGTGGTGGCATGAAAAATAAATCAAGCAAAAATCAAGCACAAATAAAATTCAAAAGATTTCGTATTTGCAGAGCGCGTGTCAATAAATCTGTTGCAAGCATTACAGTTACACCTGCCACAAATCAAACATGAATATGCATGCATATACATGCGTGCGCGCGACTACATATGGTAATTTAATTTGGCTTCTGTTTGGCATTTCAACTGAATATAATCAACGAAAAATGTGTTTAAACGTAAAATTAATTAATTTAATGATTGCCGCTTTAATTTGAATTTTATTGCATTTTCACGTTAGCACTTGCAACATTGTTGCCAACAATTTGACGCTTGCAGCACTTGTCTGGTTTATTAACTTTATGCGCTCTCTTTCTCTTGCTCTTTCACTGATAACGTTTGCCCAAAGTCAAACAACTTTTTTTTCATAGGATTAGTTTGGTTTGATTTGCGCGCTGCTCGGCTACCTTTGCAATTGCCACGTCCGCTTGTCGTAGACACTCAACAGCAACTGTTGCAAATGCCCAAATGGCAACTTGTGGCTGCTGCGTTGTGCAGCATCTTGGTAAGGCAGCGAGCTTTTATAAAAAGCTTTTACTCAAAGCAAACTGTTGAATACGCAAGAGCAACAGTGCCTAAGAGAGAGCGAATTTAAGAGCGCGCTGCTTAGTAAACAGTTAAATTGACTAGTTGCTAGACTAGACTCGCTAGTCAAAATGCATATTTTAACTAAAGCCTATGCTAAACACACACTCGACTTTAAGCTTGTTTTTTGCCCTTAGCGCATTTGCTTATCTTCAAGTTCCTCTTTGAGCCTTAATCAACAATTGGCTCACACACACACACACACACACCCTTATTACCAATAGAAAAGTGAAACGCTTTGCCATTGCCTAATCCATTGGCAAGCAACAAAAATAGTCTTAGTTGTCTTATATAAACAAACGTACACATCAAAGCGGGCTCAAGTTGGCAACTTAATGGTCACAGAACGAAATAGCTGTGAATTAGCCAAAGGCAATTGCTGCATATTGCAAGAGCCACACACAAAGCTGATGCCGCCATTCAAGGCTTATGCGCTTGTATGTCTGTCTGTGTGTGTGTGTGTGTGTGTGTGTGTGTGTGTGTGTATTGATGTGCATGGCCAGCATAAGGACGCACGTTTGGTAAATTTGTTGAACAGGAAGGACGCACGCCTAGCTAATTGATACAGCAAGCAGGCGAAACGGAAAAAATAAACCCGCTTTTCTTTTTTCATTTGCCAAGCAACTCAATTATATATAACGTATATTAAGTATACGCCGTGTACATTAAGAACACGTTAAAATGAGCTGAGCAGCGAGTGTGTATATATATAAAATGAAATTAAATTACGCCAAGCAGCTGACTTTGGTCACGTGAAATCGCTTTCATTTCCCTATATGCACCTGTATTCGCACCTGTGCGTGTTTTTTGTGTGTTTCAAAGCTTACGAGTATCAGCGTACATTTTGGATAAGATTCTTGTTGCTCAACGATGCGGCGTTCATTGACTTTTTAATTGGCTAATTATAAACAGAGCTTATTGTTTGGCGCCTCACAGTTATCTTTTATAACTGCGTGGTAGTCGTTATCCTGGCTTAGCTTAGCTAATTTTAGTCGTTCATTATTCAAGGTTATATTATGTTAATATAATGTGCAATGCGTTGATAATCTATAATTAGTATTCCTATTGATTGTTTGTCGTTGAGCTGCTTGCCAGCGTCAACAGCACGTGCATCCTATTGTGACAGACAATACAGACATGTATGTATATATTCATATTGCAATATTATTTCCTAATTTGTTTCCAGGAGACGCACACCTTTCGAAATGAATCCATTTTTATTTATTTTCGAATTATGTTTTTAATTATCTTTTAAAAATGAATCAAAGTTACAACTTTTTGGTTATATCATTCTATATGATACGTAATGATTAATAATTTAAATATCCCGCCTATTAACGATAAATTTTGCTCGATGCATACAAACTAACTATCGATGGCTTGCTGGGAATATAATATCGATACCGGCTATCGGCGAGCTTTTTAATTTCAGTATGCTAAAATTAATTTGCTTTTGCTTAATGTAATGCTTGTATCATGAAACAGTTATAATCATTCACATATTTTTACTATATTATTTACACTTTTCCATGCCTATTGCATACGCTATAATAGTAGCAACCTTGACCTAGGAGTATATTAATTATATTATCTTGAAGCATGAACTATTTCAAAAATGCCTCGCTTTAGTTTGAAACTATTGCTTCCCGCCATAAATAATATTACATTTTTTTAACTTACCCGCTCGATTTATTTTCTGTTCAAATCGCTATAACGCGTATGTAATTCCATAAACGAGTTTCCCATTATGAATTTGCAAATAACAAGACGCAGTGAATATATGATATTTCCAATGATTGTTTATTTACACAAATGCATTAACAACTCAACAACCGCTTTATTTCAACAGGTTGCGCAAATTTTGTTTTGTTTTCGGCGAGCAGAGATGCCAGATCTACAGAAAATTTCTGGATGGTAGTTTCGATAAAATGTATGTATAACCTACTGTCATCCAGTATCACCAAAAAGAGTCGGCACCACTCCAATATTTGCAATAAATAATTTTCCTGGAAATTTTGTAACAAGCTGTAAAGCCTAAAAGCGAGGAAGGCAGGCGGCGACAAAAGAAAAACAGGATTACAATAAATAAAATTGAAAATTTGCAAGGTGATTGTGATTTAATGAGAGTGTGAGTGACAACGAGACGATTTTGCTTGCTGTTTTTGGTGCGTGCGCTGTCAAAGGGAACCAAACATACACTTACGCCGCGCAAGCACACACGCAGCTAGGATTGCAACAGTATTGGTGTATCCTTTGGCATTTGTGCTAGCTTGAGACGTTCGACGAGTGAAAATCGCATTTACCAAATAATAAACAAGTGCAGTTGAAGTCGTTTCGGTTTTAAACGCAAAAAAGCACAGAAAACATGGAAAAGAGAATAGAATTGGAAAGACGCGCTCGCAAAGTGAATCAGGTAAGTTTTTCTGCTTTATTATTTATTGCTGCTAATTGTGTGTGTGAAAGCTGAAGGCAAGCCGAAAAAACGCGCAAAACTAATTTTTACTTGTGATTACACAAAATCTATTTTTTGTATTACAAGGCAAAGTATGCATTTATTTGGAAGTGCGTGCCCTACAACAACAAGTACGCCATCATGTAAATCTTGTTTAAATTTGTGTCGCTGTCGCTAAATACATGTGAAGAGCATAAATAAGCGGCCAAATAACATCCAACATTGAAGAAAAAAAAATTGATCGCCATAAGCAAATTTACACACACAGACATGTATGCAAACGTATATTTATGTGTGTGTATATATGAGCGCTAGCCGTTTGTTTGTGTGAGTGTCGAGGCAGTGTTGCCATGTGCGCGCATTTTTGCGCCTTTGCTTTTGTTCAAATTGCAAAAGTTCTGCCAACTTCTTACAATTAATTTCACATAAACAACCAACAACTGCCCATTATGTGTGCTTGTATGTAAAGCTAGTGCATTTTGCATTTGCTATTTACATACTGATCGCGACACAATCACCTGAAATTACCGCCAGCTGGCAATGCCATAGACTCTGTTCTTTTCGTAAGCAGTAGTTGTTGTTGTTTTTGCTATGCCGGCCTTCAATTGTGACAAACACTGCATAATATATGTATATGTGTGTGTGCGCGTGTGTGTGTGTAGTTGCACACGTGTGTATTTGTGTGCCATGATGCTTGTTGTAATTTCAGGTTATTTGATACCAAAATGTATCTATAACAACATTATAGCGCGCGCATCATTCATACGCAACGCACACACACATATACACACAGCCAAACAAAGACATGGCCACATACAAGCGCATACGGGCTACCAAGAAACGTGTATGTACATACAAACATACATAATCGACACATTCTCGCCAATGCCGATGGGTTCGCCAGCTTTGGCTTTGGCTGCTGAGACATGAACACAACAGAGTCATATTGACTGCGCAGTCATAACACCCATACTATGTACATATGCATTGCAGGCTAGACTTTTCCCCAATGCACGTAAAAAAAAACCGGCCGCCCCAAAACGGTACATGCACTTTGTGTTTACATGCATTTCTCTCTCTCTCTTGGCTCTCTGGCTCTGGCTAGGCACTGAGAAAGAAATGCGAAAAGCGCACTACGTAGACAAATCTGTCTGTTTTTTCTTGCTTTTTGTATGTGTGTGTGTGGCACTTTTACTGATTAATAAACATGCGCTCTAGCAAGGCCTGCTCAATCAGCTAGCCCCCACCCGCACCTTCTCTCGCACTACTACTGCATGCATACACACAAATGCATAGAGTCAAAGCTAAGCTGCTACACGCTCCAAGGCTTAAATATACACATCCAAATGAGTGTGTGTGTGTGTGTGTGACTGCACATGTCTGTCTGTGGCTTAGTTGGTGTAACTACGCAAATGAGACATCTGAACCTCTTTTCAACTGCATTTTGTCTGTCAGCCACTTGTACCGTCATGGGTAATGGTATAGACTGTAATAATTAGGCTAGTCGGAAAATCAGTTAGTTAATCAGCTTATCAGAAAAGCAACAAATAATGAACATTACATACATATGTTGCGCCATTGCTATCACTTGCCCTTTGGAGCGCAACAAATACGCGTCCAATCGTCAGTTTGTCAACAACCAAGCATGTGTTTGTACGTGCTTACATATGTATGTGTAAGCTTCGTGTTGCCGGCTTGTTTCATTCCACAAAATGCAGGACGACTAGTCCATTCCAGCCCCATAGCTCGTCGCCCCCCTCTGTCCCCATTACTTTACATCTCGTTTCATTTGCTATGTTATCAACACTTGCTCTTTGTGCTGCCCATTTTCGCGCATTCCTCTTTGTGTCACGCATACGTCATTCGTACACACACATACATACATACTCAATTCACACAGCTGAAAAAATGCTGTTACATAAACGCGTCGCCACTTTTGCAATTTGTTTAAACATTTTTGCTGTCTCAACACATGAATTCAATTTACCATTGGTCGATTTAGGTGCTCAATGCGCCATTTGATGTATGGAGTTTGTGAATTAGGTAAAAAAAATTATTTTCGTTTGATCGATTTTTTGCGTATGTATTTCCCATTTTGGCTTTTTTTCTATTGCAATGGTGATAGTGGTGGCCAACACCAGGTTCACAAACGATAGGTGCTCGATAAATTGGCATATCGTTAGCTCGCGTTGCACGATAGCAATAATAACATACCGATAAATGTTCGATTAAGTTTAGTACTTTCTTTTTAAACTCAAACTAATTATAATTTTTTTATTGCGCGCATATAGATCACAGAGCTGAATCTGGACAACTGCCGGAGTACAAGTATTGTGGGCCTTACAGATGAATATACCGCATTGGAAACATTAAGTTTGATCAATGTGGGCCTAACTACACTCAAAGGTTTCCCCAAGTTGCCCAATCTGAAGAAACTGGAGCTGTCTGATAATAGAATTTCTTCTGGTCTCAACTATCTGACAACCAGTCCCAAATTACAATACTTGAATCTGTCTGGTAATAAGATTAAGGATCTGGAAACGTTGAAGCCATTGGAGGAGTTCAAAAATCTGGCAGTGTTGGATCTGTTTAATAATGATGTTACCCAAGTGGAGAATTACCGTGACAAGATTTTCAACATGTTGCCATCTTTATCCTTTTTGGATGGGTGAGTAGGAATTAATAAAATATGAGGCGCATCGAATAATGAGAATATAATATTTTGCAGTTTCGATTGTAACGATGAGGAGACGCAGTCGGATGGTGACGATGATGATGATGTAAATGGAAATGATTCCGAAGAAGATGGTATGTTGTTCCCAGGCATCGAATTATAATTTATGTTTGAGGGTTAATTTTTCCGCTCATTGCCAACGTCTAACGATTTCTCAGCTCCATTTGCTTTCGTCACGTTTATCGTACCATACAAATTTCAACAATTAGCTTCTGTCGCCTTTCAGATGAGCGCAGTGCGTTCTGTTTAAATGGCTTAGAAATCGATTTAGACGAGCTCGAGGCATTGGAGCAGCGTGTAAAAGCCAAAAAGCGTTTGCAGGAAGCGCCAGACGCTGCCCAACAGCCGCCGGCAGTTAGCAATGAAGTAGACGAATTAGATGAATATTTAAAAGAGTTGCAATTAAGAGAGGCTTCCTCCACAACGACAACCAAAACTGTGATAGAGCCAAAACAACCAGCCACAAATTTTGCTCTTTTACTATATTGGTTGTTAGCAATATTAAATCTGGCTAATGCTGCTTATTGTAAGCATTCCACAAGATCCTTTGTAATAAAAACCAACAACATTTCATCTTGTCATTTACAGTCTCTGGTGATGATGACGATGGTGAGGATGGCGATAGTGATGAAAGTGAGGATGAGGTTAATGGCGATGTATCGCTGTCAGAGGTAAGTTAAAGCGGTATATTGCTGTATAAAGATTTGTGTATAACAATTTTAAATTGGTAGGTTTACAATGATGACCTAGAAGAGGATAATTCCGATTGGGAAGAAGGCGAGGGCGGTGATGATGATGAGGAGGAAGATTCCGATATTGATGAAGCCGATGGTGATGCAAATGAATCAGCCGCATCAGTAAATGCCAATGAGAAGGATGCTGATAAGCCAGGTGCGTTTCTATTAAACACTTTTTTATATTTATATTTGTAATAAAATCCATTATATACAGCAGATGAATCGCAAGCCCGGGGCAAGAAGAGAAAGCATGATGGTTAAGCAGCTGGATCTACAAACTGTATCGTCTTTGTACGTTATAAATTTATATAAAACTACACCTCCACAGACAAACAAACACACATACATACACACATCATATTTTGATAAAAACTTAACGAGAAAACTTAAAAAAAATATATAATGAAAATGAAGGGTCCCATTAGAAGAATGAAAGAAGATAATATTTGATTCGTTACATTTTAAGAAAAATATTTCTAAACACACTCAACCCCCAACAAAATACAAAATGTAATAATCAAAACAAAATAAAAAAAAAAAGATGATACATTTAAGCGTATACTAAAAAAACAACTATAGCAACGGCATCCAAAATTACAAAAATAAAAGAGAGAGTTCCAATTTAATTATTTCGGCAATTCTATTTGCATTACACATTGTAAAATTGCTTAGTGTTAAGTTGAAAAGCATCATTATATGATTACCACGTGTAAAATTCAAAGTACTTTTGATTCCCCGCCCGCCCTATACAAGTTTACATTGTCTCGTGTTAGATTTGAACAAACTCAAAATTTAAAGATTGCAATTTTTTTTTTAGTTGCTGCTTTTTATATTTACAACTCGTGTTTAAAACGAAAGTCAACAACATTGTAACTGCTAAGAAGAATTTTTAACTAACTTATAAGTCATTCCTCTTTATTATACACATAAATAAGTTAAGCGATTATGTATACACTTCTATTTGTCAACACGATTACAACTCTTTGTTACCCATTTGCTTTCCACACACATACACACGATTTTGGAGTAACTATAACTTTTAGTACGTAAAATTATCTTACAAATTGTTTCTCAATTCTTTAAAAGCAGTAGCATGTTTGATTGATTGATCGCAAGTAAATGCAATTATACAATTTTAGACGAGAAATTTTGATTTTAACTACAATTATGCAAACCGTTTGTTCCCAAAAACAGGCAATTGTATAAACACCGAAAAAATGAATAAATAATATTAAATAATTTTAAAATTATTTTTTTGAATCAAATAGTTATCGATAACACGTTTTCAAGTGGCATCCCTCGTAAGTTTTGCCACCGTGGCCACTGCAGAAATAATCTGTTAAAATTGCGCGAATTATGCTAACAATTCATTTATTTATAGGCTTGCATGTTTATTAATTGTACAGTAAATGCATAAATTATGCTACTGCAGCAATCAAGCATTTTGGAATAGGTTTTTGTTGTTACATACTGTGAGCACGCTGTTAAGACATGCTTGAGCAGGGTTAGCACTTTCACGCTCGCACTCACGTTAAATAATTTGTTGCTGTCCTACTCGTTTAAAAATCTTTTTTGGATGACACTTGCGAGAGCGTAACATACGCAGTGCTCTTAACATTACATTATTTACATTTACAACATAAAGTTTCGCAGCGACAGCGGACTGACTGAGGAATAAAATTGAACGTCGACGTCGCGCTGCTTGTTCCTCGCAGAAGTGCAAATCAAAATAAAAACAAATACAAGAAAACGACAAAGGGTGCGTGCGCGCCAATTATTAAAGAACAATTAACAAACGAAAGAAACAAAGTGAGTTTTAGTCCAAAGTGTATGAAATTCAGTGGCTAAACCAAACAATTAATACACATACATACATCTATACAAAGGCATATACATTGAGTATATTTCTTTCTAATACGGCCTGTGTTTGTGTTTCTCTCAGTGCACACACTTAGTGCAGCCATTGAAATGGATAAACTGGATGCGAATCTTGAGCAGCAGTTTGATCTTAATCTGATTGAGGCTGTCAAAATGAATCCCGTTATATACGATCGCTCACATTACAATTACAAGCACTTTGTGCGTAAGGCGCAAACCTGGAAGCAAATCGCCGAGACACTTGGCGTTAGCGGTAAGTGAAATTCATGGACATATGTGTATATGTAATCATAATCTTGGCATACGTTGTGTGGCAAGTGAAATTGGGCTGGACAACAGCCGTGCGGAGCGATGTCGTAGCTGCAAATTGATTAATTCTGACTGCAACTGTTGAAGACAGCGGGAGGGGAAGACAGAGAGACGCGTAGGCAAGTGGGGCTGGCAACAGAGACGTTGGCAGAAAGTGTACAGAAACGACGCAAAAGTGAGCGGCGACGCGGCGGCGACGCGACAGACGATTGTGAAATGTCAGGAGCGCATTACAATAAATGCGGTTAGGCGCTTTAGGAAAATCAAACTATATCAGCAAACTTTAAAAAATGTACACATTTGTAGTATCCTACAAAAATCAATTGGCTTAATTTTTAAATAAGTATTATTTTTAATTTGAAGCACGTGTACTAGTGCCCCACTTGGGCGCTTTCAGTTCGCTCCTGACTGCGCAGTCAACGTTTTTGAAGTTGCTGTACTTTTGCGTCGCAGTAGTTGTCTCTGTCGCACACACGCTGCCTACGCCAGCGTTTATTTTTATACAACTGCCACTGCTGCCGTCGCTGCAGCTGCTGCTCTTGGTGGTTCAGATACAGATAAACACATACACACACATATACACGACTGCACGCATACATAGAAAAGTTGGCTTCGTCGACTGACCGAACAGCTTTCATTTCATTTCATGAGTATACCAAAATGTATACCTACAGAAAAAAAAAACCAAAAAAATTCCCGTCTCTTGGCCAGCCTTTAAATTTTTTGTCGCTCATGCATGCATATATTTATGTATATGTATATATATTTGCATGAAAAAATTATATACATTTGTATATATATGTAATAGGTGGACAGTAGATAGATACGTGTGCTAATTGCAAGACATTTGAATTTAGATTTGGCGCCAAACTGCAGGCAGCGACATTAACAGCTTCGCTGGCAGAGCTGCTGTGCTGCTCTCTGGCGCTGGCGCTGGCGCTACCAATGCCATGTGGGCAGCAGAATCAACTCGTAGTCGTAGTCGGCGTCGACGGCAGCTGCGGACGCGCGTCCGCCCGGCTGTCATTCGGAAGCTGCTGCTGCTGCTGCTGCCGCTGCCACTGCCACGGATTCAGCTCAGCTGCTGCTTCTGCCAACGACCAACAGCTAACGCCGTTGTGTTCAAGTGCCTGCTGAACTGTAGGTAGTAAAATGCAGGGGTGAGAGAAGAGTGAGACAAGACGTCTCGCGGTTTGTTTTGGTTTTGCAGTTTGACGCATGCTTGTCTGCGATTTGGCGGCGTTGCCACCCACCAAAGAAAAACAGACGACAAGTGTGATGGAACAATAAAAGCTAGAAATATTTTTTTATTATGCTTAAAGCAATATTTATTTCATATATGTTTTTTTTTTATGCTCACAGAACAAAAATGCACAAAACGTTGGAAAAGCTTGCGTGATAAATTTGCACGCGAAATGAAATTATGCCAGGAATCGCGCTGGCGCTATTTTAAGCAAATGCAATTTCTAGTTGACTCTATCAGGCAATACCGTGAATCATTGCTTGGAAAATGCGCCAACGGCAGTCAGGGTCAGGTGTCTGATCCCTCGCAACAACAGCAGGCACAGCAACAAACTGTTGTGGATATATTCGCTCAGCCTTTTAATGGAAGCGCCACAACCTCGGCTCAGGCACTAACACATCCGCATGGTAAGCTGATGGAAGCCATAGAAAATGAGAAAAACAATTACTAAAGTATTAAATTCTGTTATAGAAATTACTGTGACTGGAGATGCGCAACTGGCCACCGCCGTAGGCAAGGATCAGAAGCCATATTTCTATGAGCCTCCATTGAAACGAGAGCGCAGCGAGGAGGAGCATAACGATAATATGCTAAACACCATCAAGATATTTCAAAACAATGTCTCACAGGCCGTCAGTGCTGAGGATCAATCGTTTGGCATGGTTGTCACCGATATGCTCAACACGCTGGGCGTGCGACAAAAGGCCGAAGCCAAGGTGCACATTATTAAGTATCTGACGGATATGCAGCTGCTGGCCCAGCATAACAAATACTAACTGTCGAGCTATGGGGGCTCAATAGTTACGCTAGGCAGCTACATACAACAAACAGGCAGATCCAAGGAACGAAAAAATCCTGATTGCTGACGTCTTCTAGCACTTAAGTCTTAAAAGTCAAACTAAAGTTTAAAATTAGTTATAAAAAGAAACAAAGAAAGAATGAGAAAACCGAAAGAAAACACTTCCTCACTTCTACATAAACATTTATTATGAAATACCGAATTACGATTTAGCTAAGCACAAGACATGTATAATTACTTACATATATACCACATATGTTGATAAATGTGTATGTATATGCTTTAATTCATCGTAGTGGATCCAATTTCAATTTTCTTATCCAGTTTGCGTATGTACAAAATTTTAATGCATCTGGCTCTAGAAAATGTCTGTACGTAGTTTGTGTATAACAATTTGAAAAGTGTTTGCATATAATTTCTAATATTGTATATTTTTTGACTACGATTTAGTTTAAAAATGCCATCGGGTTTAGTTTTCTAATTAATTAAGTCAAATTATCACAAACGTTATATTTATTATTTTTTAAGTTCTGTTGTAATAGTATGCTGGGAGATCAACAGCTGGAAATTTAATTTGAAAGGCTTTAAATAAGTTCGAACCCTTTTCAACAATATACATACATATATTCATAGAAAAAGGCATATTACTGAATTACATGCATACATTTTTGCAAAATTATATTTTTCTGAAGCATAATAATACTAGTTTTTAATTTATAGCAACTCTCACAGTAGGCGCCTATAATCGTGTACATTTTTCTGCATTAATATATAAACGAGAGTTTTTCTCTATTTACATTTAATTGAATGTTTTGATGATGATTAAATGTGCAATTTTTTTTGCAATAAATCAAAAGTAATTTTGAATTTTTTCCTAGCTTTTTATACATCTGGCAACTCTGTGTTTGTAGTAAACACAAACAGCTGTCTGAGCATTACTATTGTAATTTATATAATGCCACCGCAAAGTGAAAATGTTGAAACAAAACAGTCGAATTCTAATGAAAAGTTAACAGACACATGGGCTGTAAGTTATTAGCTGCCTTATAGAACTAAAACTAATTATGTATTTAACGTTAGATACGCTCATGCCACTTGTACAAAGATGAGTACGACGACTGCACTAGCTTCAAGGCGCGTTTCAACCAATATTTTATTTTCGGCAAGAGCATAGATTGCTCCAGCTGGCTGACGGACTTTAGAAACTGTGAACGCTATGAGCAGTCTCAGGGCAAAGATGTGGCAGCTGGCGATGCTATAATTAAAAGCGAGGAGCAGCGGCGAAACGCAAGACTGCAAGCACACTATGCTAACGACACTTGGCAGAAGCGTAAGCAGCCTCCAGAAGATTGGGCCAAACCGCTGCCTGAATGGCTGGAGAAGCGCAATGAGAACACATACTTGGAGCTGAAGCAGAAGGAATTGATGGGTCTGGCGACGCCGCAGGAAGAGGATCGTTCGTTTTGTGCTATAATGTAAACATATTAAATGATTTAAGTGACATACAAAAGTCTTGCATTTTGCATTTAGTTTGGCAGCACCATGCATGGCTTAGGCAATCTGGCAACGCTAGATAATCAGCTGTTGCGTTGCGCGTGTAATGATTTGGGGGTGTAAATCTTTTCCTGGAAGTTTTGTTGTGAATTAATTGACGTAAATTAAAATTATTGCATTCAACATGTTAAAAGGCAGCACATTGAAAGTTTTAGATGTCAGACTGCTGCAACGCCTAACTGAATTAAGGTCAGCAGGTAATTATAATGTAAATTATATAAGGACTAGCATTGCCACTGGGCAACCCTTGGCATTTGTGTACAATCAAAATTTATTGTATACACATAAACTTTATATAAACGGAAATATATGTGTAAATTGCCAAAATACTGTTATCCTTAGTTAAAAGCCGTTTATTTCTTTGCAGTTGCCAGCAGATCACGGCCCGCAAATACACCAATGGCATACAACGATCCTATATAACATTCAGTGACTTTCGCAACAAGAATCGCTCCTATACCAAAAAGGAGCTTGTAGGGTAAGGAATCAATGTGAATAAACACATAAACGAGTAACATACTAAAGGTTAATGTGCACACTTTACAGGTACTCCATGCAGGACATGTATAATGTGGTATCCGATGTGAGCAACTATCACAAGTTTGTGCCATATGTAAACAAATCCAATGTGCACAGCAAGGACACCCTAGGCTTTAAGGCAGATTTAATTGTGGGCTTCCCACCGCTCAATGAAGCGTATACATCGCGTGTGACGCTGGAGGCGCCAAGTCTGGTCAAGTCGGAGTGTCACGATGGACGTCTATTCAACTACCTCCTTAATGAGTGGCGCTTTAGTCCAGGACTCAAGGATATACCAAACTCTTGTGTGCTGGACTTTCGAGTCGCCTTCGAGTTCAAATCGTTGCTGCATAGCAACATAGCAAATTTATTCTTTGATCTGATATGCGATCAAATGGAAAGCGCTTTCATTTTGGAAGTACGTCGACGCAGTGGCCCGCCTTCAATACGCTCACATGTATTAACTTCGCAACGCTCTTGACCAAAATCCCATGGATATAGTACTAATTTAGTTTTCCCCCACACCCCCACATAGTTAAGTGTAAAAAATTGTGTTTATAGAGGCGTTTTATATATTTTTTGTTACAACAATTAAACAAATTGTAAATAAATTGATAACACAAGAACATGATGTTGTAAGTACGACAATTTCGAATGCTTAATTTAATCGTTTTTGTTAACAGTCTCGTTTTAAAAATTGTGTAACTGGCAAATTAATGTAATCGATACATTGGTTAGTTTGATTAATTGACAGCATTGGTGTTAGTATTAAGAACTAAAAGTTGAACTAAAATTAAATGGAATGGCATCGTTTAAGTCGAGAAACTAATTTACGTGCTTAGTTTTAAAATAGCTGTAACTGAATAAATTCATTCGTTTATTCTACGTTGCTAAATTATTGCGTCGAGTTTAAAATAGTGTAGTTAAGTAAACTAGTTTTAAATGCAGTTGTATTAAGTAGTGAACTTAAACAAAAAACTAACGAACTTTTATATGCTATTTACAAAGTTGTGTGACCAAAATATAAAATAGCTATTTCGTGTTTTTAGAAGTATTGAAGTACAGCTGTTGCCAACTAACATTAATCGTCTCTAAATTGTGTCTGTGTTTACTCTATAGTTATAATTGCTAAGCTCTACAGTTTTTACTTTATACATTCGATTGTGGGCATATATAAATAACGAACTCTACTTAGTTTTGCGCTGTAAAAAGTTATCTACCATACAATAGTTATTGTAAGAATTGTAATTATTTGCAGCACTAAATTCAAGAGTATATTAAGCTACGGATCACTTTACACTTAAGTTTTTTCTGTTAGTTACAAGTTGCTATGATATTGTCCAGTGAAAAACGCGTGCAGCTACATATACAAGTTATTAAACAATTAAGCTACAGTTTTCAACAAATGATTATGCAAAATTTCCAAGTTATACACAATATAGAAAGGTACGCTTACGCTTAAGGCTAACATAAAAAACTTGAAAGCATGTGTACTCTCAAACATAAACTAAGCTTAAAATTCGTTAAAAACAAAATTGGGAAGAGACGCGCGGCATAGACGCAACCATTTCAAATGGTTGGTTTTACAAAAAAATCGAAAACAAAAGTATATATCACTTGTGGGGTGGCCGCCAAGCGGCAGCAGCAATAACTGCCGCCAACTTGCGTCGCTCTCAGTTGTGTTTGGCACGCTTGCCAAACATATAACCCTTCCAGCGTTCCGCTGTCTGCAATATCAATGGATCGCTGTCTATGGTGGCGAGCAGCAGCAGCTGATTGACATGCGTGGCATGATAATCCCAGCGTGCCAAATTGGGTGCGACGCCTAGACTCAAATGACGCAGATCATAGCTGGTGCCAGAGCCAGTATCGTAGAGCAGCAGCATTTTTTTCAACGAGTACATGCCTTGCGCAAAGAGCTTGCCAGCTTCTCTCGCTATCTTTCCAGGCGCTGTGCTGTTCAGATCATAGAGACCAAGCAGCGAATAGATGAAACCATTGAGCACATACGAAGCGGGCGTTGTGGGATACTCCTCGTACCTATGCAAACAAACATTAAACTCAAATGTATTTGCGCAGTTTGATATACTTACCAGTAATACTTGTCCATAAATTGAGCCAGCACGCCACCATCACGCGAGTAAACACGATATGGCTGTAGTCCCAAGGCAGCCGCTCTTAAGTAGCGCTCATCTCCACCAGAGTGCCAATAGGCGCGCGCCAGCACAGATATGGCATGCCCCTGGCCCATGGCGGATATCCAGCCAGGACGCAGTTCGGCAAAACCATTTAGACTGCGACGCACTGGATTGGTCCAGCCACCAGACTTGTGATCCTGATTGTGCACAAACCACTCGGCGGCATCATAGAAATGCGCCAAGTGATTGCTCGTCGATAGCGTTAGATTATCATAAAAGCCTATGCCTAAAAAGGCTATCGAAAGCACCTCCAGATCGCTGCGTCGCACCTTCAGCGGCGAGCGCTTGTCGCCCATGACAATGCCCTTTTGCACATCAATATGCAAGTCGCGAGTCATGTGGCGCCATTTGTTCAAGGCGCCAGTTCCCAGTCCATAATATATGTTCGACTCCTGCACGCTGAGCAGCAGTTCGGCAGCTATGTAGTGTAGATTATAGCGATGCTTGTTGTCGCGGTTGAGCACAGTAACCATGAGGCTGCTGCTGTTGGTGACCAGCAGCAGATCCACGCTAAGCACCAAATCCAGCGTCTGGTTCAGTTGTATGCTAATGGCGCTCTCATAGCCAATGGTTGTTTCGAATTGCACAATGCTTGTATTGAACTTGTGATGCCAAATGCGTGACATATTGCTTGTCTTGGGCGTGGACCACTCCAGCTGATTGCTATCGGCATCCTCCAGCACATGAACACGCGGCGCAGGCTCTGTTAAATTTTTGCTGTAGTGCGCCAAGGCGAATTGTGCAATTTGTGTGGGATAAAAGTAGCCACGCTTTTCCCATTGTGTGCTGACGGGCACGCCCTCGGCGGCGCTTATACACTTGACGCGATCACGCACTTCCACATTGTAGTTTTCAAAGTACATGAAAACGCCACGCGTATCGTATTTGCCTTTTGGCAGGTTCACCTTGGCAGTGCTATGCATCCAATTGAACTTGGGTGACTCGATGCCTGCGCCGCCGCCGCTGCTACTTACAGCGCCGCTTACATCGAAGTATTGCCTTAAGAATGAGAAAGGCACATAAACTTCATTGGCGTTCTCATCCCGCTTGCAGTGTATGCTGTACTCTTGATTAATGGAGCACTCAATGTCCTGCAGCGGCGCTGCCAGCGACTGTGTTGCATGTAAGAGCCCCGTCTCTGACGTTTGCCGCCGGCCCAGCTGACGCACAAATTCCGGTGAGAAACTAAACGCATCACAGCGCATATAAATGCAAAACGTAATCACTGCTACGGAGACAATGAGTAGCAACAGCACTGCTCTCAGATTCAGACGCATGATGAAGAATACTAAAGGTTCTCTCTGCAAGCAAAATAAAATACGCATTAGATCATTTTGCCTCAGACCGAAAGAGAGCTTACCTTAATACTTTGTGGTTTTCGCTGCGCTGCGCTCTGCTCTTCGCTACTCAGAGTATGTGTGTAAAATGCATCGTCTTTACTGCCACTGGTACTGGCTTCTAAGGCCTGAAACTCGTACATGCAGACCGACTATTCACAGCTTGGCCAGTCCTCTTTTATTTTTAACCAAATCGCATTTTAATTACTTTTGTTGTTGCTGCCTTGTTAGCTGCATGCGAGTGCCTTATTTATGTATAACTGGCGCACAGCTGTTGAGCTACATATATTATAATTAAATATAAGCTTTAGCTACAACTAGCGCAACTATGTTATTTATACTTTTTCCTTGCAGCTGCGTGTCTAAATTTTTTGCAAACAATTTTTCAAGTGTTTAGCATTCTTTCAATAATTTTCATGGCACTCAGAGCACAAGCAACACACAACACACAGGTGAGTATAAATTTTGACAGCCGAGCAGCGTTGCCAGATCGTTGAGTAGGTTGCTGCACTTTTGTAAACAAAAACATATGAAATTATTGTATAAACAATGAAATAAGCGGCAGTGAACCATTAAATAAATTGTGTCTTTATTAATTAATATATACACCATATAATGCTTGTGCAAATTAAACAACAATTATTTGCGCGTGTGTACGACATCGCTTGACAGCCCTAATCACAGATAAATCAATAGCTCAGTGCCGATTCGATTTGTTTACAAAATGTTGTAACTCATATTTATTCGAAAATCTAGACAAATTTATATCAGTATGCTTAAAATAACTAGTCAAACATGTGCAATAGTGCTGCTGTTGCACTTTGGCCATACCCTAGCGTCCAATGGAGATCGCACACAATTCTTTCACAACTGCCGACAAAACTGCGAACGCACAAATTGCTCAGCTGGCAAGTAGCAATAAATAAAAAATTCAAGCGACTACAACAATTTATATTGATTTGCAGATGGCTTGGAAATACAGGAGCAGGCTATCAATTTCTATGGACAAACAGTCTTTGACCGCATCTTTGGCTGGAGCTGTTCAGATGAGTGTACCTACGGCTGCATGTGGCGCACAGTATTTGCGTTTATGGAGCGCGGCTGGCCCATACCACAATTCTACGGAAAATGGCCATTTTTGCGTCTACTCGGCATGCAGGAGCCCGCATCCGTTATCTTCTCCGTCATGAACTTTATCATGCACTTACGTTTGTTGCGCAAATTCCGCCGACAAGTGCGTCCTGACAGTCCCTGCTACAAGCTGGCGCATATTTTTGGCTTGGTAAACTCTACAATTGCTTTAAACGTTAAAATATTCATGTATATTTTCCTGTGCAGACCTGCTTAAATGGTTGGGTGTGGTCATCTATATTCCATACAAGAGATTTTCCGCTTACGGAGCTGCTGGACTATGCATTTGCGTATTCCATTGTGCTTTGCAGTCTTTATTGCATGATAATGCGTATGCTGCATCGCTACTCATTGTTTCTGCGCGGTGTTATTACGTTGGCATTTATTTCATATTACATCAACTACTTTGCCTATTTAAGCGTAGGCAAATTCAACTATTCTTTCAACATGAAAGTTAATATTGCCACGGGGACATTGGCAGCTCTAGGTTGGTTTATATGGTGTCATCGGGTGCGGCTACGTCGCCCATACTTTAGGCGTATACTGCGCTTTTATGTGCTGTTTGCGATGGCCATGAGTCTGGAACTTCTTGATTTTCCGCCTATACTCTGGATACTGGATGCACATTCCTTGTGGCATTTGGCTACGGTGCCTTTGGTCTCACTTTACTATGAGTAAGTTGAAATATATGCTTTGTAAACAATAATATCTTATTTTAACTTGTATTATAGTTTCATGATAGAGGATTGCAAGACATTGCGCCTCGAAAAGATGACAGCAGATGGCTATGGCTATTTCGACAAAGATATTTAGAGATACAGCTAATTTTAATCGTTATTATCGCAATTTTATTACACTTACTTCGCTGTACATATAATTAAAACATATTTATATTATACCCCCTACATTTGTCCACATTGCGATATTGTAACTGGCAGCTTCGGCTTATTGTTCGGTCCCGTTGGCACATTCTCAATTTTGCGCATAATCAGCAGGCCATCCAGCACGCGTCCAAACACCACATGCTTGCCGTCCAGAAAATTACATCTTGCACAGGTTATAAAGAACTGGCAACCATTTGTATCTCTACCGCTATTGGCCATAGCCAAGAGACCTGGCGAGTCGTGTTTTAATGTAAAGTTCTCATCGCCAAAGGTATTGCCGTAAACACTGGTAACGCCAGTGCCGTCTCCTTGTACAAAGTCGCCACCTTGTATCATGAAATCCTTGATGACTCTGTGAAAACTGGCACCTTTGTAGCCTATAGGCACACCATCCGGCCTATACTCTCCCGTACAGAACTGTCGAAAGTTTTCCGCCGTTCTAGGAACAGTATCCGCAAATAGCTCGAAGATCATGCGTCCAATTTCCTGTAACATGAAAAACAAGCGTTGTTTAAGCGCCAATAATTATTAATCATTTTTACTCACCGTTGTGCCTACGGCTACGTCAAAAAACACCACGGGATTGTTGGCGCTACGCAGCTGCGATTGTATTTGATTCCAGTTGGGCATATTGATTAATTAAATAAAATAAATGCAGCAATAATACGCAAACGTTTAACAAAAATATTGCCGGCTGTGGTTTGTTTACGTTTGCTGGCACTGTTATTGCGCTGTTAACGCAAACTGTAATGTTAACTCGCTGATATATCGAGCGGCTTATCGATAGTCGAATTTAACCGGCGCGTATCGAAAGTCAGTAGCCACATGTGATTTTGTTTACGTTCTTAATTTTGTTGTGTGCTTAATAGTTTTATAATAATTGCGCCAAAAATAAGTGAATAACGCAGTGAATTCGCAACAGTCGTAAGTTTAATAAAACTCAAATTCATATGTATATATTTTTTTGTATATATTTAAAAAAATATTGCGCATATCAAATGCTTAGTAAATGTTTGTGTTTATGTTTATAAATAAGTTTTGTAGTGGTAATAGGCGAGCTTTTGACTAAGCATACAATGCATATGTAATTAGTTTGCATTACAAGTGGTAATAGGAACCCAACAATAAATTAATTGAAATACAACAGCGCAGCTTAAAACTAAATAAATATGTACTTAAAATTCAAGCGATCAGTTTAAAGTCGTCAGTTTTTTTTTAGGTACAGGCCTCATTACAGCACGTTCTTAAACCGAACAACTATTAATACTATATACAGTTAGTACATTAGCATGCATTGAGTTCCAGCTCAATTGCTTGCCTCATCCGTGTCCACATCAGAAATGTGATTTAGCTTTGTAGTATTGTTGTTGTTGTTCGCATTGTTTTCTGTTGCTTGCTGAAAGTTCTGTTGTATCAACTTGGGGTCAACAACCAAGATGGGTGTGCAACCATCCATAAGGTGTTCGCTCTGACTCTGGAACTGTTCCTTTGATATGCTGCGTGTAAAGGAGAAGCGCAGCGACTTGGTGCGCGTAAGCTTCTTCTTGATTGGCGGCTTGCCGGCCACTGTATCTGAGGCAGAGCGCTCGGTTTCGGGCGTAGGCGGTGCTGAGCTGATCTCCATCGGACAGTCGCGCATGATTTCTTCGCCAAAAGCCTTAATTTGCGCCCAGGCATCCAAAATATCCTTCTCTGTGGCTTGCTCGTATGTTACACAAAAGCGAATGACATAACGTCCATTGAATTTGGCAGGCGTCATGTGCATTTTACCCGAGTGATTAATCTGAGCCAGCAGCTGATGGTTAGCCTCATCGCCAGTGCTGAAATGAAAGAATGTAGAAAATGAAATTAGTACGAAAATCAAAAGATTCTATATATATTTCATATGCGAGCAAACTTACCGCATGCGGAAGCAAACCAAGCCCAGGTGCACATCGTTGCGCACCTCGAAGCGTTCGTCCTTGCGCACCAGCATCTCGAACTTCTTGGCCAGCACCATGTGATTACGTATATATGCCTGCAATCCCTTGACGCCGTATGTGCGGAAGACAAACCAAAGCTTGAGTGCACGGAAGCGACGACTCAAGGGTATGCCGTAGTGTCTATAGTCCACGCCATTCATGTGCTCGTGACGCAAGTACAAAGGATTCACATTGAGCGCACTCTTAAGCGTCATGACATCGCGCACCCAAAGCGCTGAGGCATCAAAGTTGGTCAGCAGCAGTTTGTTGGGATTGGTATTGAAGGAGTCGGCGTACTCCAGGCCAGCGGAGAATACACGCATCTCGGGTAAAATGAAAGAGTTGCCAGCATAGGCGCCATCCACATGCAGCCAAATGCCCGAAACCTGACGACACACTTTGCCAATGGCAGAGATGTCATCAAAGGCGCAACCACCAGTGGTGCCCACTGTGGCGACGACAAAGAAAGGTGTAAGTCCAGCATTGACATCGTTATTTATGGCCTGCTGCAGCAGATCCACGCGCATGCGTCCACGCTCGTCGGCGTCGATGATGCGCAGCTTGACCAAAGCCATTTTGGCAGCCTTCTCTACGCTGGAGTGCGCCTCACGACTGGCATAAGCTATGAGGCTGGGCAAGAAGACGCTATCATGCACGCTCGTTTGTCCCTTCAGCTCGCTAATGGCGCGCGCACGCGCTGTGATCAACGAGACGAGCGCACACTCGGAGGCGGAGCCCTGCAGGGCGCCACCGCCAGTGCTGCCAGGCGCATCTGTTATGAAAGCTTTGGGCAAGCCCAAGGCCTTGGCATACCAGTTCATGACTATAGTCTCGAGCTCTGCTGCTGCCGGACAACTGGCCCAGCTGAAGCCTATGGAGCCAATGGCGCTGCTTAGCATATCGCCCAGCACAGAGGGAAACGAGTTGCCCGAGGGAAAGTAGGCAAAGAATTTGGGATGATTCCAATGCACTACGCCTGGCATTATCTTTTGCTCGAAATCCTGCAGCACATCTTTGAATGGTTCGGGCGATTGTGGTGCGTCCGCTGCAATGTAAACAATACATATAAATTTTAGCACCTATAAACTACTAGCACAAGCTAATATTTATGTTTTCTTTTTGGCTACCTGTCTATGTGTGTGTGTGTGCGTGTGCATAATTAATTGATTTGTTTAGTTAAACTACATGTACTGTGGTCTTTGTTAGACATAAATATTTACGCTACTAACTAACTGCGTGGAATTCGCTTGAAATTCGCTTGAATTGACCTTAGACTGATTTAGCCCACGCGCAAATTAATTATTATACTTGTAGTTGAGTTAATAATACGACTCATTTGTTTCTCCCAGCCGAATGATGTGGGGGGCACTCTTAGCTCTTAAGAGCTACAAGTGCAAGTCAAGGCGTAGTGTTTGCTTACAATTAGTCAACGGCGTATTCAAAAGTCTTTCAAGTGCTTGTTGAGTTTGCTTTTTTTTTTTTTTTTAGCTCGATTTGTTTAGCAGCCTTAAACTAATTGTTGTTTACACATCAGTCGAGAGACTGCGTAGAAAATAATTTTTGAGAAATTGTTTAACAAGCACGTCAAACAAATTTTGGCAAATTGCGCAAATATTTTGGTGTACAATTTATAGTCACGTTTAGTTTAAAAATAGCACAAATACTTTATGCACATACCTGGCAGCAATTTCTTTAAATATCCTGGATCCAATGTGGGTGCAACATCGCGCTCTTCAATATTATTGCCATAGGCGCAGATATAATCAATGACTTCTTTGCCATATTTGCGAAACTCTTCCACATTCATATTGCGTGTGTGTGTGTGTGTGTGTGATTATTAGTTAACACTTTAACACTTTGTTACAAATAATTAACACTTTATGCACTTGTTATGGAAAATTTAGCAGTAGTCTTTAGTTAAGTCTTTAGTTCACTCTAATCCGTTTTCGCGTTGTGCTCTTTGCAGCTTCCTTGGCGCGTTTGATTTGAACTTGTCGGCTGCATTCGTTTTTATATAGAAAGCGCTCTCTCGCTCTCAAGAGAGCGTAAGCCCTATGCGCACGCTGCGCTCTCTTGCGCTCTCTTTCGCAGCATTTGACACCTGCGCTCAGTTCGTTGCTCAAGTTACGGACAATTGTAGTTTGCCAACATCTTCGTTAACATTTGGGAAACCCGCTTGTGCCATTTTGTTCAGTTCTCCGAGAGAGTTGCGTGTACTCGTATGTGGGGGTAAGAGCTACTAGTTAAAAAAAATCCCTACACGGAAAACATTTAACTTTTTTTTCTTTCATTCATTCGCTTGCCATAATTATATGGTTCAACTGCAAAATGAAAGGTTTTTCGTGCTGTGATTGACTATTTATTAATAGCACATTACATGTGCATTTTCTTTTTTGTTGTTGTTGTTGCCATATCTATGAACGTATGTACAAATTAATATTTGATTGCATGTTACCAATTGTTGTATTGAATTTATAAATTATAGTGGGCAAACTGAGAGAGCTGCGGGAATTTACGTATAATAAATAAATTATTTCAATAATGTGATTATAAGTATTATAGTTAATAAATACATTTAATATCGGTAAGCTTGTTTAAAAACATTTAATTGATTATATTAAAATATAAATATTATAATAATCTTAACATTGTTTAAATATTTTTACACTCTTTGAAATGTCGAAGTTCTAAACATTGGAAATTTCTTAAATTGAAAAGTATTGTCGGGCGCAAACGACAATAAGCGACTCTGTACAAAAAATGCATAAGTTTATTTAAATAATTATTGTCTCTTACATATTAAAGTTGCAGAAAAAGTAAAATTGGGCTCAGTTAACAGTGTAAGACACTGTACATATTTTTGTTCATTTAAATAAACTAAAAAGTCTTTTGTACACCATTCTGTGTAGAGTCAAATAAATGAATAGTGGGTTTTAAATGTATATGACTTAGCAAAGAAAATAACTGACAAAAGTAAGAAAATAATGTTATATATGCAGCTCAATTTTATTTATAATTATCTCGCCTGGCAATGACATAATAAAGGTTATTAAAAATTAATTACTTTTGCCGCTTTTGTCTATGACCAGCACGTGTTTGTGTTAAACAAAAATAGCTTAATAGACAATTTGAGCACATTGCCGAATTAGGGGAATTTTTATATATTTTTTGACAAAAGCGTCTTCGTCTTTTGTATATATTATAGAAATTTTTAGCACCGCTATAGGCGTGAAATTAGCCATGAGCTGAACAACTGATGTTCGCTAACGTTTAGCAAACTTTTTTAAGCTTCAAGTCTTGTTAATCTTTAACTTGTCTCTAAGGGGGAATCACTTTGGCACACAACTGCCAAATAATTGTGCAAATAGCACGTGTAAAATTGAAAATTGAGATTATAGATTAGCGGCATGACGAATCGCAACAAATTGGGGGCAGTTGCAATTCAATAAATGTGACGTAGCTGGCACTTCAATGGAATCGCTTGCCGCTCATTGCAAAAAGCACACAGAAAAATTCTAAACAAATGCACAAATGCAAATAAAATTTGTTTTTAAATGTGCGGGTGGTGCTGGTAAACATGTAAACGTGCATATTCATGTTTGAATGAATGAATGAATGCCATGGCTTTGTTTTGATTTGTTAATTAGCGTTAAGTGCTTATATAACAAAATGTTAAATGTTGGTTGCGCTTTTGGCTTAAACGCCTCTGCATATTAACATATAAACAATTGTACGAATACGAATCAAAGTTCAGCCTTAGCAACCAACGCGGCGTATGATTCATATGCATGAAATGGCGCACGCGACGCTTGAGACGCTTTAAAGTTTACGCCTTGAGTGCGGGCCAAGAGCGTGGCATGACTTTGCAGCTTTTGTTTTAACCGGCTGACGATCTTCTTTTTATTTTGGCGGCACAGCCAGAGCCACAGCCGCAGCCACTGCTTAGCTTTCATTCACAAGCGCGCCCAGTCGGGCAAACGTTGCGTATGACGTCGTTTGTCTAAATATAAACTACGTATTCAGTTTACGCGGTCACAGTTTGAGTAGCTCGAGGGCCATTTTGTTTCATCCGCCTTCTATTCAACTTCTCCTCACGGGGCCTGGCACCAAGTCTTGGAATTTTTTTATTTGGCCAACAGCTAATGCGGCTTGCGCTACATCTGGCTCATTAATTATCAGATTTTTTATATATGCATAACTATGTATATCACACATCGTGAAATTTAACATCAGCTAGACAGTCTGACAAAGTCCAAACTCATCTTATGAAATTTGTATTCTGTCGCGTCTTGTTGTCAATTCATAATTTTGGCATTCTGTATAAATTGCCAGCTTAGCAATAAATCTTTGGCGAAATTGTTCGCTTATGTATCACAGTTTAATTGAATTAAACTTTATTGGCTTTTGCTTTGGTATCTAGATTTCGTTTTTATTTTTTATTTTAGTTAATTGAAAATGTCGACAAACATTTCATGAAAGTTTTGTGATTGCGCGAGACGGCTTTTTAATTAGTTTTTAGTTTAATGTTAAGTATTATAAATAACTGCTGTGAATCAAATAGTGAAGACTAAGCAACATTTTTATCATCAAAATGGATCACAAAGCAGCTAAAGCAACAAACAGTGAGAATTTTTCAATCAGATATTCAGCACTTTTTATTTTTTTAATGTTAATTAAATGTCTCCTTATTAAAACTGAAGAATTCTTGTCTTAATTAATTTTACAAAATATTGCTAGACTACAAAAAAAAAAAAAATACAAATGTTCTAATATGAAATGGAAATTGATGAAAGGCTTCTGCTGCTTTTATTATTCAATACTTTATTTAAAGAGAATTTTAAAGAGCACATTAAACATGAATAAATAAATATAAAACACAGTTTGAATGTTTTCTTTAACTGTTTTTACAAGATTTTAAATACTTATATTAGCTGCCTTAAATCAGAAATTAAATAATTTCTAGTATTTTCAGACTTTTTACTTAAATCTAATATATGGCTAAATTATCTTTAGCCTTGCTTTAAAATTCAGCTTAAAAGCGTATAATCAAAGTATATATTTCTATAAATTTCTATATAGCTGTAAAAATCGCAATGCATTGGATTTTAAGGTACAATAAAGAAATTCCTCAATAATTGCAAACAAATGTCTAAGTTAAGCAATTCTTAGCTGTCTATTAATCTTTAGCGCGCTGTGCTGGCAGCTGGAAGCAGAAGAAGTAGAGAAAGAGGATGATAGTGAAAATGAAGATGAAAAAGATGCTGATAGATTGGGCTTGGGTGCAAATTATAACGAAATACTAATCGATGTAATCAAAAGTTGGCAAACGCCGATTGTGCAACTAACTGAGTTGGGCTATTTACCGGATAACTATGAGGATACATCAAAGATAAAGCCCAACTTGGATGCACTTTTAGATCGCTTAGAGAGCTACAAGCAGCAGCTGCCAGCAGAAGAACAAGCTAAGCCGAATAAGCGTAAGATAAAAAGCAAAGCAGCGGAGCAGCGCAAAGAGCGTGAAACGAAGCTGGATGCGGCAATAAAACTACCAACTGCTGATGATATAGTGGGCAGAATGCTAAAGGAAGAGGAGCTGAAGCATCAGAAGCATGAGCCCAATATGCAGCTACTGCTGATGGGACATTTGCTGGCCAAGCAGCAGCAGCAGCAGGTGAAGTTGCAGCCAGAGACGCCAGAGACGGGGGCAGCACTAAAGCCTGCTGTGGTGGCAGACAATACGCTGGAGCGTCTTTTAAAGAAAACCAGTCCACTTGCTAGCGATAGTCTAAAGCAGAAATTAGTTAAACGCATGCCGGCAGACATAAGTAAGTTTTGTTTGGCTGCTGCAGTTAAAAAATAATTGATCAATTAGATAAAAATCTGTTTGAATTTAGCACGCGTGGGCCGCTGCAGTTGCAACAACAACAACAAATTGAAACGCCACATTTTCTAACCTATGACCTCGAGAGCAAGCAGCTCAAACTAATTTCAACTGAAGCTAAAGACGCTTATATCAAAAAACTGCTGCGTGAGTTTCACAAAAAGCGCGAGCAACAGGAAATTAATCAAAAAGTGCAAGAAGCTTTGAGTCTCAATGTGGTTCATAATTGAATTTTTTTTATATATTTTTGTATGTCTTAGTCATAGCCACATAATTCCATATTAAGACGTCATAGCTATAGCATCACTACTATATACTAAACTATTTGTTTATACCCCATTTGTTGCTCCGTCTGTTTATGTTTGCTTCTACCAAAAACTCATAATTTTGACTGGCAGTTCTAACAGGTGCTGTAGCCCAAAAAAAAGCTGCGGAAATACTAAATCTTAGCATAATATATCTTTTAATGCGAAAATTGCGCTATGTACCAATTGTGTCAGCTTATTTAGTTGGCTATAATTAAACAGTTTGTTCATTGTTGTATGCGCGCGTTTAGACAATTTGTAGAAATTGTAATAAATCTGCTGTTTCGCTAGAAAAAAAATTAGTTGCAATTAATTTATTTGCTTAATGAGGCAGCAAATTTCAATAGTTCTAATTGAATATTTCCTATTAACCTGTTTAAGTGATTTTCATGCAATTTGTGATTCAATTTGTAAGCTGAAAATAAAAAAAAATAAACAAATTTTCCAAAAAAAAAAACAAAAGCACAAGTCATCTTTAATTAATTAAACAGTTGAAGCTTTTAGTGCCTATGGAAAATTTTTGGTTAAGCTAAAAATGTAGCACAAATTGGATACAAGCGACAGTATGAGACTCTGTAGTTTGTGAGAGCCGCAGCAATTTTCTTGGTTGATTGATAAATTAATTGAACAGTATAGGACTCTGAGTTGCGCCTCGCTCTTTAAACTAAGTTTTAAAATAAATTCAAAAGTTTTCAAGCTTTCATTGCCTTAATTAAACTATTAAATATTCTAGCATAGCCGACAGCTTAAGACTCTTTTAACTAAATTTACTCTACTGTCTTTATAGAAAGTCCAAGCATCCAAAATTGAATCAAGACTCTGTAATTTATTTAATAGAAACGCAGCTTTTAACATTGCATAGCAGCTGATTACGCCAACTATTTATTATATATATATATATATATTCATAATATAATATTGTTACATTATTTAAATGAGCAGCAACAAAATTTGTTTAATATAATACTGATAATGCTGCTAGAAGAAGTTTTGTTAGAGTAGATTGGTCTATATTTCAGCTAATTGTTTATAATATATTTATATAATTTGCATAATACTTTAGTTGCATTTTTAGTGATTATCGCGTGAAGATATTCGGCGTGGCACCATCGGCGATTTGCGTGGCGAATGTTGTTGTTGTTGTTGCTGTTGCTGTTGCATGTTGACAATGCTCTGCTCATTTTCGGGCGAGGGCGAGGATCCAGCGCCCGAGTTGCGTCGCGAGTTTGTGGGTCGCACATTGGTGTCCAAGTGACGAAAGCTGCGCAAGCAAATTAATAAAGCAAAGCCAATTATATTTGTTTAATAAACTTACCGCAATGAGCAGTTGCTGCCTTTGTCCTCATTGCTGTTGAATAGAAACGCCAGCGGCCAGGAGATCCATGAGTTGTGATCCACCGAGCTTTGGGTGCGTATAATGGGCGCACTGCCGCGACTTACAACCGGCGAGGGCAGCTCCATGGACAGCTTGGGTGTGCCCGCCTTGTTGATAGCCGGATTGTAGATCTTCGGATCGCTAACCATGCGCACAAAGAACGAACGTTTCTGGGCCAGAGTGTCCTGCTTCTTGCGATTGATGATGTCGGTTATTTCATCGTGCTGCTCCTTCTCCAGCAGCTCATTGGCAAAGTCCACAATGATGTCCCAGGCGTACTCAATGTCCTCTGCGGTGGCATTTTGAGCCACAGCACAGAAGCGAATAATGTAGCGATCGTTGACGCTGGCGGGCACCATGTGCAGCTTGCCCGACTCGTTGATGCTGCTGAGCAGCTTCTCATTGATCTTGTCGCTGCCCTTCAGGCGAAAGCAAACCAGTCCAAGCTGCCAGAGTCAAAAAAGCAAAAGCGAAGCAAACAATTCAATTCATGGCGTATACGCAATCTGCGCTTGTTATTACGTATAGAGCAGTGCCTCCACTTTGATTTGAGAGGCAGCTGTCAGAGACTCGTGGCATGAATCACTTTAGTCTTGCCAATTACCGCAACTACTTCAATTCGGCAGCCGATTTGCATCAGCTACGCTCGCTTGCGTTTTTTCTGTGCGATTCTGCACGTTCGCCTCAGTTTAGTTTACAAAGCGCAGACAAAACATAATAAAAAACTGATGGATACTTTATGTTGCTGCTATGTGCGTCAGCCAACAAAAGAAAACTTTTGATAAAGTAGTGCCAACACCCACACATACACACACATTCAATGCGAGCCATAAAAGTAGCCAAAGGTGCTTTGAACTCGTCACATGATTAATTGCGCCAATTATTATGAGTTTTCTTTGCGGTTCGCTATGTAACTCACCTTGACTTGATTACAGATCTCGAAACGTTTATCTTGCAGCACCAGCTCCTCAAAACGTTTGGCCAATTTGATATGGTGTCGTATATAATGCTGTAAGCCGGATATGCCATAAGAGCGCAGCACAAACCTAAGACAGAGAGAGAGACCCACAGACAATCATAAAAGGCAAATAATAGTTTCAAGGTATTTCCGAGTTAAAAGGAATTTAACAAGAGCAGACAAAAATCAAAATCATGCGAGTCTTTGTTAGTATTTCTTGGAATTTAAATCATTCATTTTGAGTTTGACAAACAAATTTCTTTACCAAGGCAACGCAATTGATTTTGAATTATTTTATGCGCATATTATGCAATTTATTTTTGCATCAAAGTTTCCCAGCAAACTAGAAAATCTGAAAAAAACTATAAATAAACATTTACTTTTGTATTCAAAACTAATTGTTTAGCTTAAAGCTCTGAGTTCTCTCCCAGTTGTGTGGATTATCCAATAATTAATAACTATAGCACTTGCATCGATTTTAAATTGCTTTTTTAATTATAGTTTATTGCTATTACGAGTATGTTATGTATTAATGATTTCCAAGAATTCACTCATTAAATGATTTATTGTAAAGCAAAAGAAATTTCTTTGCCAGTCATGATGAATTATTCAGATTGGCAAACAAACGAAATTTGAAATACAGCAAATATTCAATATAAGCAACTGAAGAAAAGGTTGCTCAATAGAAAATTAATTACTAGAAAATATTAATATTAAAATTAATAGAAAAAGCGAGTCCAAGCTTTAATTTCGTAGTTGTCAATTATATTGAATTTTTTAAGAACTGAGTTTGAGCTGAAGCAAAATCAAAGTTTAATTTAGTTTAAATGATTTTCTATTTCAAATGAATTTGAGATTAAACAAAATGTTATTTTTTTTACTATAGCAAGTGTCTTATTTAGAAGTTTCATATAACGAATAGCTACTGTACTTAAGCTCTTGTTATCTGACAAGCCAAATCCTCAAAATATGTTCAAACTTTTGACAGTTGTGTCTCTTTTTTTCGCCCGTTTGTTTTTACAACTAAATCACATGCAAATAACAATAATAAATAATATGCCAAGTGCTGGACCCACAAGCCAAAAACACACTTAATATTTGACAATAGTCAACACACACACACACGCACACACACTTGACTTCAAAGAGTTTTGTTAGTTTACTATTGAGTTGAGTTTTGGGCGCTACATACCAAAGTTTCAGTGAACGAAAGCGACGGCTGAGTGGAACTCCCCAATGACGATAGTCGATGGCCGCATCGGAGTAGCCGTGCTTGAGGTACAGCGGATCGACAACCAGCGCTGATGTCAGACGGATGCGATCGCGCACCCAAAGCGTCGAGCAGTCAAAGTTGGTCAGTAGCCATTTGTTGGGATTGGTGTTGAATGAGTCAGCATATTCAATGCCCTGCGTGAAAATTTGATTAGCATATGAGCCTACACAAGTTTTGCTGGTGTGGCGCGCGTACCTTGAGCAGCGGCTTGAGCTCGGGACAGATGAAACTGTTGCCGGCATAGGCGGCGTCCACATGCAGCCAGACGCAGGGAAAACGCTTCAGCTCCTTGCCTATCTCGGGCAGATTGTCAAAGGCGCAGGAGCCGGTGGTGCCCAGTGTGGTGGAAACAAAGAACGGCACCAGTCCCTGTAGCTCATCCTCCTCCATGGCCTCGGCAATGGTCTGTCCACGCAGACTGGCATTCTCATCGGGCTCCAATATGCGCAACTTGACAAAGCAAATCATAGCCGCCTTCTCCACACAGCTGTGCGCCTCCTTGCTGCAATAGGCCATCAGCTTGGAGAGCAGATGACCCTCCTCCACAAACGGATGCTGCGCCTTAAGACGCTTCAGCGCCTGAGCACGTGCCGCCAGCATGGTAACCAGCACGCACTCCGAGGCCGATGTCTAATCCAAAGCAGGCGCAGCATTAGACCCTAAAGCAACAAAAGATCTTAAGATTTACCTGTATAACACCGCCGCCAGTGCTGCCCTCCTTGAGCGCCAGAAAGTGATCCGGCAAGCCTATGGCCTTGCCCAGCCAATCCAGCACAATGGTCTCCAGCTCAGTGCAAGCTGGACTGGCCGCCCAGGAGAAGCCAATGCAGCCAATGCCATCGCCCAGCATGTCGCCCAGTATAGAGGGAAACGAATTGCCCGCTGGGAAGTAGGCATGGAATCTGGGATGCTGCCAATGGGTAACACCCGGCATTATTTTATCCTCCACATCCAGCATGATTTGATCCCAATCCTCAGGCTCCTGCGGTGCCTCAGCTAAGTTGGGTTTAGACAAGTTTATAGCATATGAATATAAAAGTATTAAATGCATTTTGGGCACTTTGCATGTTTTGTAATATTTTTTTAAGCTAAGTAATTTTATAGAATGCGGCCGACACTTTTGGAATTTTGCATTTTTTAAAGTTATGCAAAACTATAGAATATAAAGAATATAATTATATTTGTTGCTGCTCTCTTTAATTTGAGAATTTTGCGTTTAAATTCGTAAAATCTTGAGCGCTTGACAAAATTTGTTTGCATATTTGCTAATAATTTTATTAAATTATTATAGCAGAAATATAAAAAAAAATATAATGTTGCAACGCGCTTTAATTTGAATTTAAACGACAGAGTTTTTATTTAAATTTTGTTAACTCTTGAGCGCATGCCAAAATTTGTTTATATATTTTCCAAATAATTTATATGCACTTTTCAAAATAATTGCTCATACTTATATAGCAAAGCTTACTTGGCAACAGATGCCTTAGATATCCGGGCTCCACGCTGGGCGTAACGCGACGCTCGCCCAATGTTTCCAGATAATTGCAAATGTATTCAACCATTTCCATGCCACGTTTTCGAAATTCAGTGCTATCCATCTTTGTATTGTTTCAGCTACACGATCGAAACTAAGTAACAAATTAAGGCAAATTAATCAGCAGCTAATTTATGTAATTTGTTAGTTTTTAGCCTTGGCAATAGTTACACTTTAATTGCCAATTGATTAATTAATTAGGCACTTGTTTAACAGTTTATTTGTTGTTAAGGCTTACAACTTTTGCATTTAATTTGTTAATTTATTTTGCATTAGATTTATTCAGTTGTTTTTGCTTCAGCGCCTGCTGCTGCTTGCCAATAAACAAATTGTAAGTCTTTTAACTGTTAGCAATTAGTTTGAGATTTTAATTATCTGCACTAAATTCTTGGGCTAGTTTATTATTAACAGCAACACTGCCAAGCACTTACAATTTTTCTGTTTGTATCTTTGCGGCTTTGAAGCGCGTTAAACGTTTCGCCACGAACTGCAAACCTCAAATGATCCTGGCTCTGCGGTTTGGCCAGGAGCTAAGCTCGGTTGCTGCTGCTTCCTTGGCATGTCTAATGAATGCATACTTCAGCCACGAGCTGCGTGGTGGGGGCGGCCGAAGTGGGCGTGCTTTTGAGTGTGGGTTGGGGGCGGCTACGAATAAATGAAATATTTGCACAGTGGTTGCCAGCAGCAGAAAACTGCTGAAAATAAATATATTCTTGCAAGCACTTAAAGCTGAAACTTGCTGCTCAAGTTTTTACTTTAATTTTGCGCCATAATTTTATTTTATTAAATTGTAATTTTTATATAAAAACTGCTTAGGCACCCCTATTGTTGTGCGTGTGTGCGTTAAAGTCATGTGCGTGGGTGTGCGTGAAAATATGCAGCAGCTGAATTAAACATTTAAGCATTTACTTCAAGATTACGTATACGCAAAATTCAATTGCAGCAAATGTTTAATTCTATGCACACAATTTAGTTAATGTGTTTAAACAATTGTGTATAAAGTTAATTTCGTGTACGTGTTTTAACTAAGCGTGACTTTAAGCTAAACACATTGTATTATTGATAGCATTTACATTAAATCAAATTACACTTTAGAACAAAATTTAGGCAGTATTAAATTTGTATTTTATTAATATGATATTTATTTGATAAAAATGCATAATTGTAATTTAATTCAGTAATTATATAATTGCCATTAATAATTGATTTATGAATAATTTACTTGCAAGTAATTGCAATTATTTGTTTTTGTATTGGACATATACTTAAGAATTTGTGCCTTAATTACTTTTATAAATTATACTGAAACTATGCTAAGCTAATTTATAATTAAATATTGTTCGGTTTAAGCTAAAATTACTTACGTAATTGCAATTTTTACAAACAATTACAATGTAATTCAGGATATAGTTATAATTACACATAATGTGCTTAATTACTTGTGTAAATTAGCTTGTAACTATGCGCTGCTCAACAATAATTAAATAATTTATGCTTAAAGCTGCAATTACTTAAGTAATTGCCACTGTTATTTACAACTTACAACTCAGAATTCAACTTGAACTTTATTCTGGCTGTGCTGTGTATTTCTTTTTGACTTGAGACCTACTTGAGAGTCTTGGCGAATGGCATCAATGGTTGGCTATGATAATAATGATGTTCCCATTGCGTTGACGTTGTTGTCAATGAGACAGTCAAAGCAGTTCCAGCAGCAGCGCCTGTCACTTGGAATTTTTCGAAGGCATTCCTCATAACATTCCAAAACCACGCTCCGCCCTTCAAACCATTTTTTCAGCTTCCTTCTGCTATTTCTGCTGCATTGAATGGTTGAATTGTCTGCGTATAGAACATGCGATAATTGTTTATATGTATTATATTTACTTGTGTGTGTGTGTGTGTGTGTGTTTGTGCGTGGGTGTATGACTGGGTCATGGATTTCTAAGCACATTCAGTTTTGTGAAAAGTTCATTAATAAACTTGCCGCAACGGCTGTCGAATTCAGAGCTCCTTTGCAGTCCCCTCTCACCTCCCCCCCTCCCAAATCTTGTTTAGCTTCAACAAGTGGCAAGCTCTGTGTGTCACGCCTGTTGCTGGCCCGTTTGCTCGCGTTTGTTATTCAGCCAAGACGACACCAACAGCATTTTATTTAATGGGAAAATTTCTGCTGCAGCCGCGCGCATTTAATTGCTGTAGAAATGCTTTTTTATTGACTTTCACTTGAGCTACACTTCAAGCGCAATTCCCATCAAGTGGGGCAGCTGCGACTTGTTGGCTAACTAACTGAAAAATGTTAAGCGAACTACCAAAAGTATAAAATAAAACTTAAAAATTGAAAATGATTTTTATGTAACAGGATTTAAGCTTGAAATATTTTTTAAAAATGTTGTAGTAAGAGAGAGGTACAACCTACAGCTTCTTTTTGCTTGCTAACTATAACAGCGCACATGAGCGCAGTGAGAATGTATTTTAGTGGGGGTGGGGGTTAGCTGCCATAGGTTACTGCTTGTCATAACTTGTTATATTTGGTTCTTTCAAAAAATTGCTTGTTCATAACATAGCTAAATATATTTTAAGCAAAAACAACATAAAATTATATAAAGTCAAATGTGATTTGATTTTGTTATAGTTGCAGCTTTTAAAAGTTGGTATTACAATTTAGAGTTAGTCATAATAAAATTTGTATTATTATATAAATATATGCTTTACGTGGCTTTAACTGGGTTCCAGGTGTTGATCTACAATCTTACTCTAGTAGACTACTTTAATTAATCTTCCATCTTTAACTAATCGACGAATCATGCTTGGCGTCATGTTCATGATTAAATTAATTAAAGGGAAATTGATTCTTCATATTTGTTGGGTCAACTTAATTTCTCGGTTCCTGTTAGTATACCTCGAATTTGTTCCCTTAACTCAAAACTTTTGCACAACTAACTATTTACTGCATGAGCCCCTTCGAGTCTCTGTTCTGATTATAATAAACTTTATTCTGTTTATCAACACAGAGACCTCAGAGTTTATTACTAAGCGGTGTATCTTAACTTACTTAAGTATAATATATTTATGATTTGATTGGGTTTTTGGGTTTTCCCCAATCTTGCAACAAATGTGGGTCTGTTTAACACTCGCAATATTTAAGGTTTTAAAAATAAAGATATAACTATAAATTACCTTTAAATATAATTTTACATATTTTGTATATAAATACTATAATGTTTTTTTTTTTTTTTTGCTGTCAGCATATTATGGAAAGCGAAAGCAACATTAAATAAATAAATAAATAAAATAAATAAATAATTTGATCAAACATATGTAGATGCTTCACTGGCTACGCCCATGACTGCGCTTCTCTAGCTCCTTGTTGCCCATATAGATTGAGTTTGAGTGTCAACGCTGCTGCTTTCGTCTCATAAAGCGGCAATTATTCAATTTGCACAGACTGTCGTGGCAATAACTGCTGAGGACAGTTTATGAGTGGCTTGTAGATGGCTTCTCAGCTAAATTGTTTATTATTTTTTTTGCGCAGTTATATTTAACAGCGTTTTGGTTCAAGGTTAATGCTGCAGGGCATACAAAAATGTGCGGCGCCTGTTGACCTGGCTGGTTAATAATTTTATTTATTGCTTGCAGGCTAAAATGATGCACTATCGCAAAGCGGAGAATGTGGAGCAGGAGCAGAGCAAAAGCGATTTGCCGTTTGAAGATTGCATGCCAAAGGACAAGGACTTTCTGTGGATGCATGTGGGTGGGCAAGCAATTGAGAGCATAATTAATATTAATTATAAATTGTTTGCTGCAGGTGAAGGGCGGCACCAAGGTGGGAAATGTTATAAGCCATGCGCAGCAGGCTCTGGATAAGGGTGAATATCGTACGCTGGTGTGGAGCGGCTCTGGTGGCGGCGTGGTCAAGACTATATCCTGCGCTGAGGTAATAAAGCGCAGTCATGCACTTTATCAGGTCACACGCATGACGCATACTAAGTAAGTTGCAAAGCTAAATTATTTTAATTTTTACTATTGTTGAATTTTTCTTAAGATTGGAGGAGCACTGGAAGCCACAAATGGAAAGCTTAGAGGAGCTTATAGTTACACGCCAAATACCCACGCTGCATATACTTATGAGTCTCGATGAGCTGCCTGCCGACACAGTGGGGTACCAGATATGCTTACATATATTTTAATAAATATTAATTAATTATTCATTTATATTACAGTTTGCAAAAGCCAAATACGCTTAGCGATTTTTGGCAGCATGACGAACCGCGCAGCCGCAATCCTCCAACTGAAAATAATGCTCGCAAGCAAAAACGTCCCAGATATGGACGCAACAAGCCACAACAGCAACAACAACAACAGCAGCAGCAACAACAAAGCAAACATGACATTGACATTGCTGCTAGTTAAATAAACTTATTTGCTATCTAAGCAATAAAAAATAATATATGTATATATAGTTTGTTTGCTTTGATAAGCTTCAAATGGTCTAAGCAATGACCTTAGCTAATAATTTGTATTGCAATACAGTAGACACTCGCAAACTAAAGCTAGCATAAACTTATCAAACATAAATTGTAGACAGCTGAATATGTCTATACGTACTTAGCTTCATGTAACTAAATTATAAGACCGTTTATGCATTAAGTACCGGGTGCTAAGTTGTTGCTGCGATTTAAGTCTTAAGCATTATGATTAGATTATTCTACTGTTTGCTCACTTAGATAACCCAGCTGAAATCTAATCTGTTCGCCAATTGTGTAGCTTATCAGCATGAGCGTTTGCTATTCACACGTCCAGTATCAAAAATGCTGCGACTGGGACGTGTATTGAGAGTGAGCGCCCAGCTGCGCTGTCTAAGTCAGTCGACTACTGCGTCTGGCGATGCTTTGCCCAAGCGCTGTGATGTGCTTGTCATTGGTGGTGGCGGCATGGGCGCCTCTTCCGCCTACTGGCTTAAAAGCAGAGCTCAAAAGCTGGGAAAAAAACTCAATGTGCTGGTCGTAGAGCGAGATGCACGCGTAAGTGGCCAGCAAGCTAATTTACGTTTGATTTAATTGCTTATTATAAAATCTTTAGTATACAAGCGCCTCGACGGTTTTGTCTGTGGGCGGCGTACGCCAGCAGTTCTCGCTGGCTGAGAATATACAAATGTCGCTGTTTGGCTATGAGTTCATTAGCAACTGTCGCAGCCATTTGGGCGATGTAGAGCTGAACTATCGTCCACATGGCTATCTGATTTTAGCCTCTGCACAAGGCGCTGATGTACTGAGTCGCAACTCCAAGCTGCAGTGTGAGCTGGGCGCGCAGAACGAGCTGCTAACACCGTCGGCTTTGCGCCAACGCTTTCCCTGGATGAACACCGAGGGCATTGAGCTGGGCTGCTATGGCACAGCCAAGGAGGGCTGGTTCGATCCTTGGGCTTTGCTCATGGGCTTTAAGCAACAGGCGCGCGCACATGGCGCACAATTTGCCAATGGTGAGCTCGTTGGCTTTGAATGGAACGCAGCTGGTCAGCTTAGTGGCGCGCTGGTTAAGTGTGATGATGGCGCACCACGCAGCGTGCAGTTTGATACTTGCGTGCTGGCTGCCGGTGCGCAGTCTGGACAGGTGGCGCGACTGGCTAACATAGGCACAGGTGCGGGTGTGCTGGGCGTGCCGCTGCCCGTGGAGCCGCGCAAGCGTTATGTTTATGTCTTTGGCACGCAAGGCAGCAACTGTCCAGGCATGGCTACACCGCTAACTATAGATCCCGATGGCACTTACTTCAGGCGCGATGGCATGGGTGGCAATTTTCTTTGCGGACGCAGTCCAACGGAGGAGGAGGAGCCTGCTTGTGATACGCTGGATGTGGATCATGGCTACTTTGAGACAAATGTTTGGCCTACGCTGGCGACACGTGTGCCCGCCTTTGAGTCCATCAAGGTGCAGAGCAGCTGGGCTGGCTACTACGATCACAATAGCTTCGATGCCAACGGTGTCATAGGCAAGCATCCACACTATGCTAATCTTTATATAGCCGCTGGCTTTAGTGGTCATGGCATACAGCAGACGCCAGCAGTGGGTCGTGCTATATCCGAACTTATACTGGATGGCAAATTTACCAGCGTGGACTTGCAGCGTTTTGGCTTTGAGCGCTTGGTCGCCAAGCAGCCCATGCTGGAGGTGAATATTGTCTAAGTGCGCGCTTACTAAAATTCTAATTAATTGTATGTACTTTCGATTTATTGCAATTGTTCTTGTTCGGTTTGTTCGGTATGTGTATATATTTGTAGTTTCTGTTTGTTATTAGTAAAGTTCTGTTTTTTTTTTAATAGCCTTGGTTCAAGTTTATAAAACGAATCGTCAGATAACTTCGTGTACTTGTTGTATGTGTGTGTGTCTACATATAATTTAATTAAAATGTGAATTTAAACGTAATATAACTGTTGATAATTTTGGCGCGCCCTTAGATGCATTTGTTTATTAACAAATACGTATTATTGTGGGCTTTTGCCCTCAACAGCAAACAAAATAATTTTGCGAATTGATTTCTAAACGTCAGTTATAGCTGCTGCCGCCTCTTGTGTCTGTCTGTCTGTCTGTTTGATCCAAAATAACAAAAAGTTGCGCTTTCCTTTCGCTCTAATGCAAGCTATTAGTAAATATATATTATAAATATGTTTAAGTGAGTGTTGTTATGAGTGGACAGTCTCTGTCTGCTGCTGTCCTTAATTTCTTATGCAGTGTGTTTGTGTTGAGTCTAGGCTTAGGCTTCACTTTCACCGGGTGCTGCATCCTCCTCCTCGTTAATGGGCACAATCAGATTCTCCTTGGACATCAGATTGTATTTTGTGACAAAATGCGTGAATCGGTGGCATAGATACGTTTCAGCCTCGAATTCGTCAAAGATGCGACGATGATGAAAGTACGCATGCGAGAATATGCGATAAACACGTCGACACACCGAGCCCAGCTTCGTCACCGACGACTCCTTGATGGAAACTCTGTGTGTGGTGAGATCACTTTACTGATTATGTGGCCAGTTGCTTTTGCACGCCGCTTTAACATACCTGCTTGGAAAGTATTTGTTGCTATTGAGCAGACAGGCAGCGCCGTCCAATGTGTGGCGCGTATAGTCAATGGCGGGGCACTCCTTGGGCGTTTTGTGTGCCGCACATAAGAAAATCCATTGATCGGTTGCTGTCATCTGCGTGCACGTTGAGGGTGAACACTGTTTTTGCAGCCGCACTGCCAGACCATTTAATTCCATACAAAACTGACGCAAATGCTCGTACTTCCAGACGCCTTCGTCCTGCGCTTCTGGCATGGTCAGTATAAGCTCAACATTTGAGGGATCACGCTTGATCAGTTGTTGTATATATTGCTGCACGGCTAGCGTGCTGTCCATTTCCTCCAGCGGTTCATCGGGCCAGCGACAGAAATCCTATCGCAACAACAACAACAACAACAACAACAACAAATTGTTAAAGCGAAAGTTGCAAACAACAATTGCGTGCGTTATTTATACACACCTTAGCTTTTGTGCCTGGCCGGTTTCTACGCAATATGGTCGAGCCGTCAGCCATCTTCATGTTTCACCTTGCCTTAGCCGTAAGGAGCAATGCAAAACACACACTCAGACACCTTTTACCTGGGACTACGCCTGTGCAGGGAAGGGAGGCAGTGACAGTTGAATAGACAAAACCAAGCTGTGAAAAGTGCCAGGCAACGGCGACCAGGAACTCAAACAAACGTTGCGTTCGTGGCGAGCCAAACGTAGCTTCAAGCTTAACTATGTAAAGTGTAACTATTGCTTTAGTTTACACATTTCACATTTAATTAGCTATGAATTGAGCTAAAACACTTTGCTTTGTGCGAGAAAATTTTTTTGTTTTAATCAACGCGCGGATGACAGTGTGTGACTTGCAGAGAGTACACTAAATTCGAGCTGCATTAAGTGTGAAGAGTACAGCAATAGCAAGGAGGTACGGTCACCCTAATTTCATAATGTCATGCCACTCTACGTTTCAGCTGTCGTCATCGCTTATCGTCATTGCCTATCGACAACAGTCATCATCAGACAACTTTGCAAAATTTACACGGATTGAAACTGCGTATTATTATTACAGTTGTAACTTTTTAAATATCCCCAAGCAAAGTTTGTAAATCAACCGCCAGCCAACATGTCCTACGCATACTTGTTCAAATACATTATTATTGGTGATACTGGTGAGTCTGTTAGTGTGTGTGAGTTGTGTGCCCTGCCATATGAGAGAAAATTTCATATGATTAAGTCAGCTAATTGTGCAGTTTACAACAAAACAAAGGGCAACAGAGCTCAAACTGCGACGTTTTGTTAGACTGTTTACGCTATTGTTGCACTCGGGGCCCAGCCCATTGTCCAGCTGCCTGCAACAAAGCGCCAAATGATTGGGGAGCCCACGCAGCAAGGAAAAATCAATAAAACCATAACAACGCCTCTGTGTGTAGAGAGAAAGAGACAGAGCTGAAGTCAACAGCTGTGGCAAGGGGAGTTTTGTGTTAGGCTGGAGGGGGGATAATACTAAACGTATGTTACTACCCTGCAGTTGCTTTGGCGCTGAGTCAACTTTTGATAGTTGACCCACCATCATATCAAATCTCCCCCACGCTTAAGCATACATAAACTGTTTGATAGGCTGGTTGCTCTTCTCTTATCAATTAAAGTTCAGCAGTACATTAAACATTCGATTAAATGTAGTGCAAACAGCTGTTAACATTTGCCGAAGAGATTATCCCATTATGCTTTAGAGAAAAAAATTAGATCATATTTTTGGCAAGTGATGGAAAACACCTGTTTATGTGTATAAGTAATGTTGTTGGCTTTTGGCTTTTGCATTGCATTGCATTATAACAAAACTTTCACTTTCTGCGTTTGTTTTATAATCCAGCAATTACTAATTTTGTTTGCTTTAACTTGCTTTATTTTTCCAAAGGTGTGGGCAAGTCATGTCTGCTGCTGCAGTTCACGGATAAGCGCTTCCAACCCGTGCACGATTTAACAATTGGCGTTGAGTTCGGTGCACGCATGATCACCATCGATGGTAAACAGATAAAACTGCAAATTTGGGATACAGCTGGTCAGGAGGCTTTCAGGTATGACACATTTAATGCATAAAGCTTGTGGTTAGAGTACTCATTGTATTTTTCTTGGAACAGATCTATTACGCGCTCATATTATCGTGGTGCGGCTGGCGCTTTGTTGGTCTATGACATCACAAGACGTGAGACTTTCAATCATCTGACTACATGGCTGGAGGATGCACGTCAGCATTCAAACTCGAACATGGTCATTATGCTTATAGGCAACAAGAGCGATTTGGATTCGAGGCGTGAGGTGAAAAAGGAGGAGGGAGAGGCTTTTGCACGAGAACATGGACTGGTATTTATGGAGACTTCTGCGCGCACAGCTGCCAATGTGGAGGAGGCATTCATAAATACAGCCAAAGAGATTTACGAGAAAATCCAGGAGGGCGTCTTCGATATAAATAATGAGGTAAGTGTTGCTTTTGCATATAAATTGCAAATTAAATATTTATGCATGCATTTTCATTGACTGCAGGCAAATGGCATTAAAATCGGACAGCAGGCAACGCCCACAAATCCTGCGCTGCCCGGTGCTGGCGGTGCGGGTGGTGCAGGCAACAGCGGTTGTTGCTAGGATTAGAGCCCAGTTGGTATATAGCCAATATAGCCGCTGCTGTAAATTCTACTAGTGACTAATTCCTAGACAGTAGTGGAATGCAGTTTTATTGTTTATTTTTAATTTCAAGCAAAATATAACCGTAATAAACTTAGCTGCAAAACTAGCAGACCGAATTAGTGAAGCCCCATTTCAACACTAAGCATAATGTTAAATTAAAACGAAACTCACACACTCACACACACACACACATAAGACATTAATAGCAGCTATTTGTAACTATTAAAATATCCGCTAAAAGAATTAAAATGATAACGTACATAATACATAAATTATAATTTTAAAATAAACATTTGTGTATGTAAAATGTGTCGTGCGTGATTTCAAAATTTTGTATGGTAAACTTTAAACAAAGAAACAAAAAACTAAAACATTTGTACGTATATAAAGAATATTTTTGTGTACATTTAGTTAGATCTGAGAATGTGTAATATATATATTATATATACAGAATGTATAATTGTGATTCATTTATTCGGTCGATCCCTCTTCCTGGCTGCTAGCGTTGTCTCTAGCCTTTCCTCAATACTTAAAATTTTTTTTAGAAATATTTAATTTGTTTATACTAGTATGCATTTGCTTTGCCTATTCTATTATATTTTGTTTGTGATTTGCATAAAATATACAAAGATAAAATAAACATAAACCATGCATAATAACTATAAGTTTAATATATAAAATTATTATACAACAAAACAAAATAAAAATAAAAAAGAAAAATATGAATGTGGTGATAACGCTAAATCAATTCGATCATGTCGCCCCGACAATTACGAAGTTTATATATTTAAAAACAGCAAAAAATAAAATCAAATTATTTATAAATAAAATGAAACATTTGTATTTGCCAGACCCAAAGCAGTTTATTATACACAAATAAATATCAACAAACTTACATAACGTCTATATATCAATTGGAAAGTGAAGGTAAGAAAAACACACAAACTTGTTTCAAAATCATGTTTGATTTTATTATTTTTTTGTTGAGAATATTAGTTGTATACCCTAGTATCATTTAGTAATTATATTAGTTAATTGAATTTTGTAAACTTTTTCTTTTTAGAATTACAATTTAATTAGTTTTCAAATCTCTGCTAAATGTTGTGCTTATAAAGCTATAAAAATTGTTTAGTTTTTTTTGTTTGAAACAACAACTAGGCTACTACTTACTACAGTTGTATATGGTACGCGTATGTGTGTGTATGTATATAAAGGGGGTGTGTGTCTATTATAAATGTATACTTAATTAAAGTGTGCTTTATCCTTGCTAAATATATTGGTTAAGGAATTGTAGACTAAAGTTGATTTCAGTGCGTAAGACTTTTCGCTAAGTGGTGGTGGCTTGATGAATTTTATCTTTTAATAATACTTGAACTGTTTTGGTTTTGTTGTTGTTTGTAAAAACGCTAACCATTTGCAATGCGGGTTAATGCTGTGATACATATACTATATACTATATATAATTATGAATCATTTCAGTTTGAAGACTTTGTGAGTTATAAATTGATTGAAAAATTCAGTAATTGAATTAGTTATTGCATACGTTACATAGATTGGTATAAATATTTTGTTTGTTTATATATTTTTGTTTCTTTTGGAGCCTTTCATTACAACTATTTATAAACTTTATAAAGAAGACAATTTGGGGAACCCGTTTGCGCATGGCAGTGATGCACTGCATTGATATTGCTTTAATTTTGTTATACAATTAGTTTGTTCTAATGCATAATTGTTGTTAGTTAGTGTTTGTTTTGTTTTATTGGAGTTTACGTACAGTTGTAGTTGTCTTAGTGCGTTATCTAACTTAGTTAATTATAATTAGTACTCAAGCCAATATGCTTAGCTTATGCTATATGCGCATCAATTTAATATATTATGTTTATTTTAACTAAGAACTTGCTCTGAGTTTTATAGCTGCAACAGCATTTGACATAAGAAACGTGATAACATTTAATGCTAGTCTATAATTTGTAATTAGGCCACAGTGCGGATCAGAAATTGCACTGAATTTGTTGTCAATTGTTTGCGTGTCCGTGTGTGTTTTTGTTTTAGCTTAACAACTATAGTAGTGGCATTATGTTATGTATGTGTGTGTGTGTAACTATTAATCTAATGTAAAAGTTGAGCTTTTTTAGTCTCTGAGACATCACTATCACTCTCCTTAGTTGCTTTCTTCTCACAAAACTCAATCATATACGAACAGACGCCGGAGAGTGCTATGAATATGCCCGCAAAATAGAAGGAGTCGTCCCATCTGCAAGCAAATTGACAATTCAATTAGTTGATGCATTATAAAGTTTAAAGCATTGCGAACTTACCTGCCCGTGAACTCATATATGGCGCCAGCTATAGGCGGTCCGGCAATCATGCCCACACCCTGTACGAGCAATACCAGACCATAGGCACACGTGAAATCATCCAGATCCACAATACTGACCAGTATGCTGGGTGTAAACGAGAACGAGCTGGCAAAGGTGAACCCAAAGATGATGCACATGGTCATCAGTCCATTGTAGCTCGTTATCAGCCAGGGCATAAAGAATACAGAGGCGCCACAAACTGGGAAAACAAATATAACAATTTAGCCTAAAAGTTTAGTTTATAAACTGTGTGTGCTACTCACCTATCATGCATATGGAGTAGCAAATGTTAATGTTCATCCACTCGCGATCGCCCAGATAGCCCAAGCCAATCATGCCAATAGTTTGTGCAATGCCAATTGCCGATATGAGCACTGCGCTTTCGCTTATATCATAATCATATTTCTTCATATAATCGGGCAGATAAAGATAGGGTATAATAAACCTGTCAGAGACAACAAAGTAAAGTGATTACAAAGTTAAAGTATAAACTATGTTATAATTTAGCATTAAAGCCCTGATAACTTTAATATGCGCTAGTATATCAACTATTTGCTGGTTAAGCATATGCAAAGTTTTTAGTTGTGGAAAATTTATGCGAAATGCGCATCGCTTAATTATAACTAAAATTTGTTGCTCTCACGCGTCTGAGCATCATAAATTTTGAGCCGTTGCCAAACAATTTTGTTGGCAAAACATAAATGTGTGTGTTAGTGTACTTGACAGTTTTGTGTGCACTGACGTTTATCTAATTTCGCCACAAGTTTCAAATTAGCAGTCAGCATGTACTCACCATATAAACAAAAATAATGTTGAGAGATTGAAGAGCGCAAATTTGTTGTCCGAAAAGAGCGAAAAATCAAAGGCCGACTTCATTGTATCCACAAAATTATCATACCAGGTCTGTCAAAAAAATATATAAACAAATACATATATACATAATTAAAGATGCAGATAAGCCTGTGATGTGATTAATATAACAAAAGTAATTAGACAATACGGAAACACACAGTGTGGTGTGTTGTCTGTATTGTTGTCTGAATGGTCGCGTTATCAGCGTTGACGGCAGCCCGTAGTACGCAAAACATATTATAAAGCATGTGAACATACATATAACATTATAAATATATATTATCGTGCCTTGAGCCAAATGCTGCTGTGGGGTTGTTGTCAAGCGAGCGCTTGACTTGGACTTGGATCGGGAATCGCCTGATAAGTGACCAAGGCAGAAAGACAGAACGAGAGAGTTAAACTATTGCAAATATTTTCCATTTGATTTGAAACATAAAAGCGAAAATACATAATTTATTCAACTGAATATCGAAACATTGAATAGCGTAAAGGCGTTTGTTGTGATAGAAAGAAAGCTATGCAGTTCAAATGCTATGCTTGTTAACTGAATATCCTTAAGCCGAATATCGTAACATTGAATACCGTCAAGGTGTTTGTTGTAAATATGCATGTGTGCATAACGTAAGACTGTATGTCGTATTATTATAAAGAATGCAATATACTGTCTGAATATCGTATTACACTTCTACTTACATCCTCTTCTTCCTTGGCTATGGTCGTCATCGAATTGCGATAAATGTTGGGGCAGGAGGAGGCACGCAGACGATAACGATGCGTATTCAACATGGCGCCACGATAATTGATCGAGTTGCGATGCAAGCGCATGTCCTTCAGGAAGTTCGAGTTCCTTATGGAGATGTTCCGACGCAGATTCGAGCGCTGATGCTGACTAGGCTTCTTCGACTTGGACAGACGACGCAGTCCCGTTATGCTATCCAAGCGCTGGCGACGCAAGGCCAACTCGCTATGCTGCTCATGCTCGGGTATGCTGATGACAGTGGCGGCGCCAAGCGGCTGCGCACGCGGCTGCTTGTCGAGCAGCGTAAAAGTTTCCTCCTTGGTGGACATATAATAGCCGTGCATGTCCTCGCTGAGAAAGTCCACGGAATTGTGACGATGTCCATTCGTTTTGAGATTAGACAGCGATGGCGTATTGCGCTGGGCCATGAAAATATTCTCATTGAGCGAGTAGCGTGAGCTGGCGTAATTGGCCTGCAGCAGACTCTCGGAGTGGAGCGAGCCTTGTGGCGTGCCCGCTTTCTCCCAGGGCGAGAGCGTTTCTATGGAGGCGAGATAGCTCTTCTTGGCCGCCTCTGCCACCTCGGGCGGTATGCCACCCATGAGCGTATCATCCGGCGAGCCGAGAATGTTTGCTGTCGGCACCGTCGGCGCGCCCGACGACATGGAGAGCAGATTCTCGCGCGAGGGCGCCTCGGCGCCTTCCTTGTGTCTCAATGAGCGGCGGCTCAGACTCTTCACCTCGCAGATGCTGTCCAGCTCCTGGGCGCTCAGATAGGTGGGCAGAAAGAGTTCGCTGCGATAGCGCTTGAGGCCCGTGTCCATGGGATCGTCAATCTGTTGATTGGCCTCGGTGTTGTTTTTGGTTACAAGCGTATCCAGCACGGCCTCCTTAGTGATGCCCGTGTCGAGCAGCTTTTTAATCTCCTCCAGGCAAACGCTGGAGTTGGAAAAGGTAGTGACACTCTGCGAGCGACTCTCCAAACGATTCTCTTCGATCAACCAGTCCGGATCACGCATCAGCGCGCCGCAGACACAAGCGTTCAACATGGTGCCGCCTAGAATCAAAGTGGCGCCACGCCAGCCATAGGATTCGACCAGATATTGCGTCAAACGCGCATAGACAAAGGTGCCAATGCCTGTGCCCGAGGCGCCAATGCCAGTGGCAAAGCTGCGCTTCTTGTCAAACCAAAAGGCAATGGACACCACAGCGGTGACATAGCCTATGCCCAAGCCCAAGCCGCTGATGATGCCGAACGTAACCATGAGCATTTCCACCGAGTTACAAACGGATGAAATAGCAAAGCCAAAGGCGGATATAACGCCACCCAGTATGGTCATCTTGCGACAGCCATACTTATCCACAAGATTCGACCAAATGGGACCCATGAGCAGCGGCACCGAAAAGAACAACGAACTAATCCACGCGGTCTTCGTGGGCGATTCACCAAAGTAAGCCAGCAGCTCAGTGTGTATTAGGCCAAAGCTAAAGGACAGCCCATCCCATATAAGCGACACCATCAGCGAGGCAAACACCACCACCCAACCATAGCCGCCATCTGGCATCTTGGGAGTTTTCTTTTCGGTGCTGCTCGAGTCTATTGAATCGCCCGACTCATTGGATATCAAACGCTTGCGCTTCTTCACCTGCGTGCCATTGGATAAGCTGCTCATTACCACGTTGCCCTCCGCATCCAGCGCCAAAATGCTATTGCGCACCATGCGGCTGTGGCTGGCGCCATCGTCCAGCTCCTCCACCGACAAATTGCAGAACGTCACCTCCGGAAACAGATCATGCTTGATGGCTCTGTTCAGCGGCGTATTCGCTGGCGCTGGCGCCGGCAGCTGTCCATTCAATTTGCTGCTGCTGTTATTAATATTATTATTATTATTATTGTTGTTGTTATTGGCCGCAGCAGCGCTGTTGTTATTGCTATTGCCCTCTCGCTGTGTTGGCTTGGCCATTGTGTATGTGTGTGTGTGTGTGTGTGTGGTTTTTGTTTTAAGGCGTTCTTAATTAACAAATTCAAGTTTTGTTTTTTGCGTATAAAAAAATTTGCACTGATTGTTGTTGAACACAGTTTTTGATAGATTTTCTATTTAATTCAGCAATCTATTAGGTTTTTTAAGTAGCTGCAAGGTGGTTCAATGGATTGCTTTTGGTTTGCCACTAAATCGCTAGACGAATGCAGACTGTAATAAGAAGAAGAGCAAGAGTTAGTAAGAGAAGAAAGCAAATTTGCCAAATTTTAAATTAAGCACATCATGAGTTTTCATTGCACGTGCATCAAATTAATTATTTGATTTTTGAGACATTCTTAAACATTAAAATAATATATTTCTATATAACTAAATAATTTAATAAATAATAAATTGCTGTAAAATTTATAGTTATTTATAGTTTAAAGTTTTAATTTCAGTTAAAGCTTAAGCTGTTTTAAGTTTTCATTGTATCAAATTTTTAATAATATCTTAAGCATTAAAATAAAATAATTCCATATAACTAAATAAATTAATTAAATAATTTTCTTTTACTATTTATTCAAATAATAAATGCTGTCAAATTAATAGTTAAGCTTAATAGATTTTAAGTATTTGCATTGCTTTAAGCCTGAGCATAAAAATGATTAGTCGAATTTAAAAAAATATAATATGTTGATTATTTTTTACTTTTATTATGTCTAGAATAATTTATATTCTCAGCATGAATGTCTCAGCATTGCTCTGGCTACATTATTTGAGCTATAGAATTAATTCTAAGCTAATACAATTATAAAGAATTAAAATAAATAATAATGTTTCTGCTTCTGTTTTGCTAATAAATAAACTTATTAAAGAAATCAATAAATTTGCTGCTTTTATTTGCATATTTTCTTGATTTCAGCTTAAAGCTTATTTAAATAAATGCCCTAAGCTGTTTACTTATATGTAAGTCAAATTAAATGCTTAGCACTTTTCCAACTGCTGCTATTGAAATTCAAACTTAGGCTTAGGCTTAAAGCAGTTTGCAGCTTAAAGTTTGTTTGTGCAGATTTGAATAAAACTTATGCAACATTGTTAAAGCTTCTCGGTTTCGTTTCGCCTTTATTTGCATTTTGATTAATGTGCAAAAGTTGCGCAAACAACGAAAACTTTTTAATACGCATGCTTGGCAAACATTTCGCTGCTTTAACTCACTCGAATACACAAATTGAAATTGTCATTAGAATTGTTAAAGCATTCCGCTCGACTTTGTTTGCAAACAAATGCAGGCCAACAACAAACGCCAAACATTACGTTGGCAAATTCGCGCGAAAACTGTTTTTATTAAGTGGCAATAGCCAAATGCCTTCAACTTGACCTCACTCTCTCGCTCGCTCACTGAGAAAAATAGGAGCAGACTCGACCGAATGCGTCAACGGGTCGAAACAGCTGATGGCCTCTCTTGATTTTTAAATATAAATGCGCTTTTTGCTGAATGTGTGCAATAGAAATAATAAATTTTAATTTTGGCAGCATTTTTGTTTACGTTTGTTTACGCCTTTGGCACTCGCCTTTGGTCTGTAGTTTAAATTTAGCACACATAGACAGCTAGAAGAAGTGCAGAATATATGGCCAAAAATCATTTGCGCAAGAAAATAAATAAGCGAGCATAATGTCTTTATATAATTGAATTTGACGAAATTCAGAGAAACTAAAAGAAAAACGAATTTAACTTATCAGCAATCACTAATTATATTGCTTAGAAAAGCCGATTTTAATATTTAACCTTTTTTTTTAAGGTTTTCTTATATTAATCAGAATTAAAATTTGATAATAGTCTTTAATACGACTAATATTTTAAGTCCTACATGTTAGACGTTCATTCACTAATTATATTAGCTATAAGAGCTGAATTATATATTTAAGTTTTTCTATGAATTTCTTAATTAAATAGCAAAATTTGTTAAAATATATTAATAAAAATTTCAAAATGTATTGTAAATGTAAATACTGCTTTTGAAAATAAGAAAAATACAATATAAATAAAATAAAATACAGTGTACACACGATAAGACAAAAACTTGCTTTTTAAAAAATGAACAAGTTGGTAAATCCCCAAGCCTGGAATAAAGCGCTTATAATTTAAAACTAATAGTCTTACAAAAGATATTTTAAAATAATTTTGGCTTAAAAAACTTAATAAAATACTTTTATATTTTTTAAAAATAATTTAAGAAACAATAACGTTTTTTTTAGCTGTTGGAGAACGTGAACAATTTTGATAACTTGAATAGCCTTAATAATTAGAGAATTCTTTTCTATTCTATTCTATTCTTTTTATCGTTAGTATTAACATTTATATTTAATAATTTTAAACTTTATCATTTAAATCAATTATTTTCTTGATAATATAAATTTTCTTTCATTGGGGGATTGCCTGCATTTTTAGCATTTTTCCCAAAATGAGTTTTAATTCAAGAATTAACTTAACTTTAAGCAGTTTACGTTATCGAAGCTGCACTGTACATACAATAAATATAATAAGCTTACATAAAATTATTAAGAGCGTAAACTTTGCTAGTTCAAATGCTTTTTTAAACTAATATCTAATATTGATTTAATTTAAACTAATATATAATAACCTAAATTTTTTTAATTAATTTTTTAATGCTTACCTTTTTTTAACGCCTGCGTCAATTGGTGTGTGTGTGTGCAACAGCAACGGACAACGTTTTGTTTAAAATAGCAACTTACACTCGCGTTTATATTTTTAAAGTATTTGTATACTGTAGCGTGTTATTCAAATTGCAATACAAATTCTGATTGTGATTGTTATTGTTATTGTTTGGATAATTATTATTACTATCACTGACACTGCCGCCAATTAATTCACCATAATTAGATAAATCTTCAGTTATATTGAATTCGCTTAAAGTGCGTTGGCACAAGTGTTTATTCAGTGTGGCGGTTTTATTGAAAATTCTTAGACGCGGATCACGTGGTATATAATGTAAAAAGACTTTATTCGATTTGCTGCTGTTGTTATAAGTACGTGGATTGTTGTTGTTGCTATTATCGAAGGATTTGCTTGATTTCTTGCTGTTGTTGTTGCTGCTTGCAGATTTATTACCAGCTGTTGTTGCTGTTGCTGCTGCTGCTGTTGCAGTTGTTGCTTTGGTTTTAGTGGCACGATAAAGTGATTTTAACCGAAATTCATTCATTAAGAATGTTAGCGTATTTAACAAAAACCACAAGGAAATTAATTGAGCAAAATTACGCTGCAGACAAATTTTTTGGCTGCTCTGAGGCTGATTGTTGTTGTTGTTGTTGTTGTTGTTGCAGTTGTAGCTGCCACTGAACGTTTTTATCCCGGACACCCACATGCGGCACTTTAAACAATTGGGATTTGTCACAAAAGTTAACGTTTTGAGAAACGAAAGAAAGAAAATGGGCGACGAAAAACTAAATAAAGCAAAACAATAAATAGTTGGTATGCAGAATATAACGGTTTATGCGTCTAAACGGTAAATGAACGCGTGTCAAATGCGCGGCGGTATATGCGGCTTTTTGCCAAACATATCGACGAGCGAAGCTTATTTAATGTGGACACACGCGGCGTATGATTAATGCGCGTTGCTGCCGTTTATTTGCTTTTATTGCTGCTTCGCTTTCACTTTCTTCTTCTCGCGTCTCTTTGTCTGTGTGTGTGTGTGTGTGTGTGTGTGTGTTGTAATGATTTATGATGACTCTGTGCCTCGATTAGCAGCTGATGCTGCCTGTTATGCCAACTTCTGCGCTCTGCTTACAGCTGCTGCAAAAAAAGAGAGAGAAAAAGAATGAAGAGCGCACAAATTAGTTTAGTTTTCTGTTTTCTGCTTTCTGTTGTGTTGATAAATTGACAAGCTGGCAAATAAACGCCACTCAATATGACAATACACACGCATGCAAGTGCCTTTAAATTAAATTCAACAAAAGAGCAGCTCTAAAAATATAAATCAAAATAATAAATTTAAGCACATTCTAAGCACACATTACGCTTGTCTTCAATTTGTGCGCTGCGTGAATTGCCCAACAATGTGACACAGTATTTTATGTATTAATTTTCACAAGTCAATGCTGAATCAGTTGACGCACTGTTAATTGCATTGTTGCATTTGTTGCACGTGACAACGAATGATTTGTTGCAGGTCAGTTGCAATAAAAAACATAACCAAATATATATTTATTTTGTGTTAAGTATATGGAGCGTAAATCATACTGGCAATTAACTTAACTCAGTTTGCATGCAACTCCATAATTAATAGAGCAACTATTTGTGCTAAGCTTAACTAACTAACTAACAGCAAATAATAGTTAATTTAGTTAACTTTTTACACGTGTTTTTTAATTGAAATATATTCTTAAATTAAATGTAGTGTTCATTTTTCAATATGAATAATAAAGTTTATAACAAAATAATAAAATTATTGAATGTTTTAACTGAATTTCAAAATTAGGTAGACATTTTAGCTATTTTAATGCTAGATAATAGCTAGATCTAGTAGTTTTTAAACTGAAAAAACTTACATTTTATAGAATACTATTACCTAGAAATCAGACTATTTTAGTATATGACGTATTTGAAGTTCAATAAAATATGCACAACAATAATTAATAAAAACTATTGTTATATTTACTAATTTATTCTCAATTTAAGTATTATATTGTTAATTTAACATGGTAAAGAATTTTAATTATTTTTTTTAGCATTTTTTATTTCCGGTTTAGCTATTTATTGCAATTTTTTAATTAGATCTAGCTATTTTAGCTCAGGGAAATCTCTGTTCTTAATATTGTTGCTTGTTCTTTTTTAATCTATATAAAGTAAAGCTTATTAAATTTTGTAATGAATGTTTCATATTAATTTTTGACATATTTTTCATGTGCATACATTAAAACGAAAAATTGCCAGTATTCATTGGATGATTTAATCTTTGTAAAAATTTTGATAAGAAAAGTAATTTAAATTTCAGCACATTCACTTTACATAATTAAACTCTAAAGTTTAGAGTCGTGTTGAATATTAAATTTTTGACATATTTTTCATTGACATTAAAATTAAAAATCAAAAATTTTCATTAGATGATTTAATCTTTGTTAACAAATTTGATAAGAAAAGTAATTTTTATTTTCAGCATAATTATAATAATTTCTCGGTCAAAACTATTATTATTAAGAGAAAATTCTTTTTTAGTTGAAGCTATATTGAAAAAATATTGTCAACTCAATTTAGAGTATAGTTTGGTACACTTTTTATAGCGCTCAAGACTTTTTGATATTAAATTCTGAAAAATTGCCCACTGTAGTGGAATTTTTTGATTTAATTAATTTACTGTTGATTTATTACACTGTTTTTAAGTTGTGCTACTACTATGTGCTATTTATTAAAAAAAAGCAACAACGAGCTGTCAGACACTTTTTATAAATAAAATAAAAAAAACAATGCAAGCTTAAGTAGTTGCACTTGTCCGGCGTACACGTAGACGTAGAATCATCCATGTAGATAGTCAAGTTCAATGCTCGATTGGCGCACGCGATTGAATCACTTGAAATGCAATGCATTTAATTATCTGCAATGGGCATCTACTATATATACAGCATATATACTTGTATAATCATTTGATTTCGCTTGAACTACTCAAAACTCAAAGTGCAGTTTATCAAATATCAAAGCTGATGTCGCGCTTTTAGTTTTAATCTTTAAGCAATCACACGCTAAACATTGTGATAATCATCAACTAAAAGAATATATAATTGTAGCCACAATCTTTGAGCACATTGTGACCATAAGTAGTATAACAATTAACAGATAAGACTAAATATAACACATAGTTAACATTTGTAACATTGTAATCACTTTTTATTCACTCAAAAGCAAGCGCTGGGGCTAATTAAAAACGAAATTAATTATATCACTTGAAAGATTGCTAAGCCGCTAAGCCACGTGTAGCAAACTGTTGGTTAATTAACACAGTATGTTGAAAAAGTATGCGCTTAACATTTTATAGTTTACACAATATGAATGAATTGAATGCATAACTGAGATTTGTGCTTGTGTAGCGCCTGTTTGTATGCAACAATTTGTTGTTTAACACTTACACAGCTTTGTAATAACAAAAACGTCAAAAAGTCACATGTTTATTTAATTTGAACAACATTATTATAACAACACTAGCGGCACATTTTAATTTATTATTATGTATTTGCTATTTGAAACTTTTAGTTAGTCTAAGCGTCAGACCAAAGCAGCCAACAGTTCAGTGGCACGTTGCCTGGCAGACTAATAAATGAGTAACAATAATCAGCAACAAAAGCCTCAAGCAGCAAAATAACCGAAACTGTAACCGAATCAAAACCGAAAACGAAACAAGACGACATGAAAAAAAAAGAATTGTAGAATATAAAGCAGACGAAGCAGCTCTCAATGCTTTGCTTGTCTGTAATCGCAGCTATCGTAGGCTTTAATCTAATAAATTTCTTATCAGCAAACGACACACACACACACACACATACGTATGCATGCATATGCGTGTTGATACATGTGTTTATCGCTCCACCTGCCCCCCGCCACAGTCTTGGACTCAATCACGCTTTTGTATTGTTGCTTGCTTTGATATTTTTGGTCTTTTATTTATAACTAACGCTTGTGCGTAAATTATAATGCTTACAGCTATGCAAAATGCAAAATGTGTATTTGTTGTTATTAATCAAAGTCTTACTTTACAAGAAACAAGTTTGCTTTAGCGCATAAACAAGTTTATGTAAATATTTTTCAATTAATGTAAATTTTTGACAATATTTAAGCGGCTATAGCTTTAGCTTGTTTACTTTTTCAACAAATTGTACAGTACGCCGTGTTTTCTTTAATAACAAAACCGCAATCTGCTTGCTTAAACCAGTTGCTAAATCTACCTTAATTAGATTAGTTCTATTTGCTGTGCAATCTGCTTAGCCCGAAAAAAAGCAAAAGTAGCTGCAGATAATTTTTAATTTTCATTATTTTATAGCTCACGATTAATTGTTGTTATGGGGGGCGCTGTTTATGCTGATACCGAGGCAAAGTGGTTTTGATGCTGACCTACGCCAGCTAAGAATGGCAAATATTTTCGCTTTGTTTATTATTTCTTTGCTGGCCCTAAAACCAAATGTAGGGCAATGCAATAAAGAGCAAGGCAGCATAATCTTAATTGCTCCAGTTGCCCATTGTTTGAGGCCATTTTCATTAGAGAAATATATAAATATTATTATACAATACAATACAATACAATACAATGAAAGCAAGCCGCTTATCTTTATGTTTTTAAGATAATTGAATCAATTGTGATTTAATTGCTCAGCTATACAATTTGCAACTGAGCTAAGCTTAATGCATATGCATATTAAAAATAATTAAAATGACAATAAATAAAAAATATCTATGAATTATTATGCATACAAATACTAAATTATTTGCATTATTTGCTCCGTGCTGTATTGATTAATAAACTTAAAAGCTTGTGTGACTTAGTGAGAATTAAATTCGTTTCGCAGAATATGAATTGCTTAAAAATTTTTATAGTTTGCATATTCATTAGCGTACTACTTTTTAAATTAAAATTTTATCTATAATTAATTAATAAATAATTCATTTTAAAATATTAAATACACCATTGAATTGGAAAGCAATTGTCAGTTTATATAAAATTAAAATTAAATTAAAATACTTATTGTAATTTTTTTGTCATAAAAAATTTTTAAAATATTAATTGAACCGCTAGATTTAATATCCAAAATTTTTAAAATATTTATATTCAATTTAAATCAAATTATTATAATTTTTTTTGTAATAAAATAATTTTAAAATATAATATTTATTGAACAACTAAATAGCTTAAATATTTAAATACTTGTCAGTTCATATTAAGTTAATAAAACTATTCAATTAAATAAACATTATATTTTATTTTTATAAATAACAATTTTTAATATATTAAATTAACAATCAGTACCCATTTATAAATGTAAATCAATCAATTTACCAAATAGAATAAACACCGAAGCTACAACTATCATTATGACTAAACCCTCTAGTTGCCTAGTTAATTGCTTTTGCTATTCATAGTATAAGCTTTAATGGCAGCGCATTCTAAATACATTTTAATTACAATTAAGCTGCGACTAAGGCTTTTACACAATTCAACTGTCAGTTTAATTTACACACCTCCAATCCCACCCACCCTGGGGTGTTGGATATTTTTCTTTTAAGCTGTCACTATTTAAGTCTCTTTATTCGGCGTTATTTGTTGACTGTTTAATTGCGTTGGTAATTGACAGCACCCACCCTACAATTATATTTGCTGCTTGTTAATTGATTTGCGGTTTCATGTTATGCACTTCGTGTTTAACTAAATAGTTAACGCCTGTGCTATTTATTATTATACTTAAACAAAGCTATTTATCAACTGTCTGTCTAGCGAATTCAAGTTACATTTTCATATTCAATTTGCATTTTATGCATAAATTGTTATCACAACTGACAGCTTGTCTCTGGACTTTTGGGCCAAGATTTAGTATTGCATACTTTTGAAGCTTTCAAGCCATAAGCTAGGCAACAACATTTTGTTTGTTACATAATACGTTTATCTTTTGAGTCTCAAGTTTTGTGGGCTATGCTTAAGTTTATGAAACACTTATATTTTCCTAATTGCTGTAGCAGTTCTAAGGCCTTTGCATTGCCAGCCGCAGGGCCAAGCAGCCGTCGCTTTGATAAAGCTAAGAGATAACCTTTTACGCTTGCTTGGTTTATTAAAAAGTTGTGCTAATATGTTAAGCATATTATGTTCACATGAGCTATAGAAAAGCTTTTTATCTAATGATTTAATTACATTTATAGCAAGCAGACATTAAATTTAAATGCAAGCAAAAGCTTTTAACAAATTTTAAATTAAATAATGTAGTCAATTTAATAAAAGTTAAACATAGCTTAAGTTTACATTATAAAATTTGATTAAATTAATTTTGTATGCAAATAAAAATTCAAAAAATTGTAGTTCTTAAAATAAATAAAATTTGTTTGCATAAATGTATTTACTATTAAATATTATAAGATTTATTAGAGTAATTTAATAAAACTCAATTACTAACTAAATTTAAAAAATTTTAAAATTTTACTTTAATGTAATTGTTTTTAGTTTTTCAAATAAAAATTAAAAAAATTGTAGTTCTTAAAATAAATAAAATTTGTATGCATAAATCTATGTTATTCGATTTATTAGAGTAATTTTAATAAAACTAAATTACCAACTAAATTTAAAAAACACATTTAAATTCAAATAATGCAATTTATCATCAATCACTATAAATATTTCAATCACATAACGCATACGCAACCATATCCGCAATATATTTATACGAAAAACTATAAGTTACTTATGCAGCTCACATCTCTTGTACATTGTATGGCATCATACAAGCCACGTACTTATCCTTAAGTATCCAACAAAGCCTCAACTTTGCAGTTGTAGCTTGGCTCTTCAAACTTTTGCTGACTGAATGCAAGAGCGAAGTCTTTGGTAAAAGCGAAAGGGCAAGGAAAATACGAGTGACAGGCCAACAAGCGTAAGCAAGGAGGCAAACATACAAAAGGTGTCACTGTGGCAAAGTCAACTGCAGCACACACACACACACACACACACACACACACACATATATGTGAGTGTCTCACGTGCTGACAGACAAACACGTGCACTTGGCTTTTATAAGTCACCTGGACAAATAACTGGCCAACTATAAAAAGCGCTGAATATTTTGTTGTTCGCCATATTCAACGCATTTGTCAAATGGCATTTTACATTGACGTACATTACACACACATGCATAGCTATACATGTGTGTGTGTGTGTGTGTGTGTGCCAAAAGCATTATTTATGCTGTTTTTTTGCCTTCAACTTGACAAAGTTTTGTGGTCATACGAAATAAAAGTGCCTTGTATTGATTTTCTTTTAAATATACACAAATATATATGCATATATATATGTGTGTGTTAGTGTGTGTGTAAAGGAATTCCTTCATGTGTAAGTCCTGCGCATATTAAATAAGAATTTTTTGTGCTGTTTTTTTATACACACTCTGGCCTTAGTCAAAGCGCAAACATAAAAATGTTCTAAGCTTTCTATGTGAAAAAAAAATTTGTTTTTGTTTTTTACATCATGAAGTCATAGCCAGCATATATATTTGATATTAAAGCCTATAAAAATATTTTCTTTGCCATTATCGTTTTGCTTTCAAGCTGTGCTTATAGTCTAGCATGCTTAGCTAGAGAAAAAGAGAAAGAGCAGCGCTTAAATATGCAAACTGTAAACAGCTTCAAGGTCGTTTTAAAAATTTTAGGGTGGCATATAAATTTTGAATTTGATTTGACTGAACACGCAAAACGCTGCAGGCGAGCAGCTCACACAAAGGTTAACTTTTCTACAAATGGCATTTGACTAAAATGCAAATTAGTTGAAGTGCAAATCAACTGCTAACTTAGACTTGCTAATTGCTAAAGTATAATAAATTTAATAAAAACTAAAAATATACGCTTGTATTACAGCATAGACAAAACTAATGCATAAAGACTAGAGCGCAAACTGAAGGCTGTAGCACATTTTTCGATTTAGTTTTGCGCAAGGACTAAATGCCAAGGACTATGCGACAAAGCAGTTATAATTACACATAATTTACACAATCAAGCGACAAGCAAAAAATCAATGCTAACAACAATAGCCTATTGCTTTTTTCTCTACTTACTTAACGTTACTACTACTAATTTGTTTGTTTTGCAAAATTCAGTCAATTAAAAGTTAAGACGCTTCTTTGTTCTTGTGCAACCAACGCGGCCTCAAATCAAATCACAACTAATCAAAAACTGTAGCCCAAGCTCGATTGACTGCGACGTCGCAGTCGGCAGTCGACAGCGCTGCGCTCAGCTGAGCGTCAGCGTCTCTTTAACGCCGCTGATTTGAGATACGGTTACATCTTTAAGGGGAACACACACACACACACTCACACTCTCTCACCCTTCTTTGCCTTTGCCTTTGCGCTCACATTCGAGTGCAACTCTCGCATCTTTTGCTTTGTTGTTTGCTTTGATAATGTGCCGTTGATTCTGGTTCTTGCTTTAATTTTTTAAATGCCCTGCCATACGCATTTCGTTTTTTCCACCACTAACTTAGCTTATGTTTCTCTTTGCCGATACTTTGTTTTTCCTAAGCAGCAGCAGTGGAAATTTACCAGCATTTGTCACATGTTCAGCGCTTTGTGTGTGTGTGTGTGTTGGTGTGTGTTTGTGTGTGTGCCTGCACTTACTTCGCATTAATGTGCATTCATTTGATATCAGAAACGCAATATGTTGACACAACAAACTAAATTACTTAATTGAGAGTTGATATTGAACAAATGAGCTCAGTTCAAATGTTATCTTAAGTTTAACATAAGTTATAATGCGAGAAAAACAATTGTATAATTAACATAAACTGTGGCTATTGCTATAATATTTAAAAATAAAGGTAATAAATAAACTAAAACTAAACTACAAGCAAGTTAAGTTTAGCAATTCATTTTTATTATTTTTTAAGCAATTTTTAAAAGTTAATTTCAGCTCTAGTATATCCTTCAAGTTAGTTCAAGGTAAATTTTACGCCCACTTTGCATTGCTGTTATAACAAACTTTTTGAATCTGCGATAAGCATGCGACAAATGCAAAAGCTTAATATTTTCTAAACTTTATGTGCGTGTTCTCAGAAATGCCCACAAGTTGCATTAAAATTAATTACAAAATTGCATGTTGATAGCATAACTAGTAAAGTAATAAATTACATAATTTGCATTTGCACAGATTTTATAAATGCTCTTTGTTCAGCAGATTAACTGTTATCTTTGCGCTATGGCTTAGTCTAAATAAACTGAATGCTATAAGTAAATTAAGTTTACGCATACACGCTGCTCAGCTGAGCGCACAAGTTAGATAACTGCTAAAGTTTGCTTAACTTTTAGACAGGCGTTGATAATAATGCAAACTATTTGTTTACACACAGACTTGGTTCATTGACAGGCTGTGTCTATTGAACTTGCTGCATGCTGTGCAGTCTCGCTCCCACTCTCTCTCTCTCTCTCTCTGTCTTTGTCTATTTAATTTAATAGCTGTCCGTCTGTGTTTCTCCCTTAGCCGTATGCAAATTTTGTTCATTTGGCAGACACAGTGTTTGACACATAAAAATCATTTGCAGTCAACACACGCAGCTGTTGATAACCGGTTTAGTCGCTTATTTATATTATAACTTTTTATTGATTTTCTGTATTTTTTTGTTAAGTGCAATCAGCTGTTGGCTTTTAGCATTTACTGCTGACACAGTTTGTTGCTTATTAAAAATGCACAAAGGTCTTACCGGTTTTAGCATCTCAGCTGTGACGCTTGAAGTTTGGTGCTTAAGAATTTATTTTTTTAAGCGCTTATGCGCATTTAGTCAAACATTTGGTATAAACAAATGCGTTTATTGTTTATTGCAGCTGTCATTTGTGTAACTGAAAACGATTTTTTAGCAGCTAATGTTACTTGCTGACCTAATGCACAAAATTTGTTTAAGACATTGGCTCAAGGCTAACCACACCACAGCAAGTTGACCGTTAGTCAATGGCCAATGCTCTACGATTACAGTAAATTAAGTTTGCTGCGAAAATAAATAGCTTGAAGCCACACAAAGTGTTTGCAGCTATTGCTATCCATCAACATAAATCTTGCTGTCTTTATTGTGTGTTGTCTATTGGCTTCTATTTTGTTTTTGGGTTTTCCTTTTTCCTTTTTTTTGGGGGGGTTAGCTCTTAAAGCTGCTGCTATAGACAAAAACCATAAAGCAGCCATGCTGAGCATAAGAGCTACAACAAAATGGCGGCGCGTGTGTGTGTGTGTGTGTGTGTGTGTATGTGTGTGTAGCCCAAAAAGCTGTGCTATGCGGTTTACAATGACAGAGACTTTTGGCTTTATGCAAATAATTTTTTAGGGCACAAGAACAACAAACAAATACTCGAAAGACTAGCAGACATTTTGTCGCATCATTGCGGCAAGACACACACACACACACATATAAGTTATATGTGTGAAAACTATATAAAACAATTAGTTGCGCTTATTTTAGTTTTTAGCTAGCTAACTAAACTTAGTCACCTGCTTATTATCTTTGCTGCACTGCATTGCAGCTGACGCATAATATTATTGTACAATGAAAAAAAAGATAACTCAATAATATTATGTGCTTATTTTTCAATATACAATATTGCGTCTTAGTAAAAAATTTCGTGCTAAATTTTGTAGACACATGCGGCTCAATGACGCAAAATATTGAAATAAATTTTAATACAATTTTCAGTTGGACACTTGCTATTTATAGCTCTGCCAATTGATTTCGAGTCAGACACGAAATATTATTTGCCACACAGTTAAATAATAAGCAAACATAGCCAAAGTATTTATCATATAAGTAACATGTCTACAACACGCACATGTGAGCTGATAAAAAAAGAATATTTTATGTACTTTACACACACACACACACACACACTTTTATGCATATGTATGTCAGTCTATATGATATCTACATTTTAACAAATAAAAGCACAATGACATACAAACCGAAGAAACAAGGTCAATGCGCCCTTTTGTTTATTATTATTTATTCTGTGCAAGCAACATTTATCTTATATTAAAGCTCTTCACTTACCCGTCGTCAAAATTGAATTTCAATTGCTTCCTTAGCGTTTCCAAGTTGAAAATTGTCTAAATTATAATCATTTTAGCTTTTGTTGCTTTTGCTTTAGTACTGCAACTTAAACAGTTTACATTTTAATTGTATGACAAACGTAATTAAATGTTCTCTCATTAAACAAACAAAACTGTTCTGTTGTTTTTTTTTGTTTACGGTCTGCACAGTGGTCACAAATTGCTGAAGTTGTTTGGTTTGAAAATGTGGTCAGTGCGCGCGGCTTTAAAGCACCGTTAAGTCGATTGGTTTCGTTTATGATTGTATATAAAATTGCACAATTATTATTTGGGTAAACATTTATTGTCAGAGGCGTGTTATATAAAAAACGAGTACAAAAAGACGCTGGTCTATTTTTGATATTTTACACGTAACGTTTTGTGTCACATAAATTAGCATTTAACATTGATTTGCTTTGTATTTGGTTCGCGCTTGTATTTTATTTTATTTTCCCTTTGTGTTTCGCTCTTTCTCGCTCTTTAGTGTTTTGTACTAGCTTACTTATACTATGATGTTCATCCAACGTGCGGGAGTTTCGATTTTTCTGCGCGCAACAAAAGCCGAGGGGGAAAGTGCAAGCGGGGGCCAAATGACAGCACCGCCCAGCAACGCAACTTAAACAAAAAGAGTATTTGAAAGTGTGTGTACAAAAGCGACGCACGTAATACAAAGTTTGCCAGAATTTAAAAAAAGCTCCAGAAAGTTTTACTCTATATTGTTTATCTTTACACTTGAACACTTGAACATTAACAGTTAAAACACAAAATGTAAGCGAGATTCCGTTGCTTTGCTGTGGGAGTATAAAACTGCAATTGGTTGGTTATTTCAGCGCTTGCTTTTATTTATTTATTTTTTAAAGCCGTTCGTTTTTCGTGCGCACTTGAAAATCGTTGATTTTAGCCGACGCGTAACACCCTCTCACTTCAACTTTTAAATGCACAATTGTTTTTGTTGGTGTGTGTTGGGTAGCGTAGTGTGTAGTTTCGGTATCGTGCGAGTGAGAAAAGGCGAAGTTCGAACAATGTGAGAGTGAGAGATCAGATAAGTTCGACTCGTTATTACCCGGCCGCCACTTTCTAATTAAATATGCTAAAAAATACCAAATTTATCGCGCCAAAACTGTTTGCGTTTGTTGCTAATTTGTTCGTGTTTATTTTAAAAGGCACGTCTTTTATATATGTATAAACGGCCGCAAGTGTTGCTTCGATTACAATGTGTGAGGTGCAAATTAATATAATTTATATATGTACATAGTAATAGTGGGTATTAACAGGAATCGTTATCTGCACCTTCCGCTTCATCAGCTGAAATGGTAGATAAAATTTATAAAACTTTGAGTGAATTGCGAATCACACTAAAACCTCTGACTTACTATATATCAATCAAAACTAATTACGGCTAATTCTTATTTGTTTTGTTTCTTATCAACTTACCTAAGATTTGCAGTCCGAACATTAATAGAAAGCCCAGGAATGCAGCCACATATGCACGCCAGCCAGCATGATGTACCGTTAGAATTTCAAAGAACACCACATAGCAGAGCGTTCCAGCAGCCAATCCTTGCAATATTCCTGACGGTAGATTTGCTGCTTGGCCATCGTCTTGTGAACTAATGCCAATGCCTATGCCAATGCCAATTGGTGTGACAATCGAGAAAGTTGTCAGATATATAATGGCCAAACTAGTGCGAGTGCGCGCTACAAGCAATTCCATGCCCACGCAAAAAGCGAGCACCAGCTTATGGATAGCTATGGCACCAAACATAAACCAGACAGTGCCAACAGTAAACTGCAGTCCAACGGCCATGCCCTCGAAGAGTTCATGCAGGGAAAGCGCCAGAATAATGCCTAAGCCACGCAACGAGCCGCTCTCTTCCACTGGCATATGACTGTGGCCATGGCCAGCAGCATGCTGAGATTCGCTGTGCTCCACTTGCGTCTTGTTTGGTCGCTGTTCAGTCATCAGCACGCTGTTTCTAATGCTGTGACCACGATGAAACGCTTCGCTGGCCCGCGACTCCGAGCGGGTGAGTTTCTTTTGATGTCTCACCATTACTTTAAACATAAGCTCATCCATGGCATAGATTATGAAGAATCCAGAACAAAAAAGCATCTCAGGCAGTGCAAATGGAGTTTTGGCCAATGTGCCGCAGTGTTGTAGATGCTCCACAATTTCAATAATATCCGGCATCATGTGAAGAAATGTTGTGGCAAACAATACACCACCACCAAAGTAGATAAGACCTCGCACCACTGGCGAAGAGCGCGTCTCCTCCGGACTCTGACTTGTCCACTTTAGGCAGCGATTCAGCATATACGGCAGGGCAGCGCATATTAATGTGACCACAAGTAGCACCACCATAGCCACTATTTTGGCCACCAGCAGTGCGTGATCATCATCCGAAGAGCCATCTGCTGCCGCCCTCTCGATCACCTTGCTGGCTTCACTAACGTTCAACTGTATGCCGTACATCTTATCGCCGTCGAAACCAAACCACGAGTGAGAAAAAGTTCCGTTCACGAGAATATATAAGCAGTTCCAACTAAGCGCTATCTACGGCGCTGAGTGACAAGCGGCCAATCAAAAGATACTTAGAGCTTTTAAATTAGAGATTATTCAAGTATCAAAGTAAGGAGTGAATAACCGCTCTGGAAATAGCTTTTTTCCGTTGCCACAGTTTATTATTGTTAGGGGCCACTGTAAAAAAGTGAATGAATGATAACAATGTGTGCCTGAAATTTCGAAAGAGATACCATCTGTATACATTGGAGTATCGCATATTAGAATTGTTAAGTGTTTGAAATACCATTTGAAATTATAATTATCAATTATCAAAAATACCTGAAATGTGTAGAATGCAGCATAAGCTTTGAATTTTTATTTAAACAAGGTTAGATCATTAAACAACATCGTGTTATTATTCAGAACATTGTTTTTATCTTTAGCTCTATAATTGACGACTCATTGTGAGTGTTCACTGTACATGTACTTGCCTGCTAGATATTTATGGAGTCACACGCCACTTGTTTTGATGTTGAAATTTCACATTGATAACTTCAAGCTTGCACCTAGTGAAGGATCTATAGATAGCACAATCTGATTAATATATTGAACCATATCACACGACAATTTCAGACTGTCTGGAGATATCAAACTGAAATTTCATGCGCTAGTACTTTTGTGTGATTAATATATTGAACCCTATAACACGACAATTTCAGACTGTCTGGAGATATGAAACTCAAATTTCATGCGCTAGTACTTTTGTTGCCAAGGTGGGCTTAAGTTGTTGACATTGGTTGCTCATGTGGTTTTGTTTACGACTATAGCAAAAATTCAGGTTGATAACTTTATTTGTGTATTTGTTGAATTTTATTGGTATTTATTCATATGTTGTTTTTCATTTGCTTAAAAATACGTTTAAATTTAGTATTTTTTTTAGGATTTATGACAAGAAATTTGAAAAATAAGCAGAAAATGTTAAAACCTTTTTTCAACAACTATTTTTATTCTATTTTTACGACTGTTTAATGTACGTATTTTTGCTGCGAGCTTTTTATAGCGCCACTTGTTTTGCTGTTGAAATTTCACATTGATATCTTGAACTGCAACTTTGCACCCACAGCAAGATGTAAAGTCTAGTTGTTAAGATAGCACAATCTAATTACTGTTTAATCCTATCAGACGATAGTCTTATACTGGCTAGAAGATAACTAACTGAAATTTCATGTGCTAGTGCTTTTGGTGCCAAGGCAGGCCTAAGTTGTCTGCTTTGCTCGCTCATGTGCTGAAAGCCTTTTGTTTACGCCTAAAATAAAACTTCAGGTTGATGACTATACAATTTATAGAATTCAAGTATTTATTGAATTTTTATTGGTATTTATTCATACGTAAGAGTTTACGTTAAAACTTATTAGTTTGTTTTTTCATTTATTTTTAATAATATATGTATAAATTTAGTTGTTTTTAAAGTAATTACTATGACTTGAGTGTTTTGTTTTTATTTTCAAAATTGTGAATTCAAAATGAAATTGATGTTTGTGGCTTTATGATTAAAATATATATGTATGCAAACAGTTAACACATAAATTTTCAACGGTTTATATTTTTACTTTTTTGTTGTTGTTGTTGTCATTATACTTGAAATGTTGTTGTCACCAAGGACTTTTTACACAATACTTGGGTCAGCATTCGGCACTTTCGTTACAAAAAGTTTATTTATATTTGTCGTTTGGCTTTTCTTATCGGCGTCTAATTTAGACGATTGACTGATGATAGTTCGTTAATGCATGATGTATGTATGTGTGTGTGTATGTGTTGTTTGTATGTATGCTTCGTTTTTAAATCTCATTTGCTCTCTCACATTCGCTTCTCAATTTTTCTCACGGACACTGCACGCCTTGGTGCTAGTTTACCGGTGCCTTTCTTATTGGCAAGCAGAAATCCTCTTTCATATGCTTGATCATGATTGCTTGGGATGCTGCACAGGCGGTGGTGGTGCTGGCTTGAAGCACTGCAGCAAGAATGCCGTATAGACGACAAAGGCCAATGCCAAAGCTATCAGAGCGTACATAAATATATTTAGTTCGGGCTGGCGGAAACGATTCTTGCGCAGCCATTCCAACACTTCGTCCTCAGAGAGCAGATCACCTGGAATGGCAAATGATTAATTAAATTATTATTTAATATTATTATAAGCTTACCTCTATATATGCTGGGAAAACGACGACGGAAATAAACCATAGCTGGCAGCTTGGTTACGCCCCATTTCTTGGCATAACGTGAATCGGCCATTTTCACAAAGGTTATATCCAAATTATCCGTTTCGCTATCAATGTTCTCCAATTTCTCCAAGGCAGCAGTGCTATCTGGATGATTGTGCTCATCTATAAAAGCTTAAACTGTATACACATAATCTTCACATATAATAGATCTTAACTTACAAAAGAACACGGATAAGAATTCGTTTTCTTCCAGCAGCTTATCGAGCATTTTACGATTAACTTCTTCGATTTCGTTTTTAATTTCAAATACATCCTGTGACGTTAGCCAGGTGATAACCTTATCATGCTGATGCAAGTCTCCATCATACAGCACAGGCACTTGTTTGCTATCATGTGAAAAATATAAATATTTGTATAGATTGCATACGAGTTAAATATAATCTAAATATAATTATATATAAATATTTTTATAGATTGCATAACAATCAAATCTAAATTTACCGGAAATAAACCAGTGAAGGTATATTAACAATTTCATAAGTTTTGGCCGCCTCAGCGCTTGCAATTTTTACAAAATCAATGCCAAACATATCAGCCTCGCCATCAATCTCTTCCAGTTCCTCCAATATTTCCTCACACTCGGCGCAGTCATCATCATCTGTAAATAAATATAATCTTACAAGAAACGCCAAGCATAAATTAGAACACTAAACTTACAAAAGAATACCACCAACAAAGTAGACTCAGCCATAAGGCGTTCCAACATGCGATCGTTAACCTCCTCAATTTCATCTGCCAGTTCGCGATTATCATCGTCGATAAGCCACTCCAATACGGATTGTTCATTTTGCAGATCACCCTCAAACAGCAAGGGGTTGCCATTTCTAGATAGAGAAGAGAAGAGAATTAAAAATATTTTAATTTAATTTTTAGAACTTACCGGAAGTATACCAATGCCGGGAAAGTCTTTATCGAATACCGTTTGGCCAGCTGTGGATCTTGAATTTTAACCATATGTATGCCAAAAACATCGCATTCGTCATCAATTAGTTCCAGACCCTCCAATATCTGATCACAGATATTACAGTTGATTTTGTCTAACAACAAGCATGATATACAAATTATTTATTTGATAGCATATGATGAAAAATGATTTAATGAATATTTTTGTGAGCAGCAAAATAATAAAAATTATAAAGAAATGTAGTTAGAACAAAAGAAGAAAATTATAGAAAACGCCAAAACAAAAGGTATTCGCGCCCAAACTAAATTTTGTAAGCAATCGCAACAGTTTATACAGCTTTAAAATTGAATAGTTAATAATAATTTAGTTTGGTCGTAATACATTTGAAAAGCCTGGCTTGGAGTTTAGTAGAAAGTATTGTATTGTGGGTAGGTAGGCGCCTTAACATGTTAGAGCGTTGCGAGCTGTAGTACGATAGACACGGAATACCTTGTTTTTGGATACGTTTTCTTTTCTTAGAAATGTAGTTTTGTACAAATTGGCTGGATGAGTGTTTGTTGGTGTTGGTCAGGTTGGTTTCTTTGAGACTAGAGGGCGAGCAGAAACTTCGACAGTAAGCGGGTTGCTTGCCCTTGCGCTCAATTGGCACTGATACAGTTAGATACAGTTTTGTATATATAGTATGCATATATATATTGTGTGTATATGGAGTGGTTGGGGTATTTTGTGGCCAGGGGTATGTAATAATGAGAAATGCATAAAATAAACATAGCTCTATTCGATTTATATAACTTACAGAAGTATACCGCTAGATATTGCGTTTCCTCGACCATAGTCTCCAGCATCTGACGTGTGATCAGCTCAATGCGATCTTCGGTTTTTTGTGTAATCAGCCATTGCAGCACCTCTTCCTCCTCGCTAAGCTCGCCTGTTTGCATTTAAAAAATGAATAATTAAATGTATTGTGCTGGGCATTCACTGAATTTTAGGGAAATATTGATGCCAAATATAATTTCTGCTTCATCTTTCATAAATTCAAAATTTCTTTGAACATAAAAACTTAAACAAGAGTGTGTAAAATTTAAAAAAAAAAAGGTTTATATTTCATAACACTAGTTCACAAATTTTGTGCAGCACAATGCGTAAAAATGCGGCGAAGTTTATCTATAATTTAATTATATAATATTTAATTTAAAATTCAATAAGAGCAACGAGTAAATTTGTTATAGACTACTTTGATCAAGCAAGCTGAATAGTTTGATTGTAAATAAACGTATTGGAATATTTATTATTAATTATTTTAATTGTAGCCTAGAATTCAATTCTATGGTACAATTGGTATAGCCAGAGCAACAAAGGCCTTCAGGCTACGTATTGGAATTATTTATCATTATCACTCTGAAAAACTTGTTCACTGCTTGTTTAGCCACCAACAGTTCGTAGACGACTGAGCTGCAAGTGGCTACGCTCGCTAGCTTAAGTAGCAGCCGCCCACACATGTAAGCTGCTTCGCTCTGACTATTTCGCTTGTTTGCGCGCGATCTCTCAGCTCTATGTGCTGCTGCTGCGGCTGAACAAGAACGTCGCTGATTTCTGCGCTAAGATAGCGCGAAAGCTCTCAATGTGCATAACTTACGATGAGGGTCAGTTTTGCTTTGACTGCAGCTAGCAACTGAGCATGAGAGACAAACTGTCTTCAGATTAAGCTACACATTTTAAAATTGAACTTTTGTTCTCTGAGACGCCAAAAGCTATAGGATATGTGCTCTATGTAAATATTGTTGTAAGCTAGTCTATTATTTCTTAACCAATATTTACTTTGATTATAAATATAATTTCCAATATTTTCACTGGCAGAATGGAAAGCTTACCTTCAAATACATTTGGTATGCCGCCCTCGAAGTAAACCAGCGCTGGATACTCATGAACACCATAACCATCGGCAACGGAGAAATCTCTAGTCTTAACAAAGGTAATGCCATGTTTATCGCAATCATCGTCTATGTTCTCCAGCTCCTCTAGCACTTTGGTGCATTGCTCACAGCCATCGGCATCTAAGAGATTTGGATTTTTTTTCGTTTTTTTGGGGGGTGGGATAGGGAATATATGCAAATTATTTAACATAGAGTGCACACAGACTAAACTAGTGGGGGATTGATAATAATTTAACAATACTACTGGCAAGCAGACTACATATAAATAAACTTAGCACAAATTGGAAATAGTTTAGGTAACTAATGTGCGCATGTGTGTGTGTGTGTGAAGAGAAAGCACGTAGAAAGGTAGACAACTTAAAAAGACAATTCGACAAACAGAAAGAGACAGTGACAGAGAGAAAGAGAGAGAGAGCGCGTGAAAGACAGTGTCTATGTGGGAAACTCTCTTTGGGTCAAGACATTCAAATACAAGTGGTTTGTATGTGTGTGTTTGCGTGTGTGTGAGTGCAGGTGTTTCTATGCTACATCGGGTTGGTTGGTTGGTTCAACATTCTTGGACATTTTAGAAATTGTTTGTCACGTATTTGCGCTACCATCTTCATGTTTGCCTCCCGCATGCGTTGAAGCGGCATCCCCTGTTGCCGATTCGCCGCCCGCTCCATCAGCAGCGTTCGCTGATTCGGGATCGCTGCCAAAAGCGGCAGCGGCACTGGCAGTGCCGCCCTCCTGCTGATGCTGCTCACGTTCCTTTTTCATACGCGCCTTGCGCGCCGCTTTCGAATTGCAAATATCGCACTTGGTTTTGTTCCCTAAGTTCATTTTGTTGTTGTTTTTTGGTAATTTGAGTTGTCATTTTTTTTTTTATAAGTTTTAGAAATAGAAATATATAAATTTGATAAAAAGTCTTGTATGTTAGTTACAGTTGAGCGCAGTATAAAAAATTGCTTAAAAATAGTAATGGTTAAAACACATACATAGACTGCAAACTTTTTGCGCAAAAGCGTGAGCAGCAACTATAAAAAGTAATTGTTAAAATACAAAACAAAACAATGTACAGTTTGAAAAAATTTACAAAGAACGCTGCAAAGTATGCTACAAAAATGTGATTGGACGCATACTTAATATAGTTGCGCTCACCAAACCGTTTGCAGCGGCAAAACGCTTGATAAACTTAACTCAAAATATATATACTATATCAAATAATTAATTGGTTAAATATATCGCACGTTTTGTTTTGGATTGACTTACAGAAATAGACGGCAATGGAGCCAGACTCTTCAATTAATTGAACAAGTCTATCGCCTTCGAGATCTTCAATAACATCTCCGCTTGGATCCTTTTGCGTAAGCAACCAAGTTAGGATCTGTTCTTCTTCATAAAGATCACCTGCAAGCAACAGCAACATGTAAGTGAGCGAAATTAGATTAAAAATAATAAATTTATAAGCTACCGGCGTAAATAACTGGCTCCTTGCTGGTTGGCTTAAAGAACACTATGGCAGGCAGAGCAAAGACGCCATACTCCTTGGCCATTTGCTTATCATCTATTTTGACAAAATCAATGCCCGCCTTATCCGCATCATCATCAATATGCTCCACCTCCGCCAAAACGCGTGGACATTGCTTACACTCATCGCTATCTGTATTTAGACATCGAAAGTTAGCAGAGTTTGTTTATAATATTACATTGGCAACTTACAGAATATAACCGCTACATAGTCCGAGTTTTTGCGTATTTTCTCAAACATTTTGCGATTGACCTGCTCTATGTGATCCGTCATTTCCATATTAGCTGGACTTGTTAGCCAGTCAAGCACTTCCTCCTCATCATCTATATCGCCATCATAGTTTATGTATTTGCCTTTGCGGAAATAGGTTAAGCCCGGCGGATTTCTATAGCCATATTTTTTGGCCATCAGTTTGTCATGCATTTTGACTATATAAATGCCATATTCAGCAGCCTCATCATCGATTAACTCAATGTGTCGCAGCACGCGCGGCGAATCCGGATCGTCCTCTTTATCTGCAATTAGTTGACAATTTTATTCAATATGCATTTCATTTTTACATCAACCGCATCAACATTTCAATAATTTTGTTTTGCATTTGATTTTCAAAATGCAATATATATATTTTTTTTTGTTTTGCTGGGCAGTTACAGTTTTTAGTGGGCGCGCTTGCTTAAAAATTTATAAAAATAATGTTTCTTGTATTATTCCGTATACAATTAGCCTACCTTAGTGTGTGTGCTTGTGCTTAATGTGCTATACTTACAAAAGATAACCGCTAAAAAGTCTTTGGTGCCTATATACTCAATTAGCTGATCGCGATTGATCAGCTCAATGCTTTGATCGGCCTTTTGCTCCAGTATCCAATTGAACACTTCCTGATTGCTTTCAAGGCTACCTGTTATTATTCAAATCAATTATTTTAATAAAGAGTCTTTTGATTATTTGATTAGCGCTTTGCTTGTTTTTCTTTTCACATACCTGACAGCTGCAGTTTGTCAATCAATCAAAAGTTAGCTATATTTTTGTTTTGGGAGCAAAATGAATAACCTAGTCTTTGATATTTTCAATGTCCCAACCACAGCAGTTGGCATTGCTTCAAAATTGCTGGGCAAGTTGCCAAGTTTTTCTTTGGAGCGATACGCGTAATTTATGACAAACATTTGTACTTAATAAAAAGAAAAGATAAAAATTTGTCGCAAATTCTATGACACTGCTTGAAAATATATATTTATATATTTTTTTTATTAGCTTTACTTTGCTTTTAGCAAAAACAACCATCGTTTAATTATTTGATTTTGTATTTGTGTGCAAACGCTTAAGTATTAAAAAAAAACCTAATTTGTTTATTTTTTTTTTTAATTTATGTGCAAATGTACAATTGAGTTTTTTGTTTTTACAATTTCATAATTTTACATATAAATAAAACTTTAACAAAATATATAAGCATGTTTATCTTAACAGCTGCTGTTCAACAACCATTTTTACAAATTCTTAAAAAAATGTGTATGACTTGTGTGTTTACTCTCAGTTGAAATGAAATTAAAGTATAAACTCGACATTTTATAAATATCGATAACAAAACAGCAGTAAATGAAACATAAATGGCGGGCATTGCGAGGCCATTGTTTTATAATATTAAGTATACGTACTATATGCCTTGAGCTTAATATATGTGTTCGCTTGCTGTTAATAGCCACAACATTTAAATGAAATCTATTTATGTAGAGTGTGTGTATATAGTTAGCAGTAAGTGTTTTAGTTATCGCTGCTTGCTTTTGTAAAAAGTTGTTTTATAAAATATTTTTGTTTGTTTGTATTTTTATTAGTCTAACTAGTTAAGTACATAAATGTAAAATGTATATTGTAACAAAAATAAAAGTAGTAAGTAGTATCAAAAAGTTATTGACAATTTCTATGAGTGTGAAAGTTCAGAAAAGTTAAGTTACTTCTTGCAGTAATTGCTTTAAGTTTGAACAAAGTTTTTTGGTGGTTGGTTTTATTTCTTCATTAGCACAATTTGAAATCCATTGACAAAATGCAACAAATTCTCTTTTAGTTTAGTTTACAGCAGTTGAAAAAAAGTATTTAAGTATAGTATATAAAATCGAGAAAAAATTTTTATATATAGTGCAAAAGTACCAAAAGTGTAAGTTAGTAAATTGTAGTTTTGAGTTGCTTGCGTTGCACACATACACACACACACACATATACACATATACAGGGAAAGTACAGTGTGTACTCGTGATTTGCGGCAGCAGCAAAACGGTAACCACTGCTGTTGGTCACGTGTGGAACAAAGTATAACAATTATTGTTGTTAATTAATTGTTTTCGTAAATTACATTTTACCATTAAGTTTTAGTGGCTTTGCTTAAGACATTTGATCAGGCTTCAAGAACGTATGCGTAAAGTATTTAATATTAAAGTGACACTCAACTCATTGCTGGGCAGTGTTGTTGTTGTTGTGTTGTCTTAACCAATGATAATCACAAACAAGATCACACAATTTCTCTTTTATAGCAGCTACCTGTTGTTCAGGCGTTTGTGCTTTAACAATAAAAGTATTAGCTAGTAGTTCTTAGAATTATGCGTGCTTTGTGTTGTTGTTGTTTTTCTTCTTCTTCTTTTATACATATAATATTAATTTTTATCAAGTTTGACAACAGTGCGTATACGTGCTACTTTAACAATTGCATACAATCAATCAATCAATCAATTTTTGTATTATTCAGTTATTGAGTTTTTTAAAATTGTTGCCTTACTCCCACAGAGAGATATCCTGAAAAATGAGGTCATACAAATTTTTTAGTCGATTTTGGAAAAAATTAATGCCTGCAAGACACAAAAAAAAGAAAGAGAAAGAAATAAACAAATAAAATTACAACCAGATTTGCTTGTACGTGTGTATTTGAGACAATGTGTCTGTGTGTATGACAACAACGACAAATGGGCAACAACAACAACTATTTGATACACAATTGAACAAACTGTATGTATGTGTTTAACGTATAAAATTTTGTGTCTTACAAAAATTTTGAAAAATATATTTTTATTGTTGCTTCAACTACTTAGTTCAACCTACCGGTTTTAACATTCAGCTTATTGCCGGTTTTCTTTGACGTTTTCTTGGTTGGTTTTTCGACCTCAACGGATTCCTCTTCTGGCTGGGAGAGCTTGGGAATCGGCTTCTTGCTTGAGCTTGAGCTTGAGCCTGATCGCTTGTTGGCATAGGACACCTTCACCAGTGGCTCATCATCATCGTCGTCGTCATCATCATCGTCCGCGCGCTTGTTCTGCTTCTTCGATGCAACAGCCTTGGGTGCTGGTTTGCTTGGAGCTGAGGAACCGAATTTAAAGTTGCCGGCTTGACGTTTATTGGATTCACCGTCGCTATGCCCAATGCGCTGGGCTGTCATTTTAGGAACTTTCGTTGACTTCTCCAATTTGGTTGGACAGCATTGGAATGGTTTGTAATCGTTGGGCACAAAATTGTTGCCACGCTTAGCTGAATGGCCGTCGTGACCCAATCCAACATAGAAACATTCGTCATCTGTGTGAGCAAACAAACAAAAACATTTTGTCAGATTGTTTAGTTCTTAATTTGAAAATTTTGTATTTTTTGTTTTTTTTTGTTTTTGTTTTAGGTATTTTTTTAAGAAATCACTAACAAGAAACTTTATTACGATAGTCAAAAGTAAACAAAAGTGCATAAGAATAGGCGAGAAATACATTATTACTTATATTTTTCAACACCTTTTAAAATTACCACAAAGAGCAGTTAGTATAATTTTTTTTTAATATATATAAAAAATTTTGTTTCTTATATACTTTTAATTGATTTCTTTTCTTTTTGAAGTTGAAAGTTTGTCAAAGTTCTAGAGTATAAAAAGCGTGCTTTATGAATGAACAAACTATCAAAAATTTAAATCGTTGAACAATAAATTTTCTAATATTGAATTTTTACTAATAACTGACAAAATGCTTTTGATGCTGACTGTACAGTAGATTTTGAATCTGATTCAAATTTTCTAGTTTTCAATGTTTCAATCGTTGTACATTTTATGCGGTTTTTTTTTTGGTTTGTTTTTTTTTTTACTTTATAACGTTGCACAAAGACGCCTTTGGTTGTTTTCGTTAAAAAATAATTATTTAGCAGAGCAGTTTTCATATTAATTATAATTAACAAATAAAACAGTTACTTAAGTATTAATTATATCAATATATCAAAACAATGAAGTTATTAACAATTTTTTGTTTATATTATTGGTTGTTTTTGTAAAATAAAATTAAAAATCAATATATATATATATTTTTTTAAATATTTTCAAACATTGTGTCAGCTATGATATTTTTATTTTGACTTTAGTTTTTTTCGAATATATTTTTATACCAAATTTGTTCACTTTTTGAATAAAAGTTAGAGGTTTGCTGGGTACGACGAAATCGAAGCATTTGGATAGGTCGAATATATAAACAAGGGCAAACATTGACGTGGTTTTTAGTGTGATTGTGTAGGTAAATTATGCATGTATGTAACTGCATTTGTTTTTATATGAATGTAGCACAAAAGCACTGCGCATAACATTTATTTTATCACGTGTAGATGGTTTTTGTTACCTTTGGGTAATGTATATTTAGAATTCCTCTTTCGCGAGTCTGTAGATAGACAATGGAAATACTATAGTGTGTGTTATATGGAAGTGTCAGACAGTGTTGGACAGTTTCAGGTTTTATACGGGAGTTCAGGTTGGAGCTTATAACATTTAACAAATTGAAATTAGTGCAGCAATGGCAACTCACATTCACGTATTACCTATTTCATCTATTAGATCACCCGAACAAAGATCAGAAAGCCGATGTATCGTTCTGCCTTTAACTTTGTATTTATATGTTTGCTTGCTGATATCTTCCTCTTCATTATCATCATTATCATTTTCGTCGTTATCATTGTCGTCGTCGTCATTATCGTTATCATTATCGTCATCATCGTTATCATTATCATTGTCTTCATCTTCGTCGTCGTCGTTAATGTCTTTATTGTTCTCGTCATCATCATCGTCCTCGTCATTATCGTCATCGTCATCGTTGTCTTCATCGTCATCGTTATCATCATCGTCGTCGTTATCTTCATCGTCGTCGTTATTCTCATCGTCATCGTCATTGTCTTTGTTATTATTAGCCTCTTCGTCTTCGTCATCGTCATCGTTTTCGTCCTCGTTATCATTGTCCTCATCATCATCGTCTTCATTATCCTCATCGTCGTCGTTATTATCGTCATCATCTTCGTCCTCGTTATCATTGTTGTCGTCGTTATCTTCATCGTCTTCGTTATCGTCATCGTCCTCGTTATCCTCATCTTCATCGTTATTATCGTCGTCGTCTTCGTTATTTTCATCGTCGTCGTCTTCGTTATTTTCGTCCTCATCATCATCATCATCGTCTTCGTTTTCTTCATCGTCATCATTATCCTCATCGTCATCGTTATTGTCGTCGTCGTCTTCGTTATCTTCATCGTCGTCGTTATTATCGTCGTCATCTTCGTTATCTTCATCGTCTTCGTTATCCTCATCGTCCCCGTTATCATCGTCGTCATCTTCGTCATCTTCGTTATCTTCATCGTCATTGTCTTCGTTATCCTCATCGTCACCGTCATTATCATCGTCGTCTTCGTTATCGTCATCGTTATCGTTATTATCGTCTTCGTCGTTGTCATCGTCATTGTCTTTGTTATTGTCATCGTTATCGTCATCATCATCGTCGTCATTGTCATCATCGTCATCTTCATTTTTATTATAGCGATAATTTTTTCGTAATCTTTCCTTTCGGATCGTTTGTTGCAGACGTTTTAATTTTTGTCTTTTATCAGCATCACTTTCTTTTGGATAGCTCAATTTAACAATTTTTTCATCACTTCCATCGTCATTGTTGCCTAGTATACATATATCATATATCGAAAGTTTTCATTACGTTTTGCACTTGATAAATGGCTATAAACGGGAAGAATGATTTTTGTATATCCAACTTGCTTTGGATTTGATTGCAATCTCTTTTAGTTTGGCCAAGTTTTTGTAGGCTCAACTAATTTTGTATTGAGTGTTTGGCTTATGAGCGTGAGTTAGAAAGCAGAGAGAACATTGGAAACAAGAACGCTTACTCTTTTGATTGATTAACCACTGCAGCACACGATTTTCATTTTTGAGATTACCTGTAATACAAGTGTAATTAGATTACGTACTTTTCAATTAAAATGTACAACTTACCATCATACATGATCGGAACACCTGTCTCGTAGTAGACTAAGGCTGGGAATGCGAAAATGCCAATCTCATGAGCCAGCTTAACATCATTCGACTTAACAAACTGAATGCCATGCTTATCTGTGTCATCATCAATGTTCTCCAATTCTTCCAAAATGCCAGCGCACGATTCACATTCGTCATCATCTACCAAAGTTTTAAAACCAAATTAAATGTTGTGAATTTCAAGTCATAGAAAAGTATAACGCACAGAAGTAAACAGCCAAATGCTCGACATCGTTGATCAACACTTGCAGTGTTTTGCGATCGACAGATTCTATAACGTCAGCTGTAGACTCATGCAAATCAATAACCCATTCCAGAATTTCCTCTTCCTTCATCAGGTCACCTAAGAGTGAGGTAATAAATGTTAATGAAAAATTCTTGCGATGTATGTGGCTTACTTACCGGTGTAAATTGTTCTAAACTTATGTCTATAAAATGCAAGCGCCGGCAAACCGGGCAAATCGTATTCCTTATCAATATCGTCGTCGGATGTCTTTACAAAGTCGATGTCTTTTTCCTCGCATTCGTCATCAATGTTCTCCAATTCGTTTAAGATTTTCTGTGCTTTTTTATCGCCTTCAGCATCTATAGGAAATAATTCTTAAGTTTTATGTATGTAAAAGCAATTTTAGCATTTAGACTTACAGAAGAACACGACAACATGATCGTTTTCGGCCAAAATTTTATCCAACATTTTAACGTTGACTTCTTCGATTTTACCGGGAATCTCCAAAGTTTCATCATCGGTAATCCAAGCCAACACTTCGTCTTCATCATCCAAATCACCAGTAAAGTGCAATGGATCGCGATTTCTGAAGAATACCAATCGTGGATAAGTTTTGACATTATATTTCTTGGCGATGCCAGTATCCTCAGTGGTAACAAAAATGATGCCAGCCTCGTCCAACTCATCGTCGATGCTTTCCAACGCGTTGAGTGTGTGATCGCAAGACTCGCCTGGCTCGCAGGGACCCGTAAAGAACACAACGACATATTCATGCTCATTGATCAAATTAACCAGAATCTCATCGGTAACTTCCTCAATGGTAGCAGTTTTCTTTTGCACCAACAGCCATTCCAGAACCTCATCCTCGTTCATAAGATCGCCCTCATACAAGGCAGGAATCTTATTCTCAAAATAAATTAGAGCGGGCAAGTGGTCAAGGCCATACTCCTTGGCTTCGGCGGCATTATCGATGCGCACTATGACAATACCCTCCTTTTCGAGCTCATCGTCAATATTCTCCAGCTCATTCAATATGCGCATATCCTGTTTGTCTTCCTTGTCATCTGTAAATTCATAGATAATGAGTATTAAGATCTTAAGTTTTTTAAAACTACTCACAGAAAATAACCGCCAAATGCTCAGTATTCTCGACCAATTTGTCTTTCATTTCATCGGTAACTTCGGGAATTTCGGAATAGCGTTTTTGATGCACCAGCCAGCCGAGTAATTCATCTTCTTTCATCAGATCACCCTCGTAGATATGTGGAATACCACGTTCAAAGAGTACAATCGATGGTATCTCATCAATACCCCATTCTTTGGCTTCCTTATCGTCATCGATCTTAACAAAAGCAATATCATTCTGATCGCACTCATCGTCGATGTTTTCCAATTCTGCGAGGATTTTCTGTGATTTCTTTTGATCTTTGTCATCTGTGAAAAATTACATACAGTTATAGCCATGTTCTCCAATTATAAGCTGCTCAAAGGGAAAAACGCAAAACAGGCCTCTAAATATATAGACTCTACTACTATAAAGCTCTTGTAACTTGTAACTGATTTAATACTGAACAATATGGTATATACTTGTAACTAACGAAAATTGAGTCCGTTGCTGAAATCATTATAGATTGTAAGTTTTAGTTTTAGTTATTAGTGAAGCGCGTTTAGGATTAATAAATATATAAGCACATAGAGCAGCTATGTATTTTTGGTTATGCTTATGGCAGACACTGAGATACACCCCGATTTCACAAATACAACATTAAACTATACAGTATCTACAATAGCGTTGGAAGGGTAATATCCTTTGATTTATGGCTTGGGGACCTGAAATGACTTACAGAAGAGCACAGCAACATGTGGCATTTTCTCAATGATCAAATCCAACATTTCATCGGTAATGTCTTCGATTTGATCGGAGCTCGTTTGTTCTTCGAGCCATTTTAAAAGCTTCTCCTCATCCTCCAGATTGCCTTCGTATATAGTTGGAATGCCTTTTTCAAAGTATATCAGTTTAGGAACTTTATTGATGCCATATTCAACAGCCTCCTCCGGATTGTCGATTTTAACAAATGTAATGCCCAAGGCGTCGCATTCGTCGTCAATGTTCTCAAGTTCTTCAAGCACCTTTTGAGATTTCTTGTCGTTGTTGTCGTCTGCAAAGTACAGCATATGAGCAAAATTTTGCGCCAATTTCGCCAAATTGAATATTATAATATTTACAGAACAGCACTGCAATGACGCGACCTTCCTTGACCATTGTATCAAGCATTTCATCGGTGACATCCTCGATCTCATCACGTTCCAATTGTCCGAGCAGCCATTTAAGTATTTGTTCCTCATCCATGAGATCGCCATCGTAAACGTTTGGAATTTCTTTTTCAAAGTATACTATTGCCGGAATCTATGACAAACATATAGACAACACTGCTGTGGCAATTCATTTCATTTATATTATGATTTTTGTTTGTATTCAAGGCGTACCGAATCTATGCCATAATCAGCTGCCGCCTTGGCATCATCAATTTTAACAAACTGTATGCCATGCTTGTCGCAGTCATCATCAATCTGTTCAAGTTCCTCCAGTACGGTCATTGAATCATCATTGCCATGATCATCTGCAGAGTTGAGCGAAGTCTGAGTCTTTGCATCGATATAACACACATGTATAGAATATTTGTTATATCAACTATTAATACATACAAAACAACACAACCAAATTATCAATGTTGCTGATAAGCGTTGACAGCGTCTTCGATGTAACATCCTCGATAACATCATCCTCATCGCCAGTCGATTTATTCTGCACCAACCACTCCAAGACATCCTCCTCGCGCTGCAGTTCACCTGCGGATTTTTGGATTTTCGTTTATACATATATTATATGCGAAAGAGTGTGTGTGTGTGAGGTTTTGGGTGTGGATGGCGGGCTATCGCTCTAATACCTTCATAAATGATTGGCGTCTGATGGCGATAGTAGACCAATGCCGGTAGATTGCCCAAGTTGTATTCATCGGCCAAGGCCTCGTCGTGTATTTTAACAAAACCAATGCCCAGTTGATCGGCCTCATCGTCGATATTTTCCAATTCTTGCAATGCCTTGGCGCATTTGCGGCATTGTTGTTTATCTGATTAGACGATGCGTGCGGAAGATACGCAAAGATTAGACGGATTATATCAAATCAGCACTGTCGTTTGTGTATGGTTTATGGTTTGGGTTTTATACAATTGGTTAAATTAGGTTGTTGCTGTTGGTTTTATATTTGGTATTGGTAGAGTTGTTGGTTTTGGTTTTTATTTTTGGTACATGGAAACATTCCGGTGTGCAGCTGTAAGGTTAAGGTTAATAACAGTATACGGGCATGCAAGACAAGAGTTGAGTGTAGGTTTTGTTACTAGCTTGTTAAACAAAATGCTATTGAAAACTGCATTTACCCTAAACGCAACAATTTCGTTTATTTATACACTGTTGTTTACAAGAAATTATTTGTTTACAACCTGTTGCGCATACGTTTCCACAACAGCGCATTGTTCATCAAGTGTTGCATTGCACAAAAGCAATAAAAGCACACGCATATATATATAAGAATATACAAATTGAAATCTTACTATAAATACTCTCGAGTACTCAGAGCATGTGCATGTTTTTTTCTAAAAAGTTTCTCACATAAAAAAGCTCGCTCTTTTGTCATTTATATTATGTCTGCTACATTTATCAATTTTGCTACAGCAACTAATTTAGCAAGCTTTTGCTTTTGGCGTACAACGCGTATACGTAATATTCTATTTAGATATTTTTATATATATGTAAGCAACTTATTACTGGCTTTGACAAAAGCGAAATATACAGTTAACAAAACAAGTTTAATTTTTTGTTGAAAGCTGCATTATTTAAATAATTTCCTACATAACGTTTAACTATTGCCTGCAACATTGTCTGCTATTTTCTAATAATTTCTTAAATGCATTAAAATATATTTCAATAATTTAAATGTCTCAGGCAGCAGCAAAAAATATCTAAAATTCATATAGATTTAAATCTAAGGCAAATTTATTTGTTCAATGAAGCTATTTTCACCGGGTGAGTGGGTGTCGCCAAGGTGGCAAGGCCAGGCACACACACACACAAATAAATATAAGATATATACGGTGTATATTTGTGTAAAAATTATGCATAAATTACTGTACAGTGTCAGTGACTAAACATGTTTATGTTTATAATTTTGACAGTTTTGGTTCTTATAAACTTGCATTTAGTATCCAAAATGCATTAATGAAAAATTTCGCCTCACCACAGACTTGGGCGCATACTAAAAATAGTGCAAGTCAGTTGGCTAGCACATATACAAACATGCGAGTACTTTCGGTTTGTATGCATATATTTATTATGTAAAATTGCATTTGGCTGAAACTAAAGAGCTGCCCATAATGACATCCATGCCGGCTCGTGTGTGCCAGCCCATGTTGATGTATTGCTGTATGCAAAAGCAATTAAAACTGCTGTCTGTCTGCGGCCCAGCAACAACTACAACAGCAAATTAGAGAGCACCAAAAAATATTGTAAGTCAAATCAAATATGAAAGTATAACAAAGTCGACTTCAAGATGCTCTGCTGCAAGTAAGTTGCATTATTGAGTTGAAATATTTAAATAGAAACTTTCGCTTGCTGCTGCGCTTAGCATGTAATGTTGTCGACAAATGCAAACGATTGCATCTTTAGATAGCAAACAATACGCACATATCTTGTACTTGTCTCAACTCAACTACATGCTGCTCATCTATGCAAAGACCTTTTGTGCGCTGTCTGCGCTTGATAAAAATACTACATGTTGAATTGGCTATACATACAGACATATAACAAAAACGCAAGTGTATGTGTAGGATGTTGGTCTATATATGCAAGCGCTTATACAGTTAGTTGTTTGAAAATTGAGCAAAAATAACAGCAGCGAAAACAAAAAAAGCCAAAGAAACAACAACATCATTTTGTTGGCCAACCAACTGCTTGAGTTTCTATTTATAAAACCAAAAATTGTAGGTGGCTGTGATGTGTTGAAAAAAACAAAAAAAAAATAAAACAAAAGCAAATAAATAAAATTGCTATACTTTGTTGTTTGCTGCCTGTGCTGCGCTCCCTCCAAGCCCTAGAAACTTTAGTACAAATACATATACTACATACTGTGCACATACGTTAAAGCATTAGCTAGAGATTTGTCTGCCTGTCTAAGCTTTATAAATTAGAGAAACTAAGCTTATTGATATAAAGATAACTTGTTTAAGTGTTTGTTGCTTTTAATGCATTTTGTAAAACAATTTTTTTTTTTTTTGGCAACGCCGGGCGTGCTCTGGCGCTGGTCCCAGACATGTGCATGTGTAGACTTATTTTTATACGTATACGTAATATTTTATGTGTTTAAGGCACATCAATTTATTTTTACTTGTATCATTTACATTATCTTTAATTGTTGCTAATCGGGTGCTGCTATCTTCTGGAGCATTTTTGTATATATAAAAAGCCATTTAGCGTTACAATATAGAAAGTTATACATATTTACATATAGATACAATGGGTGTGTTGATTTTTTCGAGGTTTCTGTTGTGCATATGTAGTTTACTGTGGCTGGGGTTGGAATGAATTTAGAGTAAAATTAATTGGGGAAAATTTGCTAGGTTGGTATTTGCTGGGGGGCTTCGAGTAGGAAAGTAATGTAGAAAATTTGTCAAACCCAAAAAGAACATATGCACAAACTTACCCATTACCCTAGGTGGGCATGTTTCATGATCAGGACCTGCAGTCATTTAAATAGATATAACGCATACATATATAACAAAAAATGTGCCTAAAATTGTGGCGCCTTCAATAGTACATAAATATATACACATAGATAAATATATAAAATTAAAGTTTAAGTTTTAGTTACAGTGTGTGTACAGTTAAGTTAAATAGTATATCTAATATATAGTATAAATATATAGCTTAGCGCGCATACGTGTAGGTAGGTATATATAGTAGCTTGTACCTAATGCTTGTTTAGTCACAAGAGAGCTTAACTGTTTGGCTTTTGAACGTATTTTGTGTTTGTTTAACGCTAAAAACTGCAACTGCTTTGAGAATAAACATAATTCAGTAGAATCCACCAATCAAAGATAGATAGTCAAAGATATATAGTTATATATATAGTTCAATAGCTTAAAAGGCAAATTCATTTTGTTTCTTTGTACTTACAGAAGAGCACAGCTACAAAGTCAGTATCCTCAATGATCTTGTGCAAGATCTTGGCGTTTACCTCCTCAATGCGATCGGGCAGATCCATGGCCTCCAGCGAGGTAAGAAAATCAAGCACGCCCTCCTCATCCATAAGATCACCATCATAGATAATGGGTTCCTTCTCCCTAATATGAGTTGTATACTTATTAGCAACTTTATCAGTTGATTGCTTTGCTTCTCGATTACCTGAAATAGGTGAGCGCGGGGAAATTCTTGATGCCATATTGTTTGGCGAGTCGTTTGTCGTTGATTTTCACAAAGTCCACACCGAATGAATCGGTGTCATCGTCGATTTTTTCGAGTTCCGCTAAAACCTTATCACAAGTCACGCAGCTACGCGCATCTGTAAGCAATTTATGAAACAATTGTTTATAATTTATGTGTGTAAATTAAATAAATTGTCTAGATTGCTGCTGTCAGTTATTGGTCTGCGGTTGCATTAAGCGTATAAAGATACCAACATCAATTGACGGCTAGCAACTGTCGCGTGTGACGCCAAATGCTGCAGCGATTATTCATAGCTGCATCATTGGTAAGCACGTTACCTCAGCTCACAGTCGAGCCCTCCGCCAGCGCCTACGTACCCAACAGATGCAAGAGTGCAAGAAACGCTAATGACATTTTGGGCCTAGTCCCCAGGCTAGTGAATGAAACGACCGAGCAATATATGCATAAATGCAAAGTGCATTTGAATATTATGGTCTTGGTATGTAATATATGATTAGCTATTAATGTGCACACAACTGCCAAAGATTGGGCATTCTGTTGAATTAATTCATAAAAACTATGGTATATATGCTTATACTGGGGAAATGCATTTCCTACCCACTAAAGATTCGCTTATGCCAATGTGTGTTGGCGTATTCGTCATCTTGTTGCTTGCAAGAGGCGCCTGAGAACAAAGCTAATACTATATATCATAGTAGTCATGGTAGTCATGGCTAAGATCAGACTCGATTAGCTTTGGCTGATACATCTGCACAGTTTTAGTTGAAATTAAACAAATCGTTGAAAACAATAATTAGCTATTCAAATGTTTGGTATTTATTTCATACATTATTCCAATATTAAGTTAGACTTGTAAAAAATAAATAGTAAAGCTTAAATGCAGCTCCATGTTAATTTCTTTAGAAATATATATAAATAAATATATATTTCAAAATAATATTTTACTTATTCTGACTGCAATTAAAATTAGTTAATTAATGTATTCCACGAAAATTTTAAAATATACATTTTTAACTTGTTCTGATATTTTAATTGATGAATATCAAATATATAATATACTAAAACACATTTATATATATTTTGATAATTTAAAACAGCTTGTTTGTCGTCTTAGTTATTTAAAAATCTTAAATTTATAATTTCTTACAAAAATAAATTTTTACAAAATAATAATAAAAACTTTTAAATATGTCATTAATTTCCCTTACTTTTATTGTTCATTTATAAATAGACTGCATTTCAATACCATTGGCTATATCCGTAAGTATGCCTACATTTATTTGGACTTCCATTAAAAGTATACAGAATCGGTTTAGACCGGTTGTATATATTAAATTCCACGATATTGTTTAGTCAAAAATTGCGGAAAGAATCACTTCAACGCGCCTTTGCGTCTGTTGGTATATATTTAAATTACTTTTTATGGCCGTCAAATACATGGAACAGATGTTCTATGGCACATTACGTATACGCCATGTATATTGATACGTTTTTAAAACGATTAATCGGTTTCATTTGTCTTGCCTTTACACTTTGCAATCAATAATGAACGCTTATTAGAATGTTTTCACAATGCATTGCAATAACATTAATACCATTTACTTGGAATAACAAACAATTAAGTTTGCTGCAAAAAAAAGAGAAGAAAAAAAATCGTTTTTGATTGCCAATTTCAATGAGCTGCTATTTACGTAGATGCTGCTGCTGTTGTTCTTTTAGTATATTTGCTTTTGCTTTTATTTATTGGCGTTATTTGTTTGTTTGCATAAGTCATTGAGTTTGAGTTCTATGTGATTGTTCATGTACGAAATCTTATTTTCATTGTCAACAACTGAAACATTTTTGGAAATTTGTAGGCGTTTCAATGGCATATAATGCATTTGATAAATATTAATTGATTAATTCAACTTGAGGCTGATTAACTTGTGGCATTGAAGTAAATTTCTATATGGCTACATATCGATCTACAGAACCTTCGGGAAACAATATTTATGTTTATAAATGCTATTTTAAGCTTATGCATGTTGTTTATTAAAACTCAATTTCCATATATCTTTAGCTTTAGCCTTGCCTGATAAATTATTCAATTAAAAATTTAATGGTAAACGATAAAAAATGTTTTCACGCTCAAGAATGTTTATTGCAGCAAGTTTATATAATATAAATATATATATGTGTTTGTTCTCATTATTAAATTACATTTACTGGAGAATCAGCTGCTAAGAATTTTGCTTTCATTTTATAAAGCGTTTGCGCCAAATTAAGCAACAAATAAAACAAACGACAAAAACTGAGAAAATTATAGAGCAGCAAAAATACGCAAAGCAACAGAACGAAAAGGCAATTTCTCATAGCCAAAACGATTTCTACTCATAAACAGCACGCAAAGATAGCGTAAAAGAAAAATAGACAAAAAAAAACTGAGACTAACAAAAAAAAAAAAAAAATTAAACCGAATGAAAATCTCAAGACATTTCGTACAACGAAATTTTTCACATATTTTCACTTGTATGCGAATTTTTAGAATTTTCACTAAAAGAAAATTTATATAATATGGCTTCTGTTACTATTTCGAGTCGCACGGCCATCGTGCGTTTGAGCATTAAATCGCCCAGATTCTGTCCCATTACTAGCTACACATATGTAAATACATATACATATGCACACACACACACACACACGCACACACATGTGTATGTGTGTGTATGTAATTGCAGCTGTTCGTGGCTATACTTACACCAGAAAACGGCAACGTAATCCTTGTCGGCCAACAGTTTCTCCAACTGCTTGGCATTGACCTCCTCGATGACGGCCTCGGGCTCAACAGGCGCCGCCGCAACTGGTTGTGATCCTTTTTTATTAGCGCAATTCACATATCCGGGAAAACTCAGTGCCAGTAACGTACACACGAGCAGTGTCAGAGTTTTTAATCGCGTGAAAGTCATCTTTCGATCCCTTTCAATACGCCCTACGGAAAATATTACTTTGATCTGGCCGTTGCGATTATTTTTTTTATTCCGTCTGGTTTTTTGCTTAAACAATTAACTCAAACATGCGTGCGTGTGTTTTTTTTTTTATCTACTTATAAGATATTCGTCGTTTAGTAGTTGTCGTTATAAAAAATTATAAATTTTTGTCAAAAATTAAGGCACTATTTTTAGTTGAAAATCTTATTTCTTTGGCGTACACTAATACATATATTTTGTGCGCATAGATATATAGGCAAAAATATATATAGGGTATATGTGAGAAAATTAGATTATATATATTTATATATATTCTTTCTATTAATTGAATGTTTTCCGCGGACTGTACTCTATTTAGTTTTTCTATTTTGTTCCACTCCGTGCAGAGGTCCGCTCGCAACTGAAAGTCTTTTGGTGAACAATTATATGGCATGCAAGAGGCCTAGCCAAGCTTTAGGGATCTTATATTTCGAACTTTTTTCAAAACTTTTTGCCGTTGCTGTGGCCAATTTAGCTATTTTACCGCCAAATCTGATTTTGAAAATCGTACTGCAGGTAATTTTAGTGACGGGAAAATAAAGACTATGACTAGTGCACTTTTTAACTTGATTGCTTAATTTTAAATTGTAGAAAGTAATATAATTTAAATAAAAATTTAAATACATAAACTAGACTTCTGCAAAAACTATTAAATCATTTCTAGCTATTTTAAAATAATTAACGAACGCAGTTTTTTTTGGCACCACAAACAAAAAGCAATTTTATTCTTAACAGAAAATGTTTTGTTGCATGCAGTGTGGTCAATTTAGCACGTTGTCTGCTTTGAGGTGCAATTTATTGTTTATGCATCTCTCGCTCTCATTATTGAGGCGCTCGGTGGTCTTACGAAAGTTTCTATAAAAACAAAACAGGCAAGTGCCTCATATACGTTTTGTATACGAGCGTCTATATATAAGCCAAAATGGAGAGTAAAGAGTAATTGTGAAATGCGTAAATACATATTCAAATCACAACAGCTGCGGCACATGGTTGCGTTTACGCAAAAGTGAAATACATTTGTATGTACTTATACACATACATAAAAGCATAAATAATTATAAATTGATCTCTATGTGTTGCATAGAACAAATCTTTTGATATTTCTTTTTAAAAATGCAAATACTGCGGAATACATAATTATGTTTACTTTAAATAATCATTTGAAAACTGTGACCGTTGCCAATTCTTAACGGTTATTAATTTTTGGTATCTTTATGGTATATTGTCACAACAGTGGTTTCATACCAGCCACAGTTGAACAATTTGAAATAGCTATCGTTATTGTTATCGTGCAATCCCGAACAATATTATTGTAGATAATACTCGCTAATTTGTTGCACTTGCATTTGTTGCACTTCTGCATTTTTTATTAAATAAAAACCAAAAACTGGTAGCAATTCGGGTGTATATTAAGTTAATTACTAGGTACTCAAAAAATATTTCTTTAAACCTTCGAATTACATTACAAGAGTTAACAAATAAATAAAGCAACAGCTGTTTTTAAAGCTGAAAACAGTTTTTTTTTGCTTTATAAAAGTTGGCAGCACTGGTTACTAAATTTTATTTTTATTGTGGATAATATGTGCTAATTCTGTATATTTTATCACAAAATTTTACAACGGGAAGGCGCTTCGTCGCTTCATTTTTTACGTCAATTAATAATTTCGGTTGTAAATGCAAGTTCAAGACATCATAAAATAAATGGTGCCAGTTGTAGTGCATTCTAAATTTCACGTTGTTATCAAAAAATTTCGTAAACATTTAAAGAAACCTCTAACAACATCGCGACTCAACTTAAGAGATAACGGAACTGCATAAAATCGATTTGCATATTGTTACATTTTAGGTAAACCTCAAATTGATGAATGCAAAGTGTATTGATTTAGTGTTTTTTGTATTAAATTGACATAAAGACAGCAAGATAAACATGTAAAAGTGCTTCACCTTGAACCCTTGGCATTGCAGAAGCGCTACCTCAATAGATTGCGCGCATACCAAAGTCAGAAATAACCAAAACATATTTGTTTTTTCAATTGTAAATGAAAGAGACGCAGTTTGTAATTCTACACAAAACTTTTCACAGAACATCGACAAGCTGTAATAACAGTAACTGTGCACTTCTTCTGAAAAGTGTTTTTTGTGTTTTGTTGTTTTTATCGTATTTCAATGTGAAGGTGAAAGTTATCAGCTGTTTAGCGCAGTTTTCTTTTGCTTTTGCAAACACAACGCTATGCGAGAGCTCTATACCCTACACATTTGCATAAATTGCATAAGCCAAGTGCACTTATTATAAATCATTAATATTTAATATTTTTCGTTGCCCATATACATACAGACATAAATTTTCTAATGACGAGCTCTGTTTTTTTCAAAGAATGCAATTAATCAATGCAGCTGTAAAGCCAACTGGCATTAAATCATATGTTTAATAGGAATACAAAAAAATCCCCGCTGTAAAATTACTACTTGATTACTACTTTTATTTAATTTTTATCTTTTGTTGTTCTGTTTAGCAGAGCGCGTGACAATTTAGCGGCTTTTATGTCATTATTAATATGAAATTGGATGAAATTGTTGCATGGTAAGTAATTTGAATGCACTGACAAAGCTCAAATTGATTCAACTTGTTTATGTCTGTACCAGGTACCAGAAGAAAATCGGCACGTATGACAAGCAAGAATGGGAGAAGACTGTCGAGCAGCGCATTTTGGATGGCTTCAATAGCGTCAACTTGAAGAACACCAAACTTAAAACTGAGCTTATTGATGTCGATCTAGTGCGAGGTGTGTCACTTTGTTTAAAATTAAAAATAACCAACTGTTTGCAACAAGTTTATGTTTTACACTTAAACAGGTTCCACATTTCCCAAGGCCAAGCCGAAGCAAACACTACTTACCGTTATTCGCTTGGCCATACTGCGTTACCTGCTGTTGCCGTTATATGCACAATGGTGGGTCAAGCAGACCACACCCAATGCCTTTGGCTTAATACTTTGTCTTTACATCACGCAATTAATTAATTGGGGCATCTACGTCATAAACAGTGATCATATCGCGCCACTAGTATACGACTCGAATCCAAATGTAACTCTAGTTGAAGCTGATGCAGGCGATAAGCCGCATCCGGAAGAGAATGTCGATTTGCTTAGCGCACTGCTCATACCCTGTGCTTTAAGTCTGTTGATTAGCTTAATACACTCGCAGATTGTGGCAACGAATTCATCGTCTGGCAGCAACAACAAAAACAAATTGCGTAAATTCTCTCTAAGCAGCTACAATGATAAACCAAATGCACCCAGAGAGCAGCGGCTGCGTCGACGCAAAAAGTTTGTACGGTAAGTATCAATAGCAGACATGTTTATAAGTTAATAATACTTAATATCAAATTGCCTTGCAGCATACGACAACCCGAGACGGAAGTATCGCAAGCAGGCGGCAGTCATGGAATTAGTGCACGACGTGCAAAGCTAAATCATTTAAACCAGGAGCCCAGTACATCCAGCAACAACATGGAGGCCAGCAAGCTAAACTGCTGCAATTGCTCGCCCACATCCAGTGAGGAGACTTTCCAAAGCACAACTGCCATTACCATGCAACACCAAGCTGCGGCGGCTGATAGCACAACTCATGCAGAACCGCTCTATGATCTCAGACAACTAGCCGGCCAGCGAGCGCCCGAAAGTCCACACAAGAAGCGCAATGTCAACTGGCATACGCCCATACAAATTTGTGCCACATTCGATCAGAATGAGATGCCCACTTCCAGCAATGAGATGCACAATCTAGCAGCGCCACCAGCCTATCATGTGCGTCGCAGTCTGGGCGAGGACGATGGATTTGAAAGCCTAAATGGTAAAAGTTCCAGTGGAGAGGACAACAACCTATCACCAAATGTCGACGGCAACACCAACGCACCTACAACAGTCAACACGCCGCCCTCGACGCTGCGTCTGCGTCTCAATGTAAACAGCAGCAGTGGCAACAACGCTAATACCAGCAGCAATTTGACAGCCAATGAGAAAGCGTCTCGCGAGACGTCCAGCAGCTGTGCCGAGTCGGATGAGTGCGATGACGCGGATATTATCTCAAGTCCAGCTTCAGCAGGCACGCAGGAGTGCAATACTTCAGCCACAGATTGGTTGGGCGTCACCACAAACAGTGAGGATTGCAGCTATACTTCCGAACTGGAACAATCTGATGGCGGCTTTAAGCATACGCCCGGCAGCGATGAGGAGCTACCCGAGCTGGATATAACACCCACAACTATATTGAATCCACACAGCAGCTTAGATCGCAGTGCGTAGCAAATGTTTTAAAAATGTAAAGAGCTCTCTTATTAATTTCGTATTTATTTTATAGTTAGCTGTACCATTTGGGATCAGCGCGATACCAAAAAAGCGCAAATGTCTGTTTTAGAGATTGCTTCCTGCATAATTGAACGCGTTGATTCGCTGGGCGTAACCAACGATTACATCTACATTGGCGTTGTCTTCTCAGTATTGCTTACTCTCATACCAATATTTTGTCGGCTCTGCGAGGTAAAATTAAAAATATTTAATCTAATTAAATCACTAATAATTCATTTATTTCATTGTAGATTACAATTGATGCGGACAAGTCCAGTGAGCTGAGCTATTTCTACATACCGCAGCTATTATGGGAAAAGTCTTCTGCATCCATTTTTACGCTCATGGGTTTGGCCTTCGGACAAGCGCAATGGGAACGCACCGTTTTGGTTTTGGGCTTTGTGCAGCGTTTATGCTTAACGCTCATATTGTTTATCATATTTGCCGTAGCAGAGCGCACATTTAAGCAGCGGTAATTACAACTTAATTGATTGTTTTATAAACTTATTAAAAGTCTTGCTGTTTTAGTTTTCTGTACGCCAAGCTCTTCTCTCATCTCACTTCATCACGACGTGCGCGCAAATCGAGTCTACCACACTTTCGTCTCAATAAAGTGCGCAACATTAAGACCTGGCTAAGTGTGCGCTCTTATTTAAAGGTAGCAGCCACTATTAAAAAAAAACAAATGTAACTCTACTAACCTGTATTTTCATTATAGAAACGCGGACCTCAACGTTCAGTGGATATTATTGTATCGGCCGCATTTATTGTCACTTTGCTGCTTTTGGCTTTTCTGAGCGTTGAGTGGCTGAAGGATTCGGTGCATTTGCACACACATTTAACTTTGGAAGCGCTCATCTGGTCTATTACCATTGGCATCTATTTGCTGCGCTTCATGACGCTGGGTCAAAAGATTCAACATAAATATCGCAGCGTTTCGGTGCTTATAACCGAGCAAATTAATTTATATTTGCAAATTGAGCAAAAACCTAAAAAGAAGGAGGAATTAATGGTCTCAAATAGTGTACTAAAGCTGGCAGCTGATCTGTTGAAGGAACTCGAAACGCCATTCAAGATCTCTGGTCTCAGTGCCAATCCATATCTGTTCACAACCATCAAAGTAGTTATACTATCCGCGCTGTCGGGCGTGCTTAGTGAGGTGCTGGGCTTCAAATTGAAGCTACACAAAATTAAAATTAAGTAAGCCAAATTTGAAAGACCGCAAGAGATGTCGAACGATCATTTCTAACAAGGGCAAGTGTTATATTTTTGTAGTACAATTTTTGGAATGCTTTAAGAAGAAATCTACAACATCTAAATTATACACAAATAGTTCATAAATATATATGTATACACATCTATAAACTAATTGTATTAGGAATAAATTTTAAGCAAGCCAATGTTTATGTTTGTCATGTGATTGTTTAGCAGCGTTACTACCTATATTATTATTATTATTACTATTAAGCAAATAACAATTCATGATTAATAAAATCAAACTATATATATTTACATAAATACAATGATATATCACTAGAGCGTCATGCACAATCGCAATGTTCTCAGAACCCCCCCAAAATATTTGTGTCGTTTTAATAGTTGTAGAGCGTAATTGTTGCGTTTTAATGTCACATATGTAAACAAATGTGTGTTGCTAAAAATAAATTACCAATGTTTCAAAATTAAGATAATTGTTTCCTTGCTAATTTTAAAATTTCCGCCAAGCAATATCGCAATGGGTGAGAGTTGTATACAGTTCCTCACAGATGGCGCCAACAGCACAACAGCTGATCGTGCGCCACGCATTCAACAGGTTAGCAGAGCGAGCAATAAATGTGACATCACAAAATGTGAATTTACAGCGATAAATTACTTGTTTTACAAATTGCAGCTTTAAAAACTGCACAAAATACTAGTTTTTGTGTAATATAAATTATTTAAATACATAAATAATATTGCTGCGCTTTAATTAATGCTGAATTAAATATATGTTTACTTGAGTGGAGAGCGCAGCACGTCTGCAATTCTTATGCGTAACCTTCAGTTCCGTAACTCTGCACCCACCTGACGTAACAGCGTTTGCAAAATTCTGTGATCTTTTGGCTCTTGCATTTAATTTACAATTTAAATAATTAAACATGCTAAAGATCCCACTCACCCAGTTAGTAAGACATGCAACTGCAAAACAGTTCCTGCGCAGCCAGACGCGCCTGCTGCACGTGGGTGAGGCCAATGTATTGACCAGCGACGTTGACAAGCACTCCACCGAGTACAAGGTTTGATATATAAACAAATTTGCATACATATGTACAAAAGTGTACGCAAATCTTATCTATATGCTTTATTGAACGCAGGAAAATGCCAGTGAGATGAACAAGCTGCTGACGCAGCTGCGCACTTTGACCAGTCAGGTGTTAACAGGTGGCGGCGATAAAGCTATTGAGCGTCACACCTCGCGCGGCAAGCTCTTGGCACGCGAGCGCATTAACCTGTTGCTGGACAAGGGCTCGCCCTTTTTGGAGCTCAGTCCGCTGGCGGGTCATGAGCTCTATGGCGAGGAGATGGTTAATGCAGGCGGCATTGTTACGGGCGTAGGACGCGTCTGCGGGTGAGTTGTGTTTTAGTTAATTGCAATGAATTCTTGATCATCCTACGTCTTGCAGCACGGAGTGCGTAGTGGTGGCCAATGATGCAACCGTCAAAGGCGGTAGCTATTACCCGATTACTGTAAAGAAGCATTTGAGAGCGCAGGAGATTGCGCAAGAGAACCGCTTGCCTTGCATTTACTTAGTGGACTCCGGTGGCGCAAATTTGCCGCGTCAGGCTGAGGTCTTCCCCGACAAGCTGCACTTTGGACGCATTTTCTACAATCAGGCCAACATGTCAGCTCAGGGCATTCCCCAGATTGCCGTCGTCATGGGCAGCTGCACTGCTGGTGGCGCCTATGTGCCTGCCATGGCCGATGAGAGCATTATTGTCAAACGTCAGGGCACCATTTTTCTAGCTGGTCCACCTTTGGTGAAAGCTGCCACTGGCGAAGAAGTATCTGCCGAGGATTTGGGTGGCGCTGATCTTCACTGCAAGACCTCTGGTGTAACGGATCATTATGCTGTGGATGATGAGCATGCGCTTTACTTGGCACGCCAGGTGGTCAGCAACTTGAACCTAACTGCCACCAATGCCTACAATGAGCAGCTCTTGTACTCCAGCGGGCAAAACTTCAAGCTGGCTGCGCCGTTAGCTGAGAACGCTGTAGAGGAGCCAGTCTATGATCCACGCGATCTGTACGGCATTGTGGGCCCCAATCTAACCAAAAGCTTTGATGTGCGCGAAGTCATTGCACGCATTGTGGATGGCAGTCGCTTTACTGAGTTTAAGAAACTCTACGGAGAGACATTGGTTTGCGGTTTCGCCAAGCTCTACGGCCGTACCGTCGGCATTGTTGGCAACAATGGCGTGCTCTTCTCGGAGAGCGCCCTAAAGGGTGCACATTTTATACAGCTGTGTGCGCAGCGCAAGATTCCTTTGGTCTTCCTACAGAACATTACGGGTAAGCTACAAAAATGCCTTGAAGAATGTTTAAATTCATAACAAAATGTATTTGCTCCGCAGGATTCATGGTTGGACGCGATGCGGAAGCCAACGGTATAGCTAAGAACGGTGCCAAGATGGTTACAGCTGTTGCTTGTGCCAATGTTCCCAAGTTTACGGTAATTATTGGCGGCTCTTATGGCGCTGGCAACTATGGCATGTGTGGGCGCGCCTACTCGCCCAGATTCATGTATATGTGGCCCAACTCCCGTATCTCTGTCATGGGTGGCACGCAAGCTGCCAATGTGCTAGCCCAGATTACGGAAGATCAGCGTAAGCGTGCCGGCAAAGAATTCAGCGAAGCGGAGGCGCAAAAGCTAAAGGCACCCATTGTAGAGATGTTCGAAAAGGAGGGATCACCTTATTACAGCACAGCACGTCTGTGGGATGATGGCATCATTGATCCGGCCAATACGCGACAGGTGCTGGGCCTCAGCTTGAAGGCTGCTTTGAACAATGCTGGACATGAAACCAAGTTTGGTGTATTCCGCATGTAATGCGTCTGCGTAATTTGATTTTAACGTTGCATTTGTGAGCATTTAATGCTCAAACTGTTGAAACTATTGCATTTATTAGTTTTAAGTGAAATGTTATTCTTGTGAAATTTGCCAATTAAAAAAAATGTAATGCATATTTAAATTTAAACACACAATAAGCATCGATACTCTGCACAAAGTGTGACCAGCGTGGGGTGTTGCATTGAGTATCATTGAGTGTGGCCATATTTTGTAGATTTTTGTCTAATTTCACAAAGAGTGCAGCTGGTCACTCTACATTCACAGTGTCTCTCTTTCTCGCAAATAAAACACCAACTGCAAACGGCTCGTCATAGAATTTGCTATTCCTTTGTCAAAAAGGCAAAAATAATTTAATATTACGGCTTGAACTAAACAAAAGCCAACTGTAAATTGTATTAATTAGGTGAGTGCATAAAAACCGGTCAAATTTACAGCGTATTTTGCGTGCCTCTTATTACATATGCGCGCGTTGCGGCTCCATCTTGTGCGTGTATATGTGTATATGGCAAAATCTAGAAGTAGCGTCAGCAGAAAAGAAAGTTCAACGGCAATGAGAAAAAAATGCCAGAGGAGCGCGAGAGCTGCTCTGTTGTGCGTGTATGTGGCGAATTTTAAAATAGCCTTGCCGAAAACTTCAAGTGCACACACTTAGCGCACAAAGTAGGCGAAAATATTTTCTGCTGCAGCTGAAAAGTGCTACGTGCGGCAGCCGCTCTTAAAATGCATTTAAATGTCGCACCGTGTTGCAGGCGTCGCTGCTTTCAATGCGTGTGTGTGTTCCCAAAAATAAATACATGTGTATGTGTGTGTGTTTGTGTGTGTATGGGTCTGGCTGCAACAGGAACAGCACGCAGGCCATAAAAATTCCACTGCCGCATTGCAAATTACATACAAATCTGCTGTTGCCGCAAACTCTCTTTGCTACTTAATTTCCTAACTGCCTCTTACAATACAGTTGCAATTTTTATGCACCCTTAAAATGCACTCAGCAAACAAGCACACACTTATGTATTGGTGTGCGTGCTGAGTACTTCCTTGGCTCAGGTGTCTCAGTTTATATTTCTGTCGATATCAATTTATTGCATGACGTCATCGCTCATGTGTCAACTTTTCAACAGAGATACATACATAGATATATACAAACAACATATAAACATAAGTGGTTTAGTTTACTGCACCCCCGCATATTGCTGTCCAATCAATTTCTGCACGTGTATGTGTGTGTGTTGAGGTGTTTACGAGAATGCTTGGCTTGTTTTCTTTTAGTCTTGCTCACTATTTTTATTGGCTTCATTAAAATTTTGTTGAATGCTAAGCTTAGCGCTGCTGCCGCTGCCGAAGTCGACGCCGACGCCTAACTCAGCAATTGCCGGTTTTGTGTGTTGTGCACACAAAGATCACCACACACAAACGCACACAAACAAACTGACAGACAGACAGACAATGAGAGAGACAACGCGAGAGCTGTTACGCATACAACTTAAGAGCTGACTATGCAGCTGTATATCTTAAAAAATTATTGCTCAGCATTAAGTTTGACGTTGACATTAGTCATAAGTTTTTCTTCTGTTTTTTGCATTTTGACGCATTTTTTAGTGACTGTGCTAGTTCCGCTTAATTGGTCTTTAAGCTGCGTGCGCTTACTACAACTTCCGCTGTACACACACACGCACACGCACATATACAAATGCATGTAGGCACACGCCTACGCTAATCATCAACCCATCAACATGGCAAACAAAACAAATCCCCCAACGTAATGAGTTTTTGTTTTTGTGCTCCAACTTGTTGTATTTGGAGCAGTTTGCCTGCCTTAGTTGGCGCACTTAAATCAATAAAATTACAACAATGCAGCAGCAGCAGCAGCAGAAATCACTAGCATTTGTATACAGTTCCGGCAGTTGGGCCAACTTTACAGCATAAGCCCGCCCTTTATTTTTTTGTGTGTGTTTTGGGTTCAATGCACTTGCCACACAAAGCTACAACGTGGCAAAAGTTTACAAACACACACACACACACGCAGAGAGATTGAGCGCTATGTGGCACTGATATTTATAGACATGCCGGCTAATTCAATTCTTTATCAAATGCGTGTGGCTTTAGGCCCACAATATTTTTGTTCTCTCTGCTTTGCTTGATGACATTGGTCTGCCTTGTTTGATAATGCCAAATGCCAAGAGCTAAAACAGCTGCAATGACTAAGAGTTAAAACGCCTGGCGGCCTGACGCTGCAGTCGCCGTCGCAGCCGCAACGAAGCGTTGACATGCCGCCCAGCATCACGTTGAGGCGCACCGCACGCTTTAGCTTTTAGTCCAGCTGAGAGCTCCCAGTAGAAGTTCATTGTTCGTTGACTTCAGTCTGCCTCAGTCATTCGTCTCGTCTTCTTCTCACACGTCTCTCTCTGCTGACTTGCACGGCTTGTTGCGCATACTATCGCTTATTTTTTTTATTATCGTTATTGTTGTTGTTGCTTGTGCTCCAGTTTGCATTACATTTGTAATTTTGCTGATTGCGTTTGAAGAGGCGGCGCGAGTTTGCATTTTATGCTCTTGTAAGTCTTATGTTTAAAGATAAGTTTATTAAAGTTCGAGTGCCTCGCTTGAAACCTAATACTTTGAATGATAAACATAAATTTTAGCATAAATAGCAACAATAACATCGTTGGCAAGCTTAACAGCTGTGGCTATTAAAAAAATTTGCTATTTAAATTTTGCATAGTAGGCTAGGCTTATGTAATAAAATCTTTTCAAGTTTTGACAAATTCTAAGTGCTGCAAATTTATCAAAGCAGGCATATTTTTACAACGTAATAATCTTTTAAAACTGTGACACAAATTCTAAAATAAAGTTTTTGAAGACCATTGAAAAAGCAAAATTTTTGTTTTGGAAAAGCAACAAGCAACAGTTAATGGATAAGCGTATGTAAAATGTTTGCTGAGTGCCACAATTAGTGGCATACAATTGCTGTTAACCCAAACTATTGTTGGCCATTAGCTGAAAACAACATTTTGCCAAAGCAATTAAATAGCAAACAACTTTCATATGAAAACTCGCTCACGTGTGTGTCTTGTCTGTGCCAATAATAATAATAATGCACTGCTTTGCTGCATGCCACATGCCACATGCCGCACCGCAGCGCAGCTCACAATTGTTGTTAGACAGCAACATACGTATGTAATTGTAATTAACGTGATCTTGATATTGAGACACGCACATGTGCGACGCTTCAATGAGCGCAACAACAACAACCAACCAACAAAAAAAGAGACTTCAAAATAATTATAATACAGTCCATAATTAAAAGCATTAGGCACTCCCACTCAATGCGCCATATATGCAATGTGTCTGTTTTGCTTGCTGAGCAAATTTAAATAAGCCTCGTGTCTTTAAATATTTATTTGCTTGTTTCAATTTTTGCCTGCAGCGCCAACATCAGATCACAAAGAAGAAATGGCTGTTAACGTGTATTCCACAAATGTGACGTCTGAGAATCTGTCGCGCCATGACATGCTGGCCTGGGTGAACGATTGCCTGCAATCTCAATTTTCCAAAATTGAGGAACTGTGCACGGGTAAGTTTTCTCTCTATCGTCTTTTGTATCTTGTAATTAATTGTTATATTTTGATCGTTTTAGGTGCCGCTTATTGTCAGTTCATGGACATGCTCTTTCCAAACTCAGTGCCCGTTAAGCGTGTCAAATTCCGCACAAATCTGGAACACGAATATATACAAAACTTTAAAATCTTGCAAGCGGGCTTCAAAAAGATGTCCGTTGATAAGGTAATACATTTTTGGATTAATTAAACTTTAGTTGCAGCTGTTTGGTTCTTTTGTTTTTTTTTTTTTGTTTCAAATTATTTTTGTTAAAACAACCCAAGCACACGGCAAAGTTGATTTATATAATAGTCAAAGCAAACAAATAATTTAATTTGCATTTTTGTGCAACTATTTGTAAGAAATTGCAAGTAGTTGAATTATGTTTTGTATCTGTAACTAACTGACATTTCCGTTGCAACAACAATAACAACTACAACAACCTACCACAACAGATAATTCCCGTTGATAAGCTTATTAAGGGACGTTTCCAAGACAATTTTGAGTTTCTGCAATGGTTCAAGAAGTTTTTCGATGCCAATTATGATGGACGTGATTACGATCCGTTGGTCGCACGCGCTGGCATCAAGCTGGGCAACGGCAATGGCAGCAACAGCAGCAATGTGGGCAGCGGTGTTGGCAGCAGCACCAATGAGCTACACACTGTGCATCGCCAGCAGCGCGCAATTCAACAGCCACAGCATCAGCAACAGCAGCAACAGCAGCAGCAGCAGCAGCATCAGCAACATCAGCAGCTTTCAGCTGGACGCTTGACAACACGCAGCCAAATGGGTATGGCAGTTTCAAGAGTTTGTGATATTGTTGGGGATGTGGCTCAAGCTCAAGCGGCTGTTTGCGTTGGTTATGGACACTGTATGCAAAGCGTGATATGTTGTGCTCTATGTGTGATTTGGGTTTGGGTGGGGGGTTTGGGGTTAACGCGTATAAACGAACGTGAAGCACGCGTCTGGGCACTCACACACGCGCACACACAAACACACACACACACACAGTCAGTCAAGTGCACACCCATAAACAGCACCCACCTGGTTTTATAAGTTGTTATTGTCCTTATTATTTGTGTGCACACTCATTATATAATCCTTTGTTATTTGTTTTGGGTTTTAGTCCTCCTCCTCTATTGTTTGTCGTTTATTTTCTCTGGTTTGTTTTGTTTTTCACCAACCACTTAACCACAACCAGCGTACACACTTGCATATTATTCTCTTTCTCTTCTCTTCACTTTCATTTTACTTTTAGATAATACCCATTGACAAATTGATAAAGGGTCGCTTCCAAGACAATTTCGAATTCTTGCAATGGTTCAAAAAGTTCTTCGATGCCAATTACGATGGCAGAGATTACGATGCCAGTGCGGTGCGTGAAGGAGCGCCCATGGGCTTCGGCTCCGGTGCTGTTAAATCTCTGCCCGGCCCTAGCGGCGGCGTTTCCAGCACCTACAAGCGCCCCACAACGACAGTGACAACACGACCAGCAGCGACAGCCACAAAGCCCAGTAGGTTCTATTGGTTTGGTTTCCCAATTTCCAATTACAACATTAACATTAATTAAAGCATTTACCCACATTATGTACATACATAGCATTAAGTCAGTCATCTAAATTTTTATTATTTAACAATACTGTTGCACCTACAAAACACCTCACTCCGCAAGGATTAACATTATTGACGTGCTTCACGTTTGGTTAATGTGTTTATAGCTTATTAAGTATGTGAAGCATATTAACGTATTTCTTTTTCTCATTTTTCTTAACAATCCAAGCAGTATCTAAGGTGCCGCCACGAACAAATAATGCGACGCCGCCAAACAGAATGGCAGCAGGCTCGATTGCCAAGAAAAATGATGTGCTTAACTCGGCCAGCAATCAGCAAGTCGAGGAGCTCTCTAACCAGGTAACGACGTCATTGTCTAGTTATAAAATAAAAATATTAATTTTATTGATTTCGCTTCAAGCTAATGGACATGCGCCTCAATCTGGAAGGTCTGGAAAAGGAGCGCGATTTCTATTTCTCTAAGCTACGCGATATTGAAATACTGTAAGTTGCTGAGCGCACAGACTCATTAAACATTTTATTAATTAATGCATTTTATTTATAGTTGCCAGGAGGCCGATGATGGTGAGCCAACTCCACTGATTCAAAAGATTTTGGATATACTCTATGCAACTGAGGTGAACCAGCGACAAATTCGTTTATATATAGTACTGTTTTTTAATAATTGTTAGCCTTTGCAGGATGGTTTTGCACCACCAGATGATGCACCACCAGAGGACGAAGAGTACTAAAGTTGGTCGCCAAACGTTCTACGTTGATTTGTTTGCTGCATACATACATAATCGATACATAACGGCATACATTAAATAAACAAAACAAACTAATGCTGCGCTGTAATTTACAACAAAACAAAATGAGAAAACAACATATATAAAAAAAAACACTAAAACTAACAACTACAACTGGAACCAACCAACGATAAATAATATACAAGACACTGATACATTAAAAAGCGAAAAAGTATTGTACAACACATCATAAAACACATGCATACATTACAAAAAAAAATTGTACATTAATTGTTAACAAAGCGCAACCAATCAAAACAAATCAATTTGATATTGCAATTTGATATTGCTGCATAGCAATCGTCAGCTGCTGGTTGAACATTTAATTGTTAAACAAAAACACACACCTACACATAAACACACACACACACATATACACCATTAACTGCTCAATTTTGTTTAATACAAAAGCTGTGTTAAGTTGCCTTACAATTTTTTAAGCCTATTCCCATGTATTGAGAAGACTTTTTATGTTCTGCTAGCTGAGCTGCTATTGTTATTCAGCAAAATTGTATAACAAAATTGTTAGTAAATGATATGAAAAATCACACATTTAAACCAACATGAACTAAAATGTGAACGAATTGTTAACAAACCTTTTACAAGATTTACACACATTATTTATAGCATTGATTTCTTTTGATTTGGTTGTTTTCTGTATTATACAAAGCATAAATAATGTACGAGAAAAACAAACGAGAATTTATAATTATTTTTTATAGTAACTTTCAACTGTTAACTTGTGTCGTTTCTGAATGTTGTGTGTAGTGAACAGTAGAAGATGGCACGTTTTGAATTTATAATTTCAAAGTTAATGCAACAATATTTAATGATTTGGCGGCACACAGCTGGATATAACATTATAAATATAGTAGTGTTTAAGCCATTTTTGCTCTCCACTCTTTTTTTTTAGTTTCTATATTTATGTGTAAAAAATCAGAGCGTTAAAAAATTCAAATAAAAACAAGGTAACTTTCTAATTTCTAAAACAATTATAAATGTATTTCATTTATTGTTTACTCTACTTGCAGCACACACACACACACACAAACTGTAAATATTTTGTTAATCAGCACATGATGCAAACAAAATTGGTAAAACATATATACAAATTATAGAGGAACAGCTAATATGCATTTAAATTCTGTGTGTATAAATTTATGATAAATGTAGAGTAAAAATATTAAACAGTGTTGCTTGATTCCAAAAATTGCCCATGTATTTCATTTTTTAAATACAGATAGAAAAATGCTTTCAACTTAACAAACAGTTAACTTAAGTTAAGCAAAATTATTTCACAGCTGATTGAATCTCTGGCTGCTTATGGGTGCCATCACAGAAGGGTCGATGTGTGGTTTGTTTGCAGTTGCAGAGCCAATAGTCGCCGCTTTTCTCCACCTTAAAGCGTATGGGCCTGCAAAGTGAAAACATCAAGTAAATGCAATTATGCAGCTGTCTTGTAATTACACACCTGAGCTTAATTTTCAAGAACGTATTCTTGTGCGTGCCATCACACAGCGGCTGGGACTTGGACTTGCCACAGAGGCACCAGCTATAGGTTTTGTCTGTGGAAGGGGAGCAACATGTGCGTGAGTTGATTATGTAAACACTTTATTAAAGCTATTTGAGTCTGCAGCGACATTTTACCTTTATCGAGATGCAGTTTAAATGGTCGCTTATCAAATACAGCGCCGTTTTCCTTTTGTAAACTAGCTGTTTGATTATCCTCGAGCAAATTCTTGGGTATTGTTTTTGACTCGCCGGTAGTGCTGCTACTGGTTCTGTATAAAAATTGCTGTAAGCAAAGCATATTATGAATATTATAAAAATAAACTGCAATTTTTAGTTACCTTAACAAGCGTGCTGGCTTGCAAATTGCGTCTCAATATTATAGACATTTTATTCAAAGTTACAATAAACTTTCAATTGCAATGTAAAACAACAAATCAGCTGTTTCTGGCGTCAGTGTGCACACACCTCGTGCAGCAATATTATAAAGCTGTAGCGCTGCCAACTTAACGCAATCTGCAGAGTTTATCAAGCAGTCGCGCATATTTTGTATACTCTTTATTCTCATTCTACATATACTATACGCTTTTGATTTATTGCTTTCGTCTAGCGTCAAAAGCGTGCCATTTTGTACGTATACAGTGAGGTACGTTTGCCACCTACATTCATTATTATTTTATTGTACAAGCTACTATCGGCTAACTGATAAGCGAAACTCTTCAAATACTAGACAACTTCGTTGACAGCATGGCACAGATATGATTTTAATGCGCCTAATCATTTCAGATTAATGTGGACAAGTTTCTATGGCGTTAGAAAATTTTTGAAAATATTAGAAAGCATGGCAACACTGTTACGTCACAGCTGCTTGCCGGTTTGACAACATTGAATAAGCTTGCAATGTTTTATTTGGATTGTGAATATATACATATGGTATATATAGTATATTTCATAGCGTAGTGAGCGCTTATCGCATTGCACTATCATTCAGATTTGATTTTAACTGCAACAGGCTGTTGCTATTTTTTTAAGTAAGATATTCAAGATGATAAGTTGATGTTTATCACGATCAAGCAACGATTAGCAAACGAATTTGTTAAAACAAGTGGTTTATTAAATATTCTTATGTCTAGAATTCATCATGGAATGGATAGTACTTGTGCCCAGACATGCCACTAAAGGGAACTGTACGCACACCTGTATGATAACGCTCCATGGCAGTCATATCCTCCGGAGCTAGCTCGAAATCAAACACATTAAAGTTCTCAGCAATGCGCGACTTGTTCGATGACTTGGGCAGCGGCACAACACCAATTTGAATGAGATAACGCAGACATATTTGTGCTGTGCTGCGTCCATATTTCTTGGACATCTTTTGCGCCTGCTCATCGTACAAGAAGGGCGGCCAGTGACGCGCAGGCTGTGGTCGTGCCAGCGGACAATAAGCGCAAATGATCAGACCATGCTGCTTGGCATGCTCACGCAGCTTTTTCTGCTGGAAGGCTGGATGACACTCCACTTGATTCACCACTGGCTTGATGCGACAGCTTTGCAGCACACGCTCCGTTTGCTTAGCATTGAAATTGGACAGACCAATGCTGCGTACCAGTCCCAGATCCACAAGCTTCTCCATCTCACGCCACGTATCCAAGTAATCCACATCGGTAAGTTCCAAAGTGCCATGCACATTGTTATCGTTGTGAAACTTTTGCCCAATTGGCAAATGCATTAAGTACAAATCCACATATTCCAGACCCAAATTGCTCAGACTCAGTCTAAAGGCGCGCTCCACCACAGCAGGATCGTGATGTATGCCACCCAGTTTAGTGGTAATAAAGATCTCCTCACGCTTGACAGCACCTTCGGCAATTTTCTCGCGTATTGCTTTGCCCACCTCTTGCTCGTTCTCATAGACAAATGCGGTGTCTATGTGTCTGTAGCCAGCATCGATGGCATCGCGCGTTGATTGATAAGCTTCGGATTCATATGACTTCCATGTGCCCAGGCCCAGCACAGGCATTTCCTGGCCATTGTTCAACTTGATTTTCGGCGCTAGTTTTGACATTTTGTTGTTAATTAATTATTATTTAATTAAAGCGAGTTTCTAATTTTGCGTCGCTAAATTTGCGGATCGACAGCGTGAGCGAACTTTGTAGCGACGAGTTAAAGGTCTGGTGAGCAACTAATGTATTGCTCAGCCGGTTCCACTCACTATGATTCAGCTGCCAGAATACCCGCATTTATATGAGAACAAGTCGTCAGTTTTATACTCTACGCGTAGTCATTAGTATATTAATTAGCAGCTTAAATTACTTGGGCTGCAGTAATTATAAGCATCAAATTCATATTTATGTAGCTAAATATTTTAAAGCAAAGCAAAAGTTTAATCTAGTTAAATTTTATAAGCGTATTTTGTAGTCTAATCTTTAAAGAGAGCTCTTGGTTTATGCTGGCGATGAAGTCACTGGTTGCTCGCTCTCTTTCTCTCTCTATCTTGGTTTTTCCCTCAAGCGTTTTGCTTACTCATCGAAAGCTTTTGCAAGCTTTTGCTTGCGCGCGCTAATTAAACCCAAAAATTAATTTAATTTCCAAATAATGCTTCGATTTGTTGTTTTGTTCGCTAACACATAAAATTTATTTGGAATATTAGTTAAAGTTCAAAATGTTAGACATTTAAAGTTACAAGTGTCATATAGCTTAAGATGTTTGCAACATTTAAAGATTATTGTTAAAAATATTTTTAGCTTTGCATAAATTGTTTGCTATTATTTGGCTTTGCATTTCCGTAATTATTTAAAAGAGCTTGTATGTATTGATTAATATGCATTAATACACAATACGTATTTATTTATATTTGTTACTTGTTATTTTATTAATTGTTTGCCAGTGTTAAGGCTGCTACTTGGTTTGGTGTTGTCTTCTTACTGTGAGCTCTCATCTGAGCGTCCGATATATACTATATTAAATACTAGTCTATTTGTAATTGTTATTGTTAGTTAAGTAAAACTGCCAAGATTGTTTTCGTTAGACATCTAAACATTGATTTGAACATTGAGTTATGCAATTTAATTTGAACATTTATCTAATGGCGTTTGTATCTCGGTTTGTGCTCACATTTATGTATGGAATGATATATTTTTTTGGTATGTTTAGACAGAGGTATATACGTATAGCTAGAGTTGCGGTTGCTTGTATTCAAAAATTTATGCAAAGTGCCAAAAAAAAGAAAGTTTTGTTACTAGTTGTAGAGATTCTTTTAGGATTGTCAAATCGAATCACAATTTAAAAAATTTGTTGAAATCTTTTGGTAGTTAGTATAGCTTAGTATTTGTGGTTCTAACATAGAAATGCTACAAAATATATATATATTTGTATTTGTATTTTATAATATTTGACACAAAAAGTTGTTGAAAACATTGCTTACGCTAAAATATGTGTGTTGGGCAAGCAGTTAGTTGTTATACTTATCATTGGTCTACGCTCTAAATTAACATATAAACTATATACGCGCGATTAGGTCTATACAATTTTACTGGACTGTGTGACAGTATGGTTGCCATTTTATGTAGATAAAGTAATCAAAGGCTTTAAATTTGTACTTATACTAAAGAAATTATTGGTGTCTTTGCGTTGTTGTGTACAAAATCAATTCAAAATTGATTACTTAATTTTAATTTAAACACGTATAATGCGTATAAAAAAATGTTCATTCAAAATTCGTTATGTCTGCGCTTGTTTGTTCTTTTGGGTAGAAACCTATGAATCAATTGTCTGGTTTATAGGTGCATAACGTATATTAAAGTGTCGACTATAAATAAATACATATGTACTACAATATATAAATATATATTAGGTGGTCTTTGAGGTGTGTGGTATGGTACAGTATTCTACACAATGGTACTTGTCTAAGTGGTAATGTCGTTGTTTGAGAGACCTTCTTGGGAGAGGAGTTGGTTTATTTCTCATACTATAAAGTATATGCCAAGTAACTACAATAGTAACTAATCTATAATCTATATATACACAGACACACACACACGCGTGCTTGCGATCTGAAGTTAAAGTGAAAGTTTAGATCGCAGCTTACACGCACTACTTATAGGTTTGCCTCTAAAGTTTATAAAGTAATTGTTTGTATTAAATACATTATATGTATGTACATCAAAATGAAGACATTTCTCTGCTGTTTGTACATATACTACAACTAATAAGGTCCCTCTCCAGTGTTGTTGTTGTTGTTTTTTATATAAATTTATTATAAATACAAAATCAAAAAACAAATCAAATGCCATATGTTGGACTAATTTTATTAATATAAAACAGAAAAGTTTAAATTATGCGCTTAGACACTAAATATTAAAGCTTAAACTATATTTGATTATTATGTATATATATAATATGTAGATAGTAAAGTTATTGGTTTTATATGCGCGCGCCAATTGTTATGCTTATAAAAATAGATTCCATTTGTTGTTAATAATATATTTATTTGGAGTGCTGCATAGCCATAATAAATTGTTTATATATTCGCTTCGTTTTTGTTGTTGCTAAAAGTTGTAGTAAAAGTTGATTTTCGTGCAATTTGTTGCTTGCTGCTTTCTCTAAATGTTTAGTATCACACACACGCCCATTTGTTGCAAAACTTTTTGCAACATTGCATTGCTGCACTGCACCCCCCCCTAGAGTCAAATAGATTGTAAAACAACAACACAAAAATGTATGTGAAAAAGTTTGGTGCTGCATTCAGTATTCAGTTCATTTTAGAAATTGAGATTTAAATTAGTTTCTATATAGTAAAGAAGACATAAGCTTATTTAAATACTATGAGACTACGCACTAATATGCATAAAGTTAGCTTATTAGAGTTCTGTTCTGTGTGTGTTTTTAAATTTAGAATGCACTGGTTGGTAGCCTAAAAACAACTAAGCTCATAACTGTGCAGTTATATGGTATTAATTTTATAATTATTATAGTATGCAGGCGCTTAAGCCACATGTAAATAAATTATGTATACGACACGTTGACAGTTTAGTTTAATTTACGCGTGGGCTCCACCTTTTGTGACATGGCGGTTAGCACGCGTTGATTGTCAATGACACGAAAACTGCTTATATAGGCGCGTACCTCGCCCTCGCTCTTGGGCGAAGGTGGCTCCAGACCTAGCAAAGAGAAATTAATAACAATTAATAAACTTTTAGCTAAACTCAATCAATGTTTGCTTACCCAAACTGCGTGAGCGACAGAAGCGTATGGTGCGCATTGTTTGCGCCATCATGTGCATTTTCTCAAAGTTGACCAGTCCGTCCAGGCTGGTCTTGTTGCCCTCATGCGCAAAGGTCATGTCCTTGAGCAGCAGCGGCATAAACGGTATTAATGGCGGCTGTAGCTTGCCCACGAAAACGCGATACGCGCGATGATTGCGACTGGGATCGATGAGCGCCTCGAACTCTTGAAAGATTTTGCGAAACTTCGATGGTATCTTCTCCCAGGTTTGATGCAGACGCGTTACCGCGTTGTTGGACAAGCCCATGACAACAGCAAAGAAAGCATTTAAATTCTGATATTCCTTGCAGCTGCAAAACACACACACACACACACATATACACAAGAGTTTAATTAGTTTAAGCAGCAGCTTCAACTTGTTGTCACTTACTAAGCAGCCAACTTGATGAATTTGCGCACCAGGCCCACACGCTTGCTCAGACTTTGTGTGGACACCAGCTCGGTGACAATCCAGTATTGCACTTCATTGAAGCGTCGCAGAAATACATCCAAATTGGCCGTTATCTGTGTGTGTGGGCAATAAAATAAAAGACAATGCAAACATTTGTACACAAGTTAAGGCGAAAAAGAATTTACTTTGGCCAGCTTTAATTGCCTGAGAGAGTCCTTGAGGCTAAACAACTCAATTTGCCAGCCCACATGATAAATGCCAGACATACTTTGTTGCCTACACGTGTTGTCAGGCTTTTGTATATAGCGTATATATCTTTTTTGTTGCCTGCCGTAATTAGCCAAAAAGGCTTTTAAAACAAGCAAACTTTTGTCAAACAATGCAACAAGCTCTGTGGCTGGCTCTCTGGGCAACTATTTTAAGCACTTTTAGTTTCAAAGCTGCAGCCAAACACTGACCAAAATAAAATACAAAATGCAGTATGCAAAAGCTATTTAATAAGTCGTTGTTGCTATTCTCTTCTATTTAATAAAGTAATGACAACAAAAGTAAAAGCAAGCTGCGCCAATGAATGCGTAAAGAGCGAATTTTGCTTGCTGATTAGGCATTAATGCTGCAGTAAAAAAAATCATCACGTAAGCTATAAAAATATTGAAAATGGCTGTTGGATTTCATCATCATGAATTTTAATGGCAAGTTTATGCAATACAAGTGACACTGAATGTTAAAAATTTAAGTAGAAATGCTGTAAAATACTTTCAAGGCTGCTAAAACTGCTGCTGCCCTAAATTATCCTGTTCAGGTTCATGAAACATCTTCTTTTAAAAAATTTGTAAACACAAATTGTAAAAATTATAAATTGTAATATTAACTGCTAAAATATTAATTTAAGCCATTGAATAAATTCTGTTTCTAAATGCTAAATTGTTGAAGTCAAAAAATCCTCACCTATTGAACATAAGTTAATCTATAGCATAAGCTAGACTATAAAAAAACTATAAATAAATGACTAATTTATAAAACACTAAAACGACTTTCCGTCAAGCTTTTAGCTCTCAATACTTGAACACTATATGAAATCAATTTATGTTTTTTTCTCAAATGTACCTTGCCGAAGTGATGACGACCAAATGTGTGGTAGAGCAGCTCGTACTCGTGCACGGCCCAAAACAAATCCCATTCGAAGAGTGTAATGTGATAGGCCAGCTCCTTGGTGCTTAGTATTTCCAAATCAATGTCCACACCCTCAGTGGGGCACTCCTGCTCCGGCAATTGGGTCTGTTGGATGGAAAGGCAAGAGCAATTACTTAACTGCCTGCCTAGGCTCTGTAGTCTGTTTGTGAATTAGCTTACCAGAGCATCCAGATGATCCTTGACGGAGACAAACAGTCGGCCGTTGAGCGATAGGCCCGTGGGTATGCTAACGTCATTATCCTTGAACACGGAGCGCTCGCCATTCGATTTGACTTCGACCAGACAGAGGTCGTCGGGGCCGCGATTCAATTGCAGCTTGTCCGCTGCACAGGCTTTGATTAGCTCCGCCGTAGTGTGCATGGGAAAGCGCAATGTGCAGTAGGTGTGGTCGGCGCAGTAGACGCGAAAGATGACTGCAAAAGGGAATAAACGATTAAGTGTGTCTCATTTGAATAAGCAGTGGCACTTACTGTCATCATCGGGTCGTATAACTGTCTTTGAGGGCGTAGCATTGCCACTGAACAGACAAATGGGTTGTCCATTGGTAGGCAGTTTCCACTTTTGTCCTGCATTCTGATTGCGATCGTCCTGATAACGTGCCATTTGTGTTAGCACATTATGCACAATGCTTGTCTCCTCATTCAGATCGGGATCCGCTTCCACTTCGGCTGCAAGATCCTCTATGAAATCACAAACGCTGGGCTCCTCGAACGCTGCATGTCGCACGGCCATGACCCACTTTTGCATAAATTGTATGACACGCTTCTTAAAGTTGATAATATACTCTCGATCCTCCGGAGTTTGGGCATCCTCATGCGCATCACAATGAAAGGTGCACAGCGGTTAAGGATACCAAAAATAGCATTGAATTTATGAACTGCCCCCTCAAAAATTTTGTGTATGCTCAGCATTGTTATTGAGTGTAGCCTGCTGCTTGCCAAACAGAGCACGTACTTCAATGCAGATTGAAGATTAGTTTTGGGGCAACCTAGAGTGCTGGCCTGCCTGCAGTACTTCATTTTTGGCTGCAGCCAAATTGTTGACCCAATGTGGTCAACTTGTTTTGCGGCTTTTGTTTTTGCTACAGCGAGAGAGCTTAACAGTTACTTTAGATAGTCTACCTAGCTCCACCCAAAGAGCACGTACATAAATTTTCTTTTTCCCTCTAACAACTTGACATTTTCGAGTCACGAACTCTCAACCTACAAGTCTCTCTATATATTGTGTGTGCTCGCTTGTCTGTCTGTGTGGTTTGCATGCTGCCAACACTTAAACTGTCGCTGTGGATATGTTTGTAGTCCTACTCCCGCACTCTAGCGTACGTGACTGTTGTCTAGGCTAGAATGTAGGTTGGGCCTAGAGATGCGCACGTGTCTGTTCGTGCAAGAAAATTGGCAAAGGACTCAGCGCAAAGTCAAAAGAGGCTACTATCGAATATAAGACTAAATTATAAGCATCACCACAAAAGGGAAGCTTAAGATTTAAATCTAGAGTCTATCAAACTAAATCGTAGGTGGCGCAGTCTTTTTCTCTCTCTATCATTCTTAAGAACTGTTCACATTGTTGCTAAAAGATAAAACTATGGCAGCTCAAAATCTAATTTTTGCTAGATTTGTTGTTAATTTTAAATTCTGTAGCAGTCCAAATAGCAAATCGGGTCAATTTAATTGCGCCGTGCCTTCAAAGCAAAGCCCTGGCGCATCTCTAGCTGTAGTCTTGGATTTTTAAAGTGCTAGGCAAAGGGCGAACGTTTAAAGTGGCAGTTGATAGCGGGTTTAGGTCCACGCACGTGTCTGGCATGCATAAGCTACAGCAATTTAATTAAATCAAGCAGCAAATTTGTTGTTGATTTAATGTAAATCAGTAAATCAAACCCAAAACGAGCGCCTATTAGAAGCTGTTGTATATGATTGTTTTTGTTTTAAAAAGGATATTAGTTGGCCAATTCGTCGACGAGCTGCACTACGGGCATAAACACTATGTGAGTGAGCAGAAAATCATCAAGAAATGGATCCATGCCGCTGACGGTTGCGCCCAAACGCGTCTCTAGCAAATGCTCCAGCATTTTGGCTGGTGTGCCCGACATCACGGTATATCTAACGTGGATCAAAAAGGATGTTAGAACGGTCACGTGTGCAGTTTGGCAAATGAAATGGAATTAAAGCCGTTTTCGCAATTAAAATTGCACGCATGCTGCCGCATATGACACTCACTTGAATGCGGAATGCTGTCCACGTTGCTTGGCTACACGCTCCAGCACTAAAACATCCTTGCCGTGCTCCTGCAGTCTCAATGTGTTGGCCTCCACATCGCGCAATATGCGATTGAAGTGCTCCTTATCTACGCGCAGCAAATGGCAATTGTTTTCCTTCAAAACGATTGTGGCAGCTCTACGGAACAAATGAAAATTACGTATACGCAATGTTAGTATCAAAATCAAAATATAGTATGCAGAAATTCAATTTAATTGCTGCACAATTTGCACACAATTTACAAACTTTTGACAGCTCAACTTTTATTTGTTGTTGTTGCTGGGGCTCGAAATTCCATTTATGGCCAGCATGTGACATTTTTTGACACTCATAACAGTAAATTGAGCCCTGCGGCATGCAACATGTGTGCAATCGATAAAACTGCAAACTTAATAACCGGCGCTCATGTTTTTAGTGCAAACAAAGTATGTTTAATTAACATTCGAGAGAGCGCTTAACAAATATTTATGCTGTAGTTTTAAAAGAGAAATATTTAAAATGAAGCTTTGCTGTTTGAAGTACCCAAACAGCAAATGTTTTCATATAATTTGCAGTTTGCTTGGCAGCTGCAAGTGCCCGGACAATAGACGTTGTTATCTATTATTGCTGCAGACACTGTTGCTGTTGCTTGCTTTGTTGCCAGTTGTCTGGCCGCTGCTTTTGTGCTGCTGCTGCTGCTGCCTTCAAGCTAAAGTGTTAAAAAGCAGCCAGCACATTGTTTGCTTACGGAAACTTTAGCAACAACTTCTTTCTGCTTGCCTTTTTATTCATGTACTAGTTCGCGCTCTCACCTGGGTGCGTCGTTTATCAAAGCTAATTTGCCGAAATCATCGCCAGTCTTCAAAGTGGCAACTGTGCCCTTGCCGTGTATCACAACGTCCACCGAGCCTTTGAGTAGAATATACCAGGAGCGGCCCTCGTCGCCTTGATTGAATACTAAACAGAGAAAGAGAGAGAGAGACAGAGACTTTTATAACTGCTGCTAATTGCCAGCGATGCTGCAGCGACTGCCATTTTAATTAATGCAAATGCATTTTAGAGGTTTGGCAATTGGCAATAGCAATTTGCAATTTGCTCACTCACATATGGTGCCCGCTTGTGCGTGGGCTTCGAATACAATTATCGATGAGAGCTCGCGCTTAATGCTTGTGGATAAATGTGAGAGCGCAGCTATATGCACCAGCTCCTCGAATACCAGTTCCAGTTCCTCTGTTGTGCGTTCGTGTGAGCTGTGTGTGCATTGGAATTAAATTAGGCGAAATTATTTAGCATACGCAGTGTTGTGCTCAACTTACGGTTTGCGCAATATCATGCGTAGCGTAGCATCCGGTCCACGTTGAAATAATGCACTTAATGCCTCACGTATATGGTCATTAGCCGTATTGAGATCCTCGGTAGTTGGTACGCCCACAGCGGGTGCGCCGCCCTCCTCATCCAAGCGAAATCGATACAGAAAGCATTTATCCTTGAACGGCTGCTCCTTGTTGACTGCCCAAGCAAAGCAATGTGCCCAATGTGTTAAAACTCTTTTGCAATGCATCAATTAAGAGCTCACCATGTGTCAGTACGCCCTCCTCCAGTAACGCTTGCCACATGCCCGCCGCCTGGGCGCGTGTATGCACAATGGCCGCTAGATTAACCAGCCAATCAACCAGCTCCGTGCCGGGTGCACACTTGCGTATCAATTTGCCCGAAACCTAAACGCACACAGCCCATCAATAAGATTAAGTCAAGGCTATGAAGAAGTTAGTTTGCCATGCTTACTTTGCGATCCTTCAAACAGCTGGAGTTGTCGGCCACTAATAATGTTCGCAGTGCCCAGCCCATGCGGTTCATAGCAGGACTCGGCGTCTATTGTAAAGTGAAAATATAATAAATCTACTTGCAGTGCACTTGCAACAAATTTAATATCAGCGCCAAAAAGTATGCTTTAATTTTTTCAGTAATGCAAACTGTTTGCTATTTGTTTTAGCTTATTTAATTGCTTAGAAAATTGCACATTTGTCATATGAAATCCGTTAACTGTCTTTGCATTGCGTGCTATGTTGATAAATTATGCCGTTAGGCAATATGTCAGCCAAATTAACTGATTTGCCGCAAGTTCAAGTCAACTAAAGGCTTTCGCCACCCACTTGCTTATATTTGCTCTATGTGTGGGTGTAATAAATCAAGCACATACAAAGACAAACAGACACACACACACAGACATGCACATAGACACTTACTTCAGTTATGGGCAGCGCTGGATTGGGATGATCCGGACTCAGTGGGCGTTTTGTGGGTGAAGTAGCAGCAGCGGATTGTACACCGGGACCAAAACCTAGGTGCAGTAAGTAATAGAAGTTAGTTAATTAGTGTTTTTTAAGCGCCGGATTAGCGGTAAGCTTTTCACGCTTATTTCAGCGCTAGGCGCTGTGCAGGGAACTACATGCAGTTTATTAAAAAAAATGTTACTAATAGAAATTCTTTTGCTGCAAGCCAATTTAAGTTTATTGTGAGGATTAACTAATTGTTTATTATGTTAATAAATATTGTTTACTATAAAAAGCAACGCATTTTTCTATTGTATAAAAGTAACAAATTTAAAGAGCTACTTAATGGAAGTATATAAATTGCATTTAATTTAATCAACGCCCAACTAGGAGTAATCATCATTTGAAAATGGAAAAGCTCCCCTAGGAGCCTGGCCGCTAATCTGATGTTATTAAGTATTATTTATTACAAGTGTAAATATGTATTATTAACAAAGGCCCTGCGGTTGGGCAACAGTTAACGCTAATAAGCTTTTCATTGTTTTGCTGCGTTTGAAGTGCATTTAAATTAATTAACAATTGATATTAATTTATAGCTTACCATTTTTTATTTTGCAATTGGTAATGATGTCATTCATTAACTCCTTGTTTTTCTGCAATTGAAAGAGAGAGACAGCAACATTAGTATGAGTGTGGCGTAAATGAAAATCAATTGCGTGTGTGTACATTGCACATTTCAAAGGCCGTAGATTGCGGACGCAGCTGACGTTGCAAGCGAGAGCGTAGCTTAACTAAAGCGGAAGCGCTGCTGGCAACAGTTGTTGTTGCAAGTTGTTGCTGTTGCTGTTGCTGCTGCTGCTTGTCGCTGTCACTGTGACGTCTGTAGCGCAACAACAGGCAAGGTGTTGCCTCATCGCTGGCCACCACCTGACCAGAACGACGCTGAAATTCGCGCTGCTGCCGTTGCCAAACTCTCAATTGCACATGCTCTGCCATGATTTGGAAACACTTTCACTTTGCTAAAACAATCTCAGCATATTTGTTATTAGTTGCGTTGTTTAGTTTGCGCGCTGTTGAACTTGAATGCTTGAGTCTCAGGTAATTTCTGTCTCCACGTTGTTCTGCATTGCTGATAAGCACACACTTAACACACACACTGCATGTTGCTCATTGTTTCTATTTTATTTGTTGTTTGGGCTGCCGCGTTATCGGTAATACTCGCTTAGGGTTGTCAGCGTGCCCGCAGCGCTCGCCTATTCAACAAGTGTGTGTGTGTGTGAAGCAAGCTCTGAATACAGTGCAAGTGCAAGGGCAAGGGCAAGTGCTTAGTAAGTGGCGAAGCGCCCGCATGACCTTGCCGCATGCCAAAAGAAATTGATGAAGCTTGGCAATATTGCTGCGGCCTGATAAGCGCTGGCGTCGACGCTAATTAAACTCAGTTTACTTATCAAACGCCCAGCAGGCAACAATGAGCGTAATTATCGTTAGATATGCGGAGTGAGAGAGCGCCTTGAAAACAATGTGCTCACTCGTTGGTTGGCTGACTGGCTGGCTGGCTCACTGGGCTTTGATAATAATACGCAGCAGCGCTCTAATGCTTTGACGCCAGCTGGAACCAATTGAGTGCCATTCAGTTGACCATATTGAAGCCGCTCAAGCGTGTGCCTCTTTAATTGCCCAAGAACTTTTGTCGCAAACGGCTGCAAAAGATGCCGAGACAAATACTGTGCTGACTACAAAAGGCCCAAAAATAAATCATAAATCAGAGAAAAATGTTTGAAGAGTTTAAATTAAATAGTGATTAGTTAAATAACGCTTGCTAAGTGGCAGCGTTTTTATTTTAAATGTGTAATAAAAATTACAATTGATTGACAATAAAAATAATAAATTGTTGTGAGAATAACAAATTAATTGTTTGAGATTAAGCAATATAAATAACAATAGCATATGAAAAATTAGAAGTTTGAATTATTTTTATAATTTGTGGCAATTCTTTTTGTTTACATAATTTTTAAGATTGTACAAAATAATTGAAAATAATATATATAAATAACAATATTTGTGCAAAATTTGTATTTTTATTATAGTTGTTTTTGTTAATGTTGAATGTTTTTTGTTTAGATCAATTTGACTTAGAATGTTTTTGAGATGCTTTGATTAATATTTTTGAAAATTTTAAATGCTTATTATTAGATAATTACTAAAAACGAAATAAAATATATAATATATGAAACATTGCAAGTCTTTTGTTGCTAGCCGCAAAATGTTTGCTATTTTAGTTTCATTGTTCTTTTAATAATACAAAATAATCAGAAATGCTGAATACTTGAATTTCGTAATATCTAATCATGCGCTATTATTTTGTATTGTTTGTTATCTGTAATCAATAAGTAATTGTACATTTTTAGCTACAATTTATATATTTAGAACGATTATTTGAATTGATTACTAATGCTAATCGAGCTGATTCACGCTTTATTCACATTTTAGTTTATCAATGTCATAAAATGTTTCTAATTGCAGTTGAGTGTTTGATATTTAAACTCAAATATGGCAGCAATTTCTAATAGAAAATTAAAGTGCACAGACACACACACACACACACAGACACACTCATGTCTTGCTTAGTACTTTATGCAATTATTTAGCAATTGTTGTTGCTTGTTTGGACTTCGTTCGTGTGATGGGCACAGCTGGTTGCTGTGTTTGTGCATAAATAAATAACCACAGAGCTCTGGACATGCAACTGTGTGTTGCATGCAGCACTTTTGTATTATTTATGCGTCTCTTTGCGTATTACGTATACGTATACGTAGCTGGTATGCAAATGAGTTAACCACATATGTTTGGCCATGCACAAATAGCTGTGTTTTGGTCTCTTGGGGCAGCCAAAAGAGAAATGTATCAAATGTTGTGAACGTTTGACAGGCAAATTAATTAAGCAAGCATTTCAACTTCTCATTGCATTAACACACTTAAATCAGAGCCTGGTTGCCCGTCCGTCCGCTCGTCCGTTAATTATGCTGCGCACTTGCAGGTCTAACATAATCAACTTTAACAGCCAGCACTTTGCAAATTCACTTGCATGCGCAGGTAAAACGCAAACGAGCTGCGACTTGTGTGGCTGAGCGAGAAGCGAGAAGCGTGTGAAAATTTGCAGTGACAAGTTCTGTGAACTTTTAGTCGTATATATTTTCAATTTAGTCTGATTTTATCGCATTTACGCAGCAGTTGGCTGCAGCTTTAGCTCCCAGTGCGCGCAGCTTCCACTTTTTTTTTTTTGCTGCTTTTTATGTTGCTGCGTGCTGATGCAGCGTCGCTTAACTTCATTGTTGCACATTGCGTATACGTAATATATGTGAACGCTGCGTGCCTTAGCTACTTTGTTACGCTCACGTGTGTGTGTGTGTGTGTGTGTGTGTGTGTATGTGTGTCAGTCAGTCGAGCTAGTGAATTGCCAAGTGACTCCCTGAGTGGTTTAGCCACAACACACACACACGCAGGTAGAGCTGCCCCAATTTATTTTTTTTCCTTTTTACTCTTATTGTAAGCTAAAAGGTAAATATGCATTCATTCATCTTGGCTGTGTGTGTGTGTGTGTTTGGCATTGTGTGCGTGCTCGCATTCAATGTTGCTGCTTACCCCTTGGGGGCGCCTCTTTTGTAATGCTGACAAAATCTAAAGCAGCAGCCTCGTATTTTGTCATTGGCATTGTAAACTATTTTGTCTGGGCTTGCATTATGCTTTGCTGATTGAATAAGCTGCCCACAATTGTTGGGTTTTCTTTAATTAACTTTTTGTCTGCGGACATTGATGCGTCGGTCTATAACAAATATTGCTTTTGTCTAATAGCTCGTATTAATCGATTGTAATGAGCGCAATTTGTCAGCATTGGCTAATTGCTCTAATGCGAAAAAGTCGCTCATAAATTATAGCAACTTGACATGCGTTCGCAGCTTAAGGGTTCATTAGTTGTTAGCAAGGCGCTCGCATCATCATTAATTGTTAATTGAAATTTTAATTAAATATTTTGACAATGACGTAAATACCACAAATGTTTGCACCGACCCACAGCTGCGCAGCTGCGACAATCCACATCCACCCACCTACCCAGCCCACGGCTCATTAACATTGCCCAAGCCTGCCGTGCGCTTTGTCCTTTGTGCGGGCGCTTTAATGAGCGCGCACTCGACAAAATGCTTCCAGCTTAGTCGCAGCTAAGTCTGGCTAATGAATCGATCACATTAGTCGCACGCAGTTTTTTTTGTTTGCATATTAATGCAGCAATAAAAATTCCATTAAAAATCAATAAACTTATAGCTTTTAGTGCAGATTAGTTTGCGCTGTTTTCTAAGTTCATTCAATACCTTTAGCAACAAAATTGTTAATTAGTTTCGAGAGTTTTCAGCAGCAATTTATTATATGGCCTTCGAGTTGAAAGTTGAAAAAGTTTTTCTGCTGCTTTAACATATTTAAAATTAGTTTGAGAGCTTCTCGTCAGTTTATAAATACTTTAAATGCTGCGCACAACAGAATTCAACAATATTTTAAAAGTTCTCAGGTGCTTTCAACGCAACTTGATAAACTTTTAATGCATTTAAATATTTTATTAATTGGTCTGAACGCATTTGCTTTAGTTGCTGCTGCCAAGAATTTGCACAAACAAAAGCGACAAATAGTTGGAATTACTTTGCAGTAAGGAAGCAGAGAAAGTCCTGTTACTAACGCTAAAGCTAAGTCGTCTATTAATTGATTATTAACTTATATAATGTTTTTAGCTTTGGTCAACGTTGACAAACAATATTTAAAATGTTGTTAAAATGCGTTTTCTTTATCTTAAAATTATAATTTTTTTCATAATATATATTTTTTTCTAAAGAAAATTTGCCAATGTTATTTCACTATTAAAATTGCTAATAATTTTATATTATATAAAATGAATATACAAAATTCTTGTCAAACTATGCAGTGAAATGAAAATTGGAAAATTGAATTATTATTTAATTATCTTCTTAATTAAAACGCAACGTACATTCAGCACGGCTGCTATATTCAATTTAAAAAAAATAAATCAATAGTGATAATTAATTTAGCAAATAACGTTTCAATCTGCTCTCTATCCAAATAAATTCTACGCTTTCGAATATTTCGTACCATTTTGCAGATGAAGTTAAGTTCGTTTGCTAACATTACTTATGAAAACTAAAACACATTGAAGCTATAATTTGGCACTAAGCAGAGTGAGAGCTGCTAAAATGTTATTGAATTTGAAATAGAAAGGCTGGGAAAATGTTTAGTTTTTTATTTTGTGCTCATTGGAAAGCTGCAAGTTCTCGGAAACTGTCTAAATATTTAAACCATTTGCGTGTGCTGATTAAATGTATTTTTAGTTACTTTCAATGTACCACAATTTAGCTTAAGGTGGCTTAAAGCGCATGAGCGCTTTAAAAGCAGCTTAGGTCAGCAAAACGCTTGGCCTGGTTTAGTTCAAAGGTCTGACAGGCGTGCACGGTTATTAAATATGTATTTTTATGTACGTATGATGGGGCTTACCTCCCAGATGAGTCGAAAATCCTGCTGTTCGACGCGCAACAGTTCACAGGTTGTCTTCGTCACGACGGTGCTGTCTCGTGGCAGGTCGTGTAGTATTGATTCGCCAAATGTGGCACCAACGCCCAGATTACACAAAGTGACGGCGCTCTGCAAAGATGCCAAAGGTAATAAACGAAAGTGAGTGAGAGAGAGAGCGATAAAAGAAAGCTGGAGCAGACAAGTTAAATGTGTCTAAAGTTTAGTTTGGGCGGCAGATTAAACATTTTTGCGGCTAACATTGACTGAGCGCAAACAGCAAGCAGCGACTGAACGAACGACTTTGCCTAGCTGTGTTTACATTTAAGTTACATACTATAGTATGTCTCTGTCTCTGTCTCTGCCTCTGTCTCTGTGTGTGTGCTAATTGCTTGAATGTGCCACAATTTGTAACAATGTCTTGTGGCAGATTGCTTGCAAACATTTGCTTACAAGCTTGTAATCGCTTCATTGCAAAAAGTGTGCATGAAAAAAAGATTGCAAGACACTTCATGCTTCATGCTTCATGCCACATGCTGTGGCAAGTTAGACACCTAAGCCACAAGCCTACTAACTGACTTGCCTATGCTCTAAGCGTTGTAAGCGCATTTGATAGTCGCACTGCTTGCGGCTCTTTGTTGTATTTTATTATAGCCAAGTTTGCATTTGTGCTTGGCTTTTGTGTTTGTTTGTTTGTTTCTCTGACTTGTTGTTGTTGTTCTTGTTTCCCACCAGAGATAACTTGGTCGGCCGAGCGCCCCTTGAGGGCCTGAGCTCGAGCTCAGCCTCATTTTATGTGGCTTAAGTTAAAGTCGGCGTTCTTGTTCTCGTCTTGTTGTTGTCTCAGTTTTGAGGCAGCGCATGTAATTGGCTTAACAAGACTTACACACGACCGCAAAATTGTTAAACTCGCATTAGTTGTTGCTTGCTATGCGTGTGTGTGTGTCTGTGTGTGTGTCGCTGAGTTTTCTTTACAGTTACAGTGGGCAACAGCCGCAAGCATCAGCAGCAGCATCAGCTTCAAAGTTCCGCTATAAAACATAATTTAATTATTTGTGCGCTTTGCTGTAATTACATTTCGCTTGTTCCCCTCGCTATGTTGGTCAAGTGTGTGAAATTTTTAATGCACCTTAATTCATTAACAACTTGCGATATTTACTTGTCTCTGTTCTTTGCATAAGTATTTCTATTTCACGACTTTCTAATTTTTTTTAAGCACTTGAATATTTACACAATTTCTTTGCCGAAATCGCTTGCAATTATTTTGTTTATAGCTTTAAAGCGAAAAACCGCTATATAAACAACATAAAACTCTTAAACGTTTACGCGCGCATAAAATCTAATTGAAATTCTTTTTTATGCGAAATTTTCAATTTCTGTTTAATTTTCGGCTTCGGTTTTTTTTATTGAGCAATGTGCAGTTGTTTAAAGTGTTTTTAATTCATAGCCATGGTGGCTATATTTATTTGCTTTTTTATGATTGGGTTAATACTTTAAATTAAGATTAATGTTTGGCACATTTTTGTTTAATTTATAATTTAGCATACATAAAAATACTCAAGTTCAATAAGTAAATTGTTGCAATTGATTTTAAATTTATTTATTCAATTTAAATGATATAAAGCAGGAAATTTGTTTATTTACAGGCGACTATAGACAGTCGAATGTAAGAGATAAAAAAAAATTTAAATTTAATTATACAAAGTTACTTAGAAAAGGTTATTAAATTTGAATATATTTAAATTTCATATTACAGCAGTAATATAATTACTTATTATGCGTATAACTCATAATCAAACGCAAGTATTGGCAAAAATCTTCTTGTGGGTTAAATTAAATTTAAAAAAGTTGTAAGAGTCAAAGCTGAGCTGCTCTATGTTGGAAATAATAACATGAATAACAACAATTTCAATATATCTTAGCAAATTGCTGCACTTTTTATTTCTTTAGTTGGAATATTTGAGTTTTTCAATTGGCAACTTGACTTTTTAACATTATCAAAAGCAAAAGTTTCAGTTAGGGATGAACGGAGCTTCAACAAAATTCAACTAGCCAAATTTGATTGATTTGAAACTTGATTGGATTTTAGAAATATTCTTAGAATTTTGCGTGCATTTTTTGCATCGACCCTTACTAGTGTTCATAGCTATATTTTCATTTGTAGCGCATTTTTCACATTTTATTCTCGCTCTCTATTTATTTCTACAAATCCCTTTGATAGTTACGCCGCGCTTATTGGCCATGAAACTGCAATAGATATTGATGCCTTTTGTTATGGCTCAATTTGGATGTGACTAGTGTAATTGAAATTGCACTCACAGAGCTTAGACTGGAAGGGTTGGGCTTATATATATTATACTCGCTGGCTTTAAGCCCATAAACTATGCATAACTAAAATGTGTTGGGTTGAAATTTTGATCACGTACTTTTTATTACACACTCGCGGTTTCTGTTTACCTTTGCATAATGTCGCGTCGATTGCTCCACATTATACGTACAACTGCGACGGAATAACATGTTTGCTTGCAATTAAAATTGCCACAGAAATGGTTTTTATTATTGTTTATGCCACTTTAGGCGATAAATGTGCCACACAATGTTTGCAATTCTCGGCCTGTGTGTGTGGTCAAATATTTGCATGTAGCACAAGAGTCATGTAACAATTGATTATAACTATTATGTTATGTGGTGCTTGTAGCTTGTTTAGCGCGTTGCGATGGGGCTGGCGTGGCTTAGTTAGTGTTGCAACCGCGCGTTGTCGCGTCACAAACTCAACTGAAGCTACAAATTTGCCAGCGTCACACCGCAGCGCAGACATAACAGCCGCAGTCGCAGTCACAGTCGCAGTCGCTGCTGCTGCATGAGGCTTTTGTGCAACTGGCAACGTGCTGCAAAATTGGAGCAGCCTCAATCAAGCATGCAAATAATGCATATCTCATATCACGCATTGCTCAGTGGTTCGGTGGCTCGTTGGCTCGCTGGCTTGCTGGTCAGTGGTCAACTGAGCATTGCCACATGTTGTGGCAAGCGCTGTGTTTACTTTAGGGCTTTCACTGCACTTCAAAACAAAAGTGCAATTAATCCATTGACATCCAAACCAAACAAAGTTGCAACTGTTGCGCTTGAAATGCTGCTGCTGTTGCTGCTGCTGCTGACTTCCGTCTCTCTAGTTGCTGTTGTTGCACTCTCCGGGCTAATTTTGCTGCTCAGTGCAGCGTGGTGCACTTTGCTGTGCTGTGGGTTTTGATCTATGCCTGTGCATACAGAGCGGCTGATTACTTTGCTCTTAGCAACGGGCCATAATGGAATATGAAATGTGATTGCTTAGCAGAGCAGCAGCAGCAAAGCTAAATTAAAGCTGCTTACTTGACTTGAAATTACCTAAAAATATTTTGGCTCACTGCGCCAACAAAGTCAAAGTCGTTTAGGCCAATTGCAATAGTTTCCCAGACCCTAAGTTGAATGAACTTTATGATTTATTTCGCTTTTCACTTTGCCACTCTCTAACCATTTGCATGTGCTTTATGCTTTATGAGTAAGCAATGCTTTTGACTCCAGTAGTAGTGGTAATAATTAATTTCTGCCAGTTAGTCTGTTCACAAAGTCAAAGTCAATGACTGCGTAGTAAAGAGTAAATTCCGCTGTAAAATATTTCAAGCAAAATAAACAGAAATATTTGCATACCAACACACAAAAAGAAATAAATACAAATAAAGGCATTTAATTAATTAATTGCCTATGTGCTGTGTATAAATTTGCATTGATTAATTTGCGTGTTGCTTTGTTTAAACAAAAGTAGCTAACGTTTATTTAGCTAATAATTAAATCACAAATATTTGGGCTGTAGTCACACCTCTTAAAAACAATAGGGTGTATTATTATTTTAATTGCAAATGTGCACAAAGCATTAATAAATTTGTTAATTAAATTATACCCCATTAATCGATAATAATAATTTGACTAATGCCAATTCTTTTGCAATTATTTGTATTATCAATAATTAGCTCAATTAATCAAAAATAATTGTAAATGGTCTGACTATTTTTAAAGTATAAATAAATTATTTTTCACTTATTTTTAAACGTAGCCAATTAGTAATTCGAAATATTTGAACTGCTTGTTATCAATTAGTTACCAAATATATTTCAATTGATTGGTAATGCTTATTAAAATTTAACAGCTATATTTTAGGCCATGTTATTAAATATTACATCATTAACATTGTCACTTTTGTGGTTGACAACATTTACACAAAAATCTCTCTCTCTCTCTATATCTTTTCGCAGTTGTGCAAATAATTTGCGAATTTGCAACAAACACCGCAGAAATTGTGTGAAATTATTTTTAATGACACTTTCTGTTGTACCGTTAGCGCATAGAATTTTTCCACGCTAACTTTTTGTGGTGCATGCCCCACTATGAGTTGCATGTTGTTGTGACATTAGCTAAACAATTCTGGCTGCTCAGCACACGCATAATTAATAATGATAAGCAGCACATTTAAGCAATTTAATTAATAATACGCATTCACATGCAGCAAAAACTTTTCCCCACTCGATGATTGCTGAAAAATTTCTAAATAAATTATGCAGAGCTAAGGGAAACGCGACTACAAAAGCATTTCTATCCTTGCTCTCCCTTGCGGCATATTCAAATATGAAAATACCTTAATATGCGCATATATATATGCAGATATATTATTGTAGAAAATTGGAATTTAATGCGGCCACAACTATGTGTGTGTGGCCATGGGCGTAGCCAGGATCTAGCATGAAGTTCTTAATATACTTATATATAAGCTTTAACATAAAAAGATTTTAATATATTATTATTTACATTATATTATTATTTATTATAATTTTGAAGACATTTTTATGTTGCACCCTGTGCTACGCTCTTGGCTGCGGCAAGAAGCTTTTATGCAAAAATAGTTTTTTTTTGGGGCAGGAGTTGCACTTTAAAAGCATTCAATGCCAATTCGAATGTAAATAACTGAAATTATTGAAGCGTAAAACGCAGCGCAGATAAACTGCCAACAAAGAAGAAAAGAAAAGAATGCGCGTGTTTCTTTAAAAGTTTAAAGCAGACACATTTTTTGAACTAAAACAATTGGAAGCCTAGCAAAAGTTGTTTTAGCAGTTTAGAAAACACCCCCGTGTCTTTGATAAGAAAAAATTAAATGGCTATGATTCAGTTTAAAATTAGTTTGTGTTGATAATAAAAAACAGCTGAGTAAGCATTAGCTTTTGCCATTTGTTATCATACAACATTCAAGTGTAGTACGCACTTAGCCAACGAAGGTCTGTGTAATAAGATAACTATAAATGTCGCTGCCTATTATTATTTTTATAATTCTTTATTTAATTGTTGAGGCCAACATGTATGCTAATTGTAATTGCATACAATTAAATGTCATTTGAACACAGTCTATATTTAAACTCGCTCCACACGCACATAGATGCCGCCAATTGTGCCCAGCACAAACGACTTTGGATTAAACTTGAGCGGCATCTCAGTTTTGTCGCAAACTGTAAACTTAAAGTTTCTTATCAGCTGAGCCAGGCCAATGCGCGTTTGCATTTGACCAAAGCGCATGCCCACGCAGTTTCTGGGTCCATCACCAAAGGGCAGCCATTCCACAGAGTCGCGAGCAGCGACCATTTCGGGCGAGAAACGCTCCGGATCGAATACGTCGGGACTGGGGTAAAGATCTTCATCACGATGATACGCGCAGGCGGGTATCATAACAACAGTGTCTTTCTCTATAACCATGTCGGGTCGACCAGGCACAACATAATCGTTCAACGCCTTACGCTCCAGATGCGGCACTAGTGTATACAAGCGCAGTGTTTCTAAATACAGCGGAAGACAGTTAGTGTGTAAGTCGTGTAGCTAAGCTTGTTATTCAGTGAATTTACCATTTATAACTTGATCCAAGTAGCGCATAGCCTTAATGCTCTCATAGCTAATTTTATTGTCATGCTGCTGCATCACATTGCTAATTTCAATTCTCAGCTTGTCTTGTATGTCTTGGTGTTGCGACAGCTCGTACAAGGCGTAGGTCATGGTTGAGGAGGAAGTCTCAAAGCCAGCCAGATAAAAGACAAACACCTGAGCTGCCAATTCCCCTACAGTCAAGCCATGCACAACTTCTCCCGAGTCCAAGGTGAAGCTGCCAGTTTGCTTCAGTTCGATTAACATTTCCATAAAGTCGTTGCGCTTTATCTTTTCCTTCTCCCTGTATGCAATGGTATCCTGCACCAGGTTCATAAAGAATTGATGCACATCCTCAGGTGTAGAACGTACGCCCAGCTTAGCTGCCAGTTTGGGAAAGCTAAACATAAATGCGGTTATCAAAGATCCATGTCGCAGCTCCGTAAATGCTTTCGTTGCCATTGTGCGGAAATCACTTTCCGGCGTGCGCAGCGTATTGCATTCAATGCCGAAAGCGCAAGTGCCAATGACGTCGGTGGTAAAGCGCGCCATTAGATCTTTGATTTCAATTACAGTGCCACCAGTTTGGGCCGGCACATGCTCAAACATAACCTTAATAAACTCTTCAGACACTTTGATGACAGTGGGAAACATAAACTTCATTTTGCCTGAGGTAAAGGTGGGCGAAAGCTTCTGTCGCATTTCCTTCCAGCGCTTTCCATCCAAATTGAACAAATGCCCAGTCAGTGGATCATCGCGTTCATTATGAAACTGTCCACGATCAGCAAAGTTGGTAAAGTCCTTGATGAGAATATTCTTGGCTAGCTTGGAGTCTATAATAAATGCGCTGCGTCTGTGCATAAAGTTGAAACCCACAAAGGGATAGCCGCTGCTGCGATATTTATTGTAGTACTCGATCATAATGTCGTGCATGACGCGATAGGCTCTGAAGCCAACGAGATTGCCATAGAATGGATGTGGCGTCTCTTGGGGTACGCCACGGTTCTTCCAATAGGTTACAGTGCGATGATAGTAATACGCAATTAACGCCAACGCGCCGATCAACAAATATATTATAAACAACATTATTATGCGCACAGTTGTGTTGGAGCTAACAAACGAAACTAAACGCAAACTAAACAGGTAGCATTCTATATAATTCCAAATATTATCAACCTGTTGCTTGGCATTAATTGAGCATGGGAGAGCGCGAGATAAAAGAGCGCGCAGAGAACGAAGCTTAAAGTGGTTTTGAATGAGTTTTATTTTTGGAATTGCGTGTTTACTTGTGTTCCTTAATTATTTTGTGCAATAACAAATATACAGTCAAACATCAGTTAACGCATCAATCATATCTTTAAGCAACAATATTTCGGTTCATGGCAAAATATTGGTTAACGATCAAATCTTAAAGCAATATAATTTCAGCTAGTGATGAAATTTTGGCTAAAGATTTTGGCTAACAATTGTAAGAAGCTGCGCTGAGCACTGACTATAGCATTATAAGCCATTTACAACAATAAATATACAGTAAGCACTCGCTTAACGTATCACTCAAATCTTTAAGCAACAAAATTTCGTTTTATGATGAAATTTCGGTTAACGAACACGCGCAATAATAAAAGTATTTAAATTGTTAGAAGTTTTGCAGTACAATTTGGAATATATTAGCTTCGTTAACTGAGCATTGACTGTAGTAATATCACCCCTTTGTACTTAAATTCGTTGCACGCGCAAGTAAATGCCACCCACTGTACCCAAGACAATTGATTTGGGATCAAAGTTAAGCGGCTTATCAGTCTTTTCGCATACTGTAAACTTGAACTTGGTTATCAAACGTGCCAAGCCAATGCGTGTCTGCATTTGGCCAAATCGCATGCCAACGCAATTTCTGGGTCCATCACCAAAGGGCAGCCATTCCACAGAATCGCGAGCAGCGACCATTTCGGGCGAGAAACGCTCCGGATCAAACTGTTCCGGATTGGGATAGAGTTCCTCATCTCTGTGATAGGCACAAGCGGGCAATATTATGGGTGTGCCTTTCTCTATGACGTATTTTGGATGACCAGGCACTACGTAATCGCTTAGCGCCTTACGCTCAAGCGTGGGCACAAGTGTATATAAGCGCAGCGTTTCTAAAATAGTTTCAAATTAATTATTGCTGCTATTCATATTCGATAGCGCGCTGGCTTTACCTGAGATAACCTGGTTCAAGTAGCGCATAGCCTTAATGCTTTCATAGCTAATTTTATTGTCATGTTGTTGCAGCGTATTATTTACATCCTCTCTCAGTTTGTCTTGTATATCTTGGTGTTGCGACAGCTCGTACAAGGCGTAGGTCATGGTTGAGGAGGAAGTCTCAAAGCCAGCCAGATAAAAGACAAACACCTGAGCTGCCAATTCGCCTACAGTCAAGCCATGCACAACTTCACCCGAGTCCAAGGTGAAGCTGCCAGTTTGCTTCAGTTCGATTAACATTTCCATAAAGTCGTTGCGCTTTATCTTTTCCTTCTCCCTGTATGCAATGGTATCCTGCACCAGGTTCATAAAGAATTGATGCACCTCCTCAGGTATGGAGCGCACTCCCAGCTTAGCTGCCAGTGTGGGAAAACTAAAGTGGAATGCGGTTATCAAGGAGCCGTGTCGCATTTCCGTAAATGCTCTTGTTGCCATTGTTCGGAAGTCAGTTACAGGCGTACGCAGCGTATTGCATTCAATGCCAAAGGCACAGGTGCCAATGACGTCGGTGGTGAAGCGTGCCATGAGGTCTTTGATTTCAATAATAGTGCCAGCAGCCTGGGCGGGTACTTGCTCAAACATTACATTCATAAATTCCTCAGATACTTTGATGACAGTGGGAAACATAAACTTCATTTTGCCTGAGGTAAAGGTGGGCGACAGTTTCTGTCGCATTTCCTTCCAGCGCTTGCCATCCAAATTGAACAAATGCCCAGTTAGTGGATCGTCGCGTTCATTATGAAACTGTCCACGATCAGTAAAGTTGGTAAAATCTTTAATCAGTATATTCTTAGCCAGCTTAATGTCAATGATGAACGCACTGCGCTTATGCAAAAAGTTGAAACCCACAAATGGATGTCCGCTCTTGCGATATTTGTTGTAATATTCATCGACAATGTCGTGTATGACGCGATAGCTGCGGAAGCCAATCAGATTGCCATAGAATGGATGTGGCGGGTCTTGGGGTATGCCGCGATTTTTCCAATAGTTTATGTTGTAATGATAGTAGTAGGCTATAAGTGACGCCACAACGATCACTAAGTATATTATTAAAATCCACATTCTTGTAATGACGCTGGGCGAGCACTGAATGCGAGAAAATGCGGGCTCTCGACTTTTATTGCTTTGCATCTATTTGAAATTAGCAAAGTGAGACGCATATAGTAATTTGCTTACTAATGGTGAGGGCAGCAGCTTTCAAATCGTCGCACTACACAATTGATAAGAATTGTGCCTAGCAGCATTAGTTGTATTTTCAGATGAAAGTGAATGTTTGTTTATAAACAAACCGCCCGCTTGCTGATTGAGTAAAAATGCAACTTTGTCATGATGATAATTGCTTTAAAAACTCGGGTATTAAAATCATGTGCGAGACGTTTGTAATACTAGTTTATTATATAAAGCACACGCGCTCTAAACTGGTTTTATATCATGTAATTTGCTGAAGGGAAAACCTTCTCAAGTTGCACAGTTCGGGGTGCAAGCATTTATTGAAATTGTTAGTAGCTAAATAAGTAGTCAAGTTAGCAGTCAAGTCAATCAAGCAATAGCAAATAATTGTTATATCCCAACTCAAGAAAAATAGCACAAAAAATTCAGAAATTATCTTTTTGTATTTTGTGACATAATAAATAATTATTTTCAATTGCTTTTTTTAAGTGAACTTAACTAATATATAACATATATCAATTTGTGTAAAACAATTGTATTGCATATATTATTATACGCTTTAATTGATTTTTCACAAAAATATATATATATTGAAAATGGCACGTGAAAGCGTATTTATAAACAGTTTTCCCAATTATTTATAAACATTTCCTTATGCAGCAGAACTTGAATTTGGACAGCCCATCAATTAACTTAAGCATTGTTCATTGTTATATTATTTTTATTTCAGCTTACAGTAGTGTATAAATATGTTTGCTTACAAATAAATGCCCTGATAACAAGCCCATAATTAAATATTTAACAATATTTAATAACAGTTACAACAAAACTCGTTCTACGCGCAAATAAATTCCGTTGACAGACAGCACAATTGATTTTGGATCGTAGGTCAGCTTTTGTTCAGTCTTATCACAAACTGTAAACTTGAAATTTCTTATCAGCTGTGTTAACCCTATGCGTGTTTGCATTTGGCCAAATCGCATGCCAATGCAGTTTCTAGGTCCATCACCAAAGGGCAGCCATTCCACAGAGTCGCGAGCAGCGACCATTTCGGGCGAGAAGCGCTCCGGATCGAATTTCTCGGGATTGGGATAGAGATCTTCATCGCGATGATAGGCACAGGCGGGCAATATGACTTGTGTGCCACGCTCTATGACCAATTTCGGATGACCAGGCACTACGTAGTCGTTCAAGGCATTACGCGATAAATGCGGCACTATCGTATACAAGCGCAGAGTTTCTGATATAACTTGATCGACATAGCTCATAGCCTTGATGCTTTCGTAGCTATATTTGTTTTCATGCTGCTGCAGCACATTTTCGATTTCCGCACGCATTGTGTCCTGTATATCTTGGTTCTTGGCCAGCTCATAGAGCGCGTAGGTCATGGTGGAGGAGGAAGTCTCAAAGCCCGCTAGGAAAAAGACAAACACCTGAGCTGCCAATTCGCCTACAGTCAGGCCATGCACCACCTCGCCGGAGTCCAAGGTGAAGCTGCCTGTCTTCTTCAGCTCTATGAGCATGTCCATAAAGTCATTGCGTTTTATCTGCTCGCGCTCTCGATAGGCAAGTGTCTGCTTGACCAGGTTCATAAAGAACTGATGCACATCCTCGGGCGTCTTACGCACGCGTAGCTTCTTGGCCAGCTGCGGGAAACTGAAGTGGAATGCTGTCAGCAGCGGCCCATTGCGCACCTCAGTGAATGCTTTAGTGGCCATTGTGCGAAAGTCAGTCACAGGCGTACGCAGCGTGTTGCATTCAATGCCAAAGGCACAGGTGCCAATGACGTCGGTGGTGAAGCGAGCCATTAGATCCTTAATTTCGATGATGCTGCTGCCAGCTTGAGCCGGCACTAGCTCAAACATTACGTTCATAAATTCCTCCGACACTTTTATGACAGTGGGAAACATAAACTTCATTTTGCCAGAGCTGAAAGTGGGCGACAACTTGTGTCGCATTTCCTTCCAGCGCTTGCCATCGAGATTGAACAAATGTCCAGTCAGCGGATCATCGCGTTCATTGTGAAACATGTTGCGGTCCGTAAAGTTCTTAAAGTCCTTGATTAGTATATGCTTGGCCAGCTTGGTGTCGATGACAAAGGCTGCCGGCTTTTGCAGAAAGTGAAAACCCACAAAGGGCAAACCGCTCTTGCGATATTTATTGTAATAATCCAGCATCAGATCGTGTATGATGCGATTCTTGCGAAAACCCACAAGATTGCCATAGAACGGATGCGGTGGCTCCTGCGGCACATTGCGCAGCTTCCAATAGTTTAAATTGCGATATAGCACGTAAGTTAGCAACGCGCTTAGGGCGAGCAGCAAATATAAAGCGAGCAACATTCTCTCGAGATCAACTCTCACTAGTTACAGCACTTGAACTGCTTACAAAAGCGTTAGGCATTGGTTATTTAAGCGCGCAGCGCTATACTAAAACTAAACGTTATCAATGATATATAAACGGCCAAACATCAGCATGACTTGACACTTTTTAGGCAGAGCAAACAAACAAACAAACAAGCGCTCGCTTTCGTTCTCAGCGCTATCGCGCAGCTTAAAGTCGCTAGTCATGCTTAGAGGCAGCTCGCCTAACAAATTAACTCAATGAATCAGCCGAGAGTATAACGAGCGCTTATTTGTTGTTTAATTTAAATAAATTATATTAAAAGCACAGCAACAAACATAAAACAGAAATCAGTTTGTAAACAGATTTAAGTTACAACTTGTTTTGTTTTTATTACTTACACTTTAATTATAGTATGTAATCTTAACTATAATGTGAGTAAAGCTATTAAAAATAATAAAACACAGCTCTAGTTTATTTCTTTTACTTGGTGGAAATATTTATACAAACGAAAACATGAAAACATTTCAACCCTCTTCATGCTGCTAACCTTGCCAGATACTTTGGAATAAAACAAAGTAAGAGGCTTAACATAAGAACACACGTAGAGGGGCGCTCTTGAAGATATAATAAATAAACTCAAATGCATGATGAACTCTAACAGGAAACGAGCTATGTATGGAAGCATAAAAACTGAATGCAAAGCTGCTTGATGCGACTTGAACTCGACTTTAGGCTGAAGACCATAGACAAACAACTCGGCAGTGCTTTAGGATTCCATTAACACTTAACTTAAATTAAACAGCAGCTAAATGACACAGCTTGTTGCTATAAAAAACTTTTAACATTGCATTGCCATGAAAAATAATTCGCAGCTATTAATAGCAGTAATGCAATTCAGTTAAATTTTTAAAGTTGTATGTAACTTATATTTTTGTTTGCTTGCTCTTGAGCTTAATGCGTTTATAGACATTGGATTAAGTCTGTAGCTCGCCAACTGACAATTGCAGTTGCAACTGCGGCTTAACGCTCCAACTGATGCTGCATGCCATTGGCAATGACAGACAGTCGGACAGACAATAAACGCGCTGTGCGTGTGAAAAGCGTTCAATTATAAATTACATTAAAGCTGCAAGTAAGAGACTGACAAATGTGTTGCTACATTAAAGCGTTGCGTACTTTTTCCTTTAACTTTAACTGAGTGAGTGAGTCTCTTCGGCTTGACCTTGAGCTGTCATGCTACGCGCCCTACTTGCAACATTCAAGCAGCAGCCAAGCCAAGCCAACTCATGTGAAATTTAGTTTTTCTGCTGCTCAACAAAAGAAAACAAGACAAAGTAAGGCAAGCAACAGAACGCGACGTTCTTATGCATAATGAATGCATGAGTAAAACAAAAAGCTGGGGCATGCCTCAAGTTGCAGTCAGTCTGCTGCTGCTTCAAACTGCACTTATGCGCTAAATAAAAATGCAAATCTAAATGGCAAGAAATAAAGCGCAGCTATAGATGCAGTTACAGCTACATCTATATATATATATATATATATATATATGTCTGGTTTAGTGCAGACTTGGGCGCACACAATTGCCAGCAACTGTGCTGTTACTGCTGCTAATTACGCAAATACGTTGCAGCTACCACAGTCAGCTAATTGTTTTTAGTTTGCTGAAGGTGTTAACCAGACAACAACGCTCTTTTATATGCAAATGTCACCAGCCAGCCAAAAGGGTCGGGTCGAACATCTTAGCTGAGAGCTAAGAGGATGTGATGTGTGCCGCGCATAAATTAGTTTTGTTTGTCTGTCTGTCTGTCTGTCTGTCTCACTGTTTGAGTGTCAGCTACCCCTGAGCAGTCACTTTAAACAAATTGTAAATTGTGAATGGGGAGTAGTGCGCATTTCCTGTTGACAAAACCTTGTGGCAGCATCAACTGAGCGCACATTATGTAAATTTTTCCAAAGCGCAGACACAATAAGTTATACGCCAACACACACACACATACACACACACATACACATCAGTGATTACCTTACTTACATGCGCTTCGCTTTATCTTCTTTTTTTTTGGTAGCTACGTGCTCAACTGTAAGGCTCAAGGGCACACACACACACACACACATGCGACAAAGGTAAAGGTAAAGCCCTAAGCTAAAGCTCGCTTCTAAAGTCAACTTGAGCAATTGTTGCCTGCAAATTGCCTTGCGTTGGCGTTGGCGGCTCAGCAATAACAATAATAAAACCAAAAATACGATAAGCTTGATATTTGTCAGTTGCATGCAGCAGCAGCAGCAGCAGCAGCGTATGGAAGTTGCTCTGCTTCCTGTTTCCGCTTAGCAAAAATTCACTGCAAGTGCTTTGAAAATTATAACCAACAAAAATAATTAGCTACCAGTTTCTGTATTTTATGGCTGCAAAACCACAGCAAACTGCTGTCAGCTGCTGCTGCGGTTGTCAAATGTCAGGATGTGCGACATGCGTTCAATTGCTCTGGTTGACAAGTTCAACGCTGCTGCTGCCAAACATAAAATGCTGATTGAATTTTCAACTTGACATATGCATATATACACGCATGTTGTTGCTGGCTCTGATTACGTGCTCATGTGTGTGTGTGTGTGCTTGTTAAATGGAAACTGCCTGACAGCCAATGGGACGGCTACTTAATGCTGCTGTGCGTTGTCATTGCTTGTGCTTTACATTTCCATTTCACTCAATTTGCAATAACAATGACGACTTATAGACACACACACACACACATGTACAGTGGGTGCTCGTCCAAGCATCCAAGCATTTTTAGGTATTTAAGTAAGCAACAAATTTTGTACACAATTCTTAAAATAAATAAACTCAAAGTTAGAAGAAAGCAACAAAAATTTTACATTTTAATTTCTTATTAAAATTTAAAGAACGCAAGCAAAACTTTCAAACAATAATTTATGTATTTATTTTACTTTATTTACTTTGCGGTACAAAATAAAATTTTAATTTTACATACTTCAATCAAATGGTGCTCAAACAAACTTTAAACGCAAATCACGTTTTTATTCAGCTTGCAATTTATCTCAATTTTCAGTTTAACATTGCAAACATTTCCTTTGCACTTTCCACTGTAAATATTTATTAATGCACTTGACAACAATTTCTTGGTAAATACAATTGCAATGCGCATTCTAAAAACTGCACTTGTCACAAATGATGAACTGCCATGTTCTGGAACTCTCGACCCACACGTGCAATTTTACGTTGACAAATGATGATTTATGTTATTTCAGACTAAACCATGTTAGCTGAGCTTGGTTTTTATATATTTGCTCTGGTTTATTGGCTAATAAAAATGTCGATTTAAAAATGTAACAAACAGTGAAAGTCGCACAGCAGCAAAAGCGAAAAAGAAATAAAATACGCGGGCACACATTGCGTATGCGCATTTTATGTGGGGCTTTATTTTGAATGTGGTCAACCCGCTTAGCCCCGAAAACAAATACTTTGGTACAAATAGTTACAGAAAGTCATTTAAAATAAATTATTAGACGGCTGTGAGAGTACAAAGCGTGAAGTTCGAGCAAAGTTTCGAACAAAATCTATGCAGAGACCCAAGCGTGGGGTCTGATGCGGGCAGCTATGCAAAAGGGACTGTGGCTGGGCAAAAAGTCAACATCAACATAATATTTATTATGCATAATGTAAGCCGTAGCTTAGACCCACTAAATATATTGCGGCTGCTTGCCTTTTGGGCTAGCAATTCCCAGCCTCAGCCTCTCTGTTTATATTTTAGCTGCATAACTCAACACGTTTATTTTCGTTAAACGCAAAATTTTATTAGCACACGTTGTGCCGCAGCGCAGGCATAAAACACACACACACACACATGCAGGCATGACCAAGCAAAAAAAATCGATATGTTTTGACTGTGCCGCATTTAACAAACTTAAAGCTTTGCTGTAAATATAAATTGCATTTATTTTCTAAAAATCAATTGCTCTACAATTGGCAATGGCTTTGTGTGCTTTTCATGTCTTTGAAGTGTTTTTATGCTGGCACTAAATTGACTCTCGAGTCTGCTGACAATTGTCATGCAATAGAAACAATAAAATCTTAATATTATTTAATTCAGTGCACATCAGTTAACTCAGTTTGCCATAACACATTTAAAATGCTTTCATGCCACATTTATTGATTTTATGCTGCACAAACTTTTACCAACAATTTTTTGCTGTTTTGTTTGTTTTTTCGTTTTTCTAATTTGCACGCAAAAAGTTGTGTCTGCGTGTCGATTTTTTAAACAAATGTTGCTGCTGCAAATTGTTTCGCATTGGCAGTGAACTTGATAAATGCCGCAACGAGCTTGAGCCACAAATGTCTAATTCGAGTTTCAAGTTGAACGCCAACGTTTGTCAGACAAACTTTTGTAATTTGTTTAATAAATACTCTAACGCTAAGGTAAACTGCAACATATTTTGTAACCATTATGCAAACTATTTATCAAGTTAAAAGCGACATCAATCATTATTTTGCAAGATTTATATATTTGAAAAGCAACGTAATTTACTTTTGTAGCTGTACAACATTTATATCAATTTTAAAATTCAACAGTAGCGCAAGCAAATAAATAGAAAATCAAGTCAATTAACTAAAAATATGCAACAGCAAAAAGCCAAATACTGTGCCAAATTATTTAGCAAGAAAATCAGTGCATCAATTGCTGTTTTTCTGGATAAATACATAATTGACAAGCAGCATTGAAGAAGTCTTTTGTATATTTATTTAAACTGAATATAGACGCACCAAATTAGCTAGGAAAAAGTCCAGACGCTGGCAGCTGAGTAACCAATTTTTCCTAGTAACCAATTGAAACAAAATGGCGCTGGCTAATAGAACATTTTTCTAGCTAAATTAAATTTTTGAGTTACATGCGTGAATGCTTTGCTTTATTTCTAGCTAAAGCAAATTTGAAACAGTTGTAAATTTATCTCTGAATCAATTTATTTCAACTGTCTAATGTGCTTGTTATTATAAGCGTATTTAGCATTCGTTTTGTTGGCAACAAAATTTGCTGCGCTTTGCTTTGCTTGTTATTATTTATGGTAATCGACATCAAATGCTGGCATTAAGCTTATTGGTATGGAAAACAGACACAGACGCATTTCGTAAATATTTTCATATGCCGTTGCTGTTTGTAGGCCTCAAACACACAAACACACACACACATACAGCTAAACAGAATTATTGAATATGAAAATTTGCATGCCCACAGTGGGCGTTGCTTTCAAATTTGGTAAAGTACAAGCAAATTTTATGGGTAACACGTTTTGTATTTCCAAAGCCGTGTCGCTGTCTATCAAAGATTTTCAATGATTTCTGATTTCTACTCTAATTTGGTTTTGTTACTTTTTTTTGTTGCTTATTTTTAGCAGCTTATCAGCACATTATTTACATAATTTGCAGCTACTTGGCTGTTGTTGTTGTTGTTAGCACATGTGATGTGGCTTATCTAACGATTCGTTCGATAATATAAACATTTGCTTAACTAATGCATTTGCGTTCGAGTTTTATCTGCAGATAAGCGAGCTGGGGAAAATCCCAGCCAACATTTTCTACACTTAGACAAGCTGAAACTTATTTAATTAGCAAACACACGCAGTCAAAACTTTAATGTTATCAAATTGTAAATTGAAAGTTTTGTATTTTGTGTAGCAAAGTTGAAATTATATGCATGTTGCAGGTGTGGCAGCTGTGGCAAGCTAAAAAAAAACTTGTGAAAAGACTAAATGCGGGAAACTTTTGCCATTTGTAGCAAATGAAATGGAAAAGTGTTGAAAAAATAGCGTAGGAAAAACATAAAAAGTTTATGTAAAAAAACGAAAATGATAATAATAAAACGTTTATAATTTTCTAAGCCACAAGCTGTCTGTGTGGCATGTGTGGCATGTAGCAAGTTTATAGCATAACGCCCACGCGCACGCCACAAAATACAAACACACGTGCATATATAGCCTATTAAAGATTATTAAAAGTACCTTGATCTCAATCCCCACGCCCATCCCCATCCTGGGGCAACGAGCGCCAAGGCACGCACGCACGCAAAACTTATTGATCCATAAAATATATAAAACATGAGCATTATTAGTATTTGATGTGCAGCAGCAGCAGCATCCGCATCATCAACCAACTCAGTTGGCGCCGCGTTGCAAACTCAAATATGCAGCTGCTTATACTTTCGCCTGTGACCTTTGGCAAGGTTGTTGCTGCTGCACTCTATCAAAACTTTCGTATGCAAGCTCATATTAATTATTGGCCATCTATAAACATTTTAAGACCACACAGCTGCCGTAAATTTTCATTTGATTGCGTTGCATATTTTGGTTGATCTACCGCTTAGGCAATATCTGCAGCCAACTGATTGATAAAGTTATTTGTCTTATTGCCGCTTTATTTATTCATATATGCAGCCGACTGCTCAACTGTAGCATCATCAATCATTTGGCCTTTATTTTTCACTAGTGCACACATTATTGACAGCTGCATAATTTTTTATATAAACTTATTATAAATACAGTAAATTTATGCTAAACGAATGTCACGTTTTGTTGTCTTCGTTTAGCATAAGCGTATTTATGTGGAAATTATGTTTATAAGCGTCAGTTGATATAATAAAAGCTACTGCTCTGCTTAGAATTGCTAAAATTAACATAATTATGTTAACGAGTTAACAGTGCTTAATGAAAGTGAAAGCGCTTCAAGTGAAATGTTTTGGAATTAAATGCTTGGCATATTTTTAGACAAGTATGTCGCCTGAACTTTTCACATTTTTGTAGCCAGTAAAAAAAAAATGTAAAAAGGCTAAGATATCTTATAAATTAAGTTTTGTTTGTCTGTATGAGCGACAATATTTCAGCAACTATAAGAGCTAAGGACAACAAACTTAGTGCGCATATATTCTATGCTTTTTGCACTTATTTTGATGTCATTAATGTTATAATAAACTTGTACCGGGTCTCGTAATCTGAGCTACGCACTTTTTGTTTGTTTGTTTATTTTGCATTCGCTGCTGCAACTTAGTCATGCAAGCAAGCGGAAGTGCTCTTGGAATACCTTAACAACCCACTGTCATTTTTTATTTTCAAGTTGAAGCTTCAACTGGTTTTTGTTGTTCTTAAAACTGCTTTTGTTATCTTTGAATACACTTAGTGCGCATTCATACTTTGCTAATCATTGTAAAACAAATAAGAGCGCTTAAAATAAATAAATTACAAGCACTCACAGATACGCACCTAAATTTTTGTGGTCGAATAGTTTACACAGCTGTTGCTTAAATTGAATGCATTGCGATTTTAATTTAACCTTCGTATGTGTTGCATTCATAAATAATACATATACATTTTTATAGTTGAGAAATCAGCACAATATAAATTTGTTAAAAACAATTACACACACACATATACACAATACATATGCATATGTTAAGTAAACAATTGCAAAATATTTCTCTGCAGCTTTTTTGTGTTTACACTTGTTCAAGCTATATACGATTGCATTTATAGCTCAACATCTATTAACGGCTTTATCGTTTTCACACACGCACTCGCACCCACGCGACGTCGATGGCGACGACGACGACGACGACACCTTTAGATGCGGAACTCACGCGAAAGACCGCAATTGCTTTTTTTTTTCAGATAAGCTATTGGCCTGCATAAAAGATAAAGATACAGGTACGTGCAGCAAGAAGAGCGCGCCGGCGCCCAGCTCAAGACTGAATGTTCAACTCAACTTCGATTCGCAGTCGCAGCCACAAACGCAGTCGTCGATCGTTGGAGCGACGTTGTGTGTGCGCACAGCTGTAGTGCTCGGCACGTATTAATTTCTATAGCGGAGTAACCAAAATAAAAAATAAAACAGCAAGACACAACGACCGAATACAAGCGCACATTTGTCTATGTGGCTCTGTCTGTTTGTTCATTCATCTGCACGCGTTTGCGTCTATGTGTGGGCAACTTTGTTGGTATTATTAAGATAGCGCGCACCAACTTGTTTCTGAGCCACAGCAAAACGAAGCAAACCTTTTGTTCTATTTTGTTGCTGCCGCTTGAATTTGATTTTTATTGTTTACATTTACATTGCTGCTGGCTTCACCCCATCTGCACTCTTGTGGCTTGTGGAACTTTAATGGCAGCGACAAATTGTCGTCTGCGTTGTCTCAAGTAGCGCTGCCTCTTGTTGCTCCAGACTGAGCGAGGCACTAGAGTCGTCGCTCTAGCTTCTAATGACACTTGGATTAATCTGAGCTCAACATGCTGCTCTGCATACATTTTACGTTTACTTGTTGCTCGCGTCTTTTTCAATTACAATTTTGGCACTTGTGCGAAATTTATGTGCAAAGACACACTAAAGTTTAAGCTTAAAGGCTTAAGTTTGTTTATATTTAGTTTAGGCATTTGAAATTCTGCTATAAAAAGCTTTAAAAAATATATAAATATTTTTAGCTATAGTAACAAGCAATTACTTATATAAAATAAATAGTTATTCAATTTTAAATTAAGAACATACATGTTTAAAAATTATATACATAGTAGGCGTAGTCAAGTATATTTTATTTTTGCAAGCATCAAAATCAAGTTAAAGGCCACTAACCATGTTGTGAGTTTTAAGCTGTTGATTAATTTAAAGCTTAAACAACAGCTAATCAATAGTTAAAAGCGCGTACAAGCAGTGAAAATGAATTTAATGACCTTTAAGTTTATATATTAAATATAAATATGTTTTAATATTAGCAAGAAATTTCAGCCATAAGTTCAATGATGTGAACAGCTTTGCTTTTGAATTTTGCTTCAAATCTTATTTTATTATATTTTTATTTAAAATGTTTCAACTCGCACAAATAACATTAACGTTTAATAAAATATTTGCCCAAGACGCTACGATTCCAATAAATTTCATAAACTTCAAAGCAACTTGCCACAAATATTTTTGTTGCTTTGTATTTGGTTTGTCTGAGAGTTCGCGTGGCTCTTGGCCTTTCTTCCACCCATTAATTGCCAAGTTAGTGTGTAAATGTGTTTAATTAAAGCAAATGATTAGATAGTCTAAAGGAAATTGCTGGCTTCTCACTCTAGCGCACTAACGAACTGATTGACGATTGACGTGTCTGTCGCTGTAAACAGTTTTTGATTAACGACCTAATGAGTGTGTTTGGCTTTTAATTCTTGCAGATACATACATATCTATATATACATATATGTAGCTTGTTTTGCTGCTGCCTCTTACTTATTTTTAGCTGCTTGCTGTTGCTGTCGAATTTGATTACAGATCTGGAGTTACTGGTTTGCTCTCTCTCTCTATCTCTCTCGTTCGCGCTTTTGCTGCTGCCAAATATGGCAAACTTGTATGCAAATGCTTGAACATTAAATTGTGCTACATTTATTAATTAATTAACTATTACTAAATGAGGTTAGCTAGAATGCGCAGTGAGCCCAAAAACGGGCAAAAGTGGCTTTTGATTTGTGTATGCGGCACATGCGGCTGAGCAACGCTTCCGGCTACAGCAAGACGGAAATTGAGCGTCAGTTGGGAAGCTGTGCTAGTTAAATGAGTTTGTTGGCTTGGCCCAAAAAAGCAAAAAAACGCTAATGAGAGCAGCTAAACAAAATGCTAACTACTTTCTATGGCAATGCATTTCAAAGTAACGCTTAAGCTCTAGCTATGGCAACAGTTTTGCATGCATTGAACTTGTTGGGCTTGAGGGCCACCCAAAGTATGTTGAGGAAATAACTGTGCGTTAATAATACTTAATTATATGTAGACTAATAATGTGCTGCTTCCTTTTAGAAATAGAAAAAAGCAAAATAAAAAAAAATGTTGAATATTTTCATTAGTTTGATGGTCTTAGCCGTAGCTAAATTATTGCTCTGAGGCGTGCCGACTATAATTATATCATAATTTTAATTAGAGCCATGTTGTTGTCGGCGTCAAGTCAACAGCAAGCAACAAAGATTAATCGTGTAACTCAAGACGTTTCAACGACAACAACAACAGCAACAAATGTCTAGCAGGTAGCTAGCAAGTTTGCTGAAGGTCGCTGCGCTTGCAATGTGCTGCCATTTAAAAAAAAAACAGCTTATACTAAGTATAATTATAACGGTGTATTGCTGCACTAATTAGTGTTACGCCCACACACATATAAAGGGGAGCCCTTGGCTAAGACAAAGTCACGACACTTATAAATGAATTGCAATTTGTAGCTGGGCGGCAGCTTTTGGCCGCTGCTGACGTGAGTGCAACTCATCAAGAGTCTTCAAGGGGGGAGAAGGGGGGCGCCCGGTTGAGCGGAACTGGCACCAAATGCGCGCTGCAGGTCGCACATAAATTTATTTTGAAAACTGATTGTCTGCTGCTTGAATTTAATGCTATTGATAGCGCAGCTGCTGCAGCTTGTGTTTGTTTTGGGTTTTCACTGCTGCTCGCTTTATATTTAGCTCATGCTCGAAAATTAATAATAAATGTGAATTGGGTTTTGCGTGCTGCACGAACTGCAATCAAAGCTCGAAAGATTCATTACAAGTGTCTTGATTTTCGACTGCTACGAAGTTTGCTAGAAGCGTCTAGCGCCTTCGACTTAATTTGCACAATTTATGTTGCTGCTGGGCACACACAAAAGAGCGAGAGAATTTCTAAATAAATCAAGTGCGAAATTATGCAAAATACGTTTAGGAAATTAGGTCAACAAATGAGCGAATGAAAAACTAATTTGCTGCTGCTGAAATTTGTAAATAAACATTCAAGCACTAATTGCAGCTAGGCCTAAAATAATAAACAGTACAGTTTAATAGCTTAATATGCTATTGACGTAACTGCTTTTCAACAATTGTGCTGGCCTAAGCTGCAGCTTTGCAGCGCCACTTAAATTTCTATTGCACCTGCAGCACACACATGGCGGCCTTGCCTGCCCAAGCGCCCATTTCAATTAGCCAACACCTTGGCCAGTCTATACAAAAAAAAGATGTACAAAAATTGAAATGAACTCAAGCATATGTAGGCCAAGAGAGAGAGCTGGCAAGTGGAACTAGCAAAGCGCCATTGACAGGCTGTAAAAACGACTAGCCAATATCCGTGCGGAAATTAATGTGCTGTGGCGTTGTGGCACACAAAAAAATAGAGGAGGCAAGCTGTACATACATTAGGGTGTATCGAGGTTGTGGGCAAAAAAATTGTCATAAGCTATGATAAATTCTAAGCTGTTTTCGCCAAGCGATGAACAAGACACAAAAGCAAGCAAATAAATCAAACTCTTAACTCATTGGTTCTTTGTATAGAATCGATGCATTATATATATTATATAGCACATTTTGTTCTTGAATTCTTTTTACAAGTTTTGTTGCTAACAAGTTAATGTGAGTATCAATTAAATGTGATCAATATTGAAGATATTGTAATAAATAAATTGTAATAAAATTTCAAAATTTTGCGTGTTGGAAATCAATTTTAGATCTATGACTACTTATTGCACACATCTTATAATTTTGAGCTTATATTTTTATTTTGGCGCTTATAAAAATCGACTCACCCTAAGCTACATACAAACAAATTTGAGCGCTTGGCAAGCAACTGAATGCACAATGGACGCTGTCAGCAGTTTTCTTTCTTTTTTTTGGGGGGGCGGGGCAGGTAAGAGATAAAAGGCAATGCCGCAGGCCATAAACCGCAATACTACATAACACAGCAGCCACAGGCACAGCGGCAGCCATAGCCAGATGAACTCATGACTACACCACACCCACCACAATACTCGAATACTCAAATACTGAAATCCTTCGTGTAATCGCAACGACATATTGAACATGCAAGCCTGCTTACCATAGCCATAGCCCCATGCATGCAGTCAGGCATAGTCCATATTGTGTTTTTGACTTCCTGCCATGCACGCTCGCTTTCATTCTCCCCCCACCCCCTCTCTTACACTCCGTTGTGTGCTGTGCTATATAATCGCCATCAATTATATTGTTCAAACTGTGCATTGTTTTCACATGACGTGACAGCAGTTTCGTGCTGACGACAATGTCTGTCTCTATTTAGCTGTTTAACTGTTACAGTTACAGCAGTGTAGTGTGAGTGCACTCACCTTGCCATCTGCATCGGCATGGGCATGATAACGCACCTCCAATGAGCCGCCCAGCACCGCATACCAGAAGCGTCCTTGCTCGCCCGCGCGAAAAACTAAAGCGAGAACACATTTTGAAAAATATAATTATGCTGTATAAGATGCATTTGCAGCTTGGCTTGCATGCATATTTTAGTGTCACTTACGTGTAACGCCCTTCTCCAAGTCCTCGTAGAAACCGCACATGGCCAACTGCTGCAAGGCCGAGCCGGGCAGCCGGCAAAGCGGCTCGACGCGACGCAAGCGACAGGATATTAGTTCCACATCACGCAAATTGCGATCACAAGGACTGCAAGGCAAAGCAAACAACATTAGTCCTAGTGCGCTTAAATGTTCTACACAAATTTCAATTTAAAGCTCCAAGGCTCTTCAATAAACAATTGCAAATCACTGTTGCCCTATAACTGGCCACAGCACAAGGCCATAAAGCGCAGCTAAAATATATATATATATACCGACTACGAAAAGAAATGCAAATGAAAGCACAACAATGCTTAAATTAAAAACTTGAATGTCATTTGGTCATGGCTTGTGCTTGAATTAAATATGCAAATTTCACTTGGCTGCAGCTTCTAACGAATAATAAAAAACGTATAACAAGAAATAAACGTGTATAAATATAACGTGGGCGGAGTACACGTAGCCGGAAACGGAAACCTGGCCGAGGCGAAAGTAAAACTCATCTCAATTCAAAGGCAAACTAATTGCGAGCCTTAAACTTTAACCAAGTTTACTTTTGGCCTAGCTTCAAGCAGCTGGCGCAAGTACGCGTTTTTTCTTCGAGTGTAGCTCTGAACTCTGATTGCCCACTTCACTTGTGTGAAGAGTCGAGGCTCAGTCTTTTGCAGCTGCATTTTTAAAAAGGTGAAACTAGTGCAGCTGTCGCTGCTGCAAAATAAAATTTATTTTATTATAATGCTCGCCTAAAGCTAAAATATAAAACTTCAACATGGTGCGAACCAAATGCCACAAACTGTCTAAATAATTTTCATTTCTATTCAGTTGAGATAAATTTGCTGCTGGCTAATGAGCACAATATGCAGCTAGCTAAAGATGGTGACAGTTAGTTAACTAATCATAAAGTTATGGCAGATTTAAGTTTTTGTTTCTTATTTAAAACCTGAAAACTCGAGTGCTTGAATGAAATGCCATTGCATTAAATACCTAAGCTAAGATTCTACAATATCTAATAAATTCAGTGCATGATTTTCACTAATGAAATCACTTAAAAAAATAACTATTAACAACTCCAATAAAAATGTTCTGCTCAGTTGCAGCTCATTTTTAAACGCTTTTTTCAAAATGCTTTCTTTGGAAAATTCGCTATTATATAGGATGTTTTTTACGTATTTAGTATAGCTAATTTTAGTTTTATGCATTTGGCAAAGCAAAATAAAAAATATGAATGTTTTTGCTAGTGAAATATTTAATTGACAAGCAGAGTTGCCAAACGCTTTTTGATTATATTGCAGCTCTTTATTTGGTTTACTGCATTACAGACTGCCGCTTACGCTGTTTATTTAAATAAAATAAAAATGATTCAGTTAAGGCATTTTAGCATTGAAATTTAAATTTATTTTCCTGAATTTCTCTTGAATTTGGAAACCAAAGGGAATTCCCACTTTATGTGCTCATGACAATTTTTATTTCATGCACAACATTGAATTATTTTTTGTCGTTGACAATCAGTTAACTGTCTATTTAGTTCACTGGCTGCAAACTGCCGCCTACTCTGTACATAGAAATTTAGCATTCAATGCTAACTAACGCAGTTGAACTTTGTAATTAAACAAAAATTGTTTCAGTTAATTAGAAATGCTTTGCAACTGAAATTTATTTCTCAGGAATTCTTAGGCATAAGGGGAAATCCACTTTATGTATTCTTATGTGCATTGATAGTTTAAATATTATGTGTATTTGCTCAGATGAAAGTGAAAAGTTGTAAATGCAAATATACATTTGAAATAATTTGGCTCTTTAGTTAATTAAAAATAAAATGTATGCTGCGGCTGCAAATCAGAGAGCACATAAAGCAAGCACGCTATGTATGTGTGTGTGTGTGTCGCTTCCTCCCTATCTCGCTCTCTCTCTCTCTCTCTCTCTCTCTCTCTGTATGTGTGCTCATATTGTAGTGTCTACTTTTTGGCGCTGTTTCTCTTTGTCCCGCGCTCATTCATACATAATTCATGTGGCCAGGTAGTGGGGCAGCTGTTGGTTGTTGTATGGTCCCGCAGCGACTGATGATGGCGGTGCAGGGCTCTGTTATCGTCGTTTGTGTTGTTGTTGTTGTTGTTGTTAACCAAACAGCGGCGCAGCTAAGTGCCGTGTCTATATGGCGAAGAGTGTAGAATGCTTAATACGGATATGGAACCTGGGCACAACCGGAAGCGCGTTGAGGCGCGCGCACGCCCCAGTTCTTGTTGTTTATTATAATAGCATTTTGCGGTTTGTGAGCTCGTGCACAGTAGTCAAAAATGCAAAGCTGTCGCTTTTGTTGCTTTCGTGCGTTTTTTAATTGCCCCAACTGCCAGTCAGCCAGCCAGCCAGACATAAATAACTTTCTAACATGCTATGCGTGAAAAATGTGCCAAGTTCTTGTGATAAATATATGTGTGTGTGTGTGTGTGTGTGTGGCTTGAGCCCAACATCAATATCAATTGCCGCTGGGCTACAGGTGCAGAGTGAGTTTTTGATAGAAAATGGCAGCAGTGCAGGCGATTTGTTTGGCAGCTTGGCAAATTAAATCATTTGTATTGCGGCAATTGAGGCAAGACATTGTTGCTGCCACTTGACGTTGCGCAAATGCAAATTAAGTCAACAGACGCCAGCAACAACAAGATTGAGAAATTTTTCGCAAAATTACGCGCCGTTAAGCATGAAATTGTAATAAAAAGTAACAAAACAAATCACTTGCAATTGTTTAAAGCTGCTTTAAACAACAAACGCTACGTGCTGGCATTGTTGCAAGCTAAACAAATGTTGAATACACAAATATTTGTGCTTGGAAATCCAGAGCACAGCGCAATCACCGAACAAATATGTGAAAACGAGTGTATGCGAGTGTGTGTGTGGTGTGTGTTTGCTCTAAGCCTTTTGCTCTTGACCTTTTTGTATTTAGCTGAGCAGCTGACCAGTTGGCCAGCTCGATGGCCTTTTTTTTTGTTTTTTGGAACTCATATCCAAGCATTGCTGGCGGGCATGCTGTTGATTGATTGCATAGGCGTTGCCCCAGTCACGCCCTGAGCGCAGTATTTTATTACAGTTCTCTGTATGTGGCGTTCGGGCTCTAGCTCTAGTTCTAGCTCACTCGCATGTAATACAAGTAGCTTGCTGCCACTTGATAATAATTGAGTTGAAACGTTTATCAAAATGTTGCCAACTCAACTCATGCGCTTCAGTCGAGCTAATGATGTGCTCGCTGCTCAAGTGCTATTACCAATAGCATAAAGTACCAATAGCTCTCTAAATCTTTCGCTCTGCAGCTGCTTCAAATGAGCAGCAATTGCTGTTTGACCGGCTCTCAATTTTCGCCGCCATAAAAAGAAATAAATTGGCCAGCTGCTTACCCAATATAATTGCATTGAAGCTTGCACGTAGCAACTTTGAAAGGTATTGTAATTTAATATAGCGTATTACTTAGCACAAGCTGCGATTTTGACTGCTGTCTCAAGATATATATTAATGATGGCTACAGCTGCTGCTGCTGCTGCTGCTGCTGCCGTTGCCTTTTGACAGATGAATGTCGAGCATGACATAAACATTTTAAATGTTCTGCTCTGAGTTTTACTTTGTTGAAGTGCTCAAAGCGTAGCTGGGGCAATTTGACTAAGGTGAGTTGTCATAATCAAATACATTTCCATGTTTGACAGTTATTAAAGTGTTCTGTCTGTATGTGAAGAATTTTTAATTTCAGCTGCAAGCATAGCATATAAAATATAATAACAAACTTTCTGTGTGTGCACAAAGTTAAATTTAAATTGCTGAAAATTGTTTATAAGCTTTGCTAGCTTTTCTGAGGGGCACAACAGAGCTGAGCAGCTCAGCAACTGTATACCGCTTAGCTTAAGTAAAAATTCGATATCCTGGTTCTTAGATATCAGAATCCAACATTTTATTATTCTATTTTGTAAAATAAATTTCTACAAATTCGACTGATTTCTATATTCTACTGCCGAAACATTTTGCAACTGTATTCTTCAAATTAAAAAGCATTTAATAAAAGAAAAAAGTTTATTTTAGACTTTTATACAGACATACAAAGATAAACACAACTTGAAAGCTTTGATAACTCCTTACGACCTAATTAACCAAATCAATTTTGATTTGTAAGATTGTTGGCCCAAGTGTGAAGGCAGCTATTAAATAATAATTTAACTGAAAATGTTATGTACAGTATTTTCTATATTACAATTAGTTGCTCTTATTTATATTAAAGTCTTAGCGTCATATTTGCTTGCATACTTTATAATTAATATAAAATTCTGCTAATTTGATGAATAGTTTGTTCTATTTTCAAGCCTGTTCACTTAGTTGATTATTATTTTACTTAAATCTCACTCATCACAACTGTTTGCAAATTTTATTTTAATTTTCAACTCTTGTAAGCTTTTAATTTATGCATGAATTGTACTTACCGCTTGTCCATAGCCGTTATCCATTCCATAGCCATTGTGCTTTGTTTTTTCTTTTATATTTGCTTGTTATTGTTTCAAATGAAATGTGTTTTTATTTAATATAGATTAATTTTTTAAGCGCTTTACTTTGTTGTTTATTTTCTTTTGCCTCACGTAAACCAAAACAAATGCTAGCCTTGTTTAAGCCACAAAAATGTTTGTCCTTGGCCAGCGCGTTGTTAAATCGTTGTCAAATAAAACTTGCATTGCCTTGTGTGGCAAGGAGAACTGAAAATGTTGTGGCAGCTGCTTGCAACGCGTTGCATACAATTTATCCATTAAATAATATAAAACATTTTCTGCTGCTCGTCTTGTCTATGCTGCACTTTTGTCTTGAAAACAGCAGAGTACGCGAAATAAGAGATACAGCTTGTAGTTGAAATGAGGCAAAAGCACAAACAAATTGAAAACTCGAAGGGATTGGCGTTGCGTTTTAGTTGCTTTTGACAAGCAGCAGCAGCGGCAGCAGCATTTGGGGTTACGATCTGCAAAATGAAAGTTGTTATCGGTTATCAGTTGTGTGGGCCAGATTAGACTTTCAGCCTGGGCCTGACTTGGCAACAACAAAATGTTGTCCAACATAAAAAGGTCCTTGGGCAACAGCAAAGGGCTTAATGCAATGTGTAACTTTATGTAAAACGACAACATCCTACTGGGCAGCTAAACTGTATTTTGTATTCACAAATGAAAAGCAAACCAAATCTTAAGCTTATTGTTGCTGATTACTGACGAAAACTTTGCTAACAAAAAAGGTTGCCTCTTGGCCAAATGCGTGTGTGTGTGTGTGTGTGTGTGTGTGCGTCTATTTACTGACAGCTGCCCAGCGGGCTTAATGCATGTTGCTCATAAACAATGCAAATGTTGCGCATTCAGATTCCCATGTAAGCATTATAAGTATATATCTACAACAAAAATAGCAGCGACTGACGTGCATAGCATATGACGTACATGGCATACGCTGCGTATGCTTTATATGCTTGTTTGTTTGTTTGCTTGTGTGAGTGAGTTTGGTGCTTGTTGAAATATGACAAGCTAACTAACAAGATAATGCAGCTACGCTTTATGCTCATTGCGCATACGTCTTGTTGGCCCAGCAAGTTAATTGTGTAAGCAAAATACTCAAGCCTTAAGCTCTCTGCGCTGCTTTGTATGCAATGTATTTCGATTATATGGCTCATTGGCCAAAATCGATGACAAATAAGCAAACGAGTCAGCATGTTATCATGCTTATCTGCAAAATGAACATGTGTGCCTCGTTTGTATGTGGGTCTGATTAAAGCCTTATCAAGTCTGCCAGCCAGCCAAGTAGCCCAAGCTGTCGTAACTGTTGAGATTTTTAGTTTTTGTTCTATTACAATTCGCTTGCAATTAGTGCCAAGCAAGTTTGCCAAACAGTAAATGCAATTTAAGTTTCAATTGCAACTGCTACATGTTGGGTAATGAGAAAACTTAGCTATTAATTGAACTTGCAACTCAGCGAAAAGCGCAAGTTGCAGTTGCAGCTGCCAATGCAGCAGCAGCTTGATTGAAGCTGACCAAGCGCCGGCAGCTATAACTGCTTCAATGCTATATTGTAAAGCATTTGTAGCTCGTAAGTTTCAACTCAAAGCATAAGCTTGCAAATCTTAGCAGCAATAACTTTAGCTTGACATCAAATGATTTACCGTTTGAATTTAAATATTTGTTTAATGTTAAACGCGACACAACTGCGAACTTAAACACTTGCACTTTATTGATTAAATTAAATAATTTCAGTTAATTTATGCCGAAAGTAAAACAAGCATAAAAATAAATGTTTTTTGTTTTTTTTTTTGTGGTAGTAAGAAACTCTGAAACAATTCAAAAATTATATTTGCTGTCCGTTTTAGCTGCGCTCACACGTCCGTTACGTTACTTAGTCACGTCGCAACTGACGATGAGACGAGCAAAGTTTGCACAATTCACCATCGCTTCGTTTACTGGGCAGACACATCCTGCGCCTAACAGGTGAGTTTTCGGGCTGATTTTTCTGCTGACAGCTGGGCTACCCAACTGTGTGTGTGTGTGTGTATGTGTGTGTGTATTGGTGGGGAGCGATTGCTCTTTGGGGAGCTGTAGCTGTTGCTCTGTTTTGGGTGGTGCAAATTACTCATACGCAGCGTTGACGGCAATGTTGACTGCTGTGGCCCATTTTGCTTTTATTGTGTTTTTGTTTTGGCGCGGTTTTTAGCAACAAGTTTTGTTGGCGACTGTGGAGCAAACTATACTTAACATTTCATTAAATTAACATTCTGTTTTGTTTGTTTAGCAAAGTGCTGAGCAGTTCAATGCAGCGACATTAACTGGTTTGTACTTTTAATTAGTTATAAATATAAAAATAAATATTGTTGAATTTTTAATAAATGCAAAGTCGCACTTTTATTGCTTTAGCTTATATATGTTATGATCAGCTTATTCGTAATATGCATATGCTTAGCATCTCAGCAACATGTTGCTGTGCTCTTTTGCTCTCTCTCTCAGCAGCATATGCTTAACGCTCTGCAACAAACTGTTGAGCGCTCAATTGGTGAGTCGACGCATTGGCGCTACACTTCAACAGTTGCTTCTATGAGTGCCTCATCCCAATAATTGCTCATGCCCCTGCCTTGCTACTCATCGCGTTCTGGTGTCGACCATCATTGGTATGCGTAAATTGCACATACTATAAAACGCAAACGCGCTGCAAAACAATCAATGTGTCAATTAAAATATGCACAACAACAACCACAACAACAACAAAAATAGCAAAAACCAACTGTCTGGCATGCGTGTTGATTAATGTTGCGCTCGCATTTCATTTTTTCTTGATATATTAAGCGCATTTCCGCACTGATATTATGAAGAAATTCGTTAAGCACATAAAAGGTGTAAATTTCGGGCCTTTTATTATCACTTTTCCTTTCTGTGCTGTGTGTGTGTGTGTGTGCTCATAACGTTTGTTTCAACGCCTCGGCCCTTCTTTTGCGGTAGCTGCAACAATATTTACAACACTCTTGAGTGCCTTTATTTCCGCATGAATCATTCGCTGTTGTGCGTATAAATTCCTCGCTTACACTAGGCACAGGCTCGCTGGCATATCCTGCGTTGCGTTGTGCGTGTGCTTGTATCATATTCTTTTTATGAGCCGTTTGGCTTCTGCTTTGACGTTAGCATTTCGTCAGCCTCAACGCTCGAAATGCCACACATTCTTTTCGGCTTGGGCATTTATGCCTGGCACGCATCTGTCTGGCGTTAATTATGATAAATGTGCGCTTAATAACGCTTGCAGCTCAAGGCATATCCATGCCATAAGAGGTGCTTGCATACCTTCAACTTGTTCTCAAAGGCCACGTTAATGCATTTTTCCGGTCGCTTATGCTCGCTCAACAGCAAACAACTGACTTTGAAATACACTTTGGCAAACAAACCGTTTAATGGCAAGCTTTATTATATATCTTGTTTAATATAAAATAAATAACAAGAATTGCTTAATATAGTTTAAAGCAAGTATAGTAAAAAAGCAATTCAAAAGTAATCGCTTCCCAACGACGACATTTACTTCGATCAGCTGATTTCTCTAAGTCACCTATCGATCTTTGTGGTGGTAGGCAAATTTTATGCCAGTGCTGCCATCCTAATCGCTATTTAAAATTATTGTATTTTTGCTGCAATGCAATAAAATAAATAATATAGAAATTTTCTTGTTTTAAAAATATGTCTAATAAGTATTGAGTTGCTAATTAAAGCGATCATATAGCCAAAGAGTTCAAGTCTTTCGAGCTCTCTACGACTTTACTGAAATTGTTGTTTGTGTTTAATTTACCTGGCAATTGATGGAATATTTATTTATTTGTTTTTAATTGTAGCTTAGAATTATTTGTGTAGTAAAGTAATGTAGCCAGAGCATCTGAGGCCTTCAGGCTGTTTATGTTGACTCCATGTCTTAGTTAGTTAACTAATTTGTTGGGGCTGGCTTCTGACAATTCATAACTACATACATATGTATGTATTGTAGTACTTTAGCTTTTGTACTTCCCTTTATGCTGCTACAAACACTTTGCACAGCTTCAGGCTAACCTTTGTGATTGTTGAATGCACAAAGTGTATAAGAAAAATACTGTGTTAATGGCATTTCCTGTGCAGCTGGCCATTAGCACACAAAATCATTTTAGTTGCTAGTTAGCAGTTGCTCTTGGTCCTTTGTTGCTGACGTTGCTGATATTGTTGTTGTTGTTATTGTTGCTGCTATTGCCGTAGCCGTTGCACATTGATCGAATGACATTGTTGACGTAGCTATAAAGCCACTGCAGCTATATAAAACGTGTCCAGGTGAGTAAAGCACATTGAGCCATGTGAAGTAGGCAATCGATGAGTCAGTGTTTGAGCCACACGTGTGCCATACATGATTGTTCGTTGATGTAATCTTGCACTTACGTATACATATGCCCATATGTGTGTATGTGTGCGTGTGTGTGTCTGTGTGTCTGACACTTTAGTGGATGCTAGTTCCATTTAACATGTACAGACAAGTGCGCATTATTGTCATGTAATTTGATTACTGCATTTTGTGTGGGTGCGTGCGGGTGTGTGTTGCAGGCAAGTGACGGCAATTAAACTCGCACAATTGTCGAGCCTTTATGCTTGCAATAAATATAAAAGAAAAGTTTTTGTTTGGTTTTAGTTGCCTTTGAAATGTCTCTAGGTCTTTAATATGCCAGCAGCAAACTCAATTTCATTTATTAATACTGAATCAAATACGAAATTTCATTTGCACTCTGTTCAGAGTCAAGCATTCGCAATATTTGCTGTCATGTGCTAGTGTCTCTGCAGAATTGTTTTGCAAATATAAATAAAATATAAAATTGCATATACAAAAGAACGCCAGCGGTTTGTTTAAAATGCTGCAAGTTTTGCAGCCCGCACTTTAAGCACTAGTCAGCTTGCACGCTGGGCTGCACATAATTAATAAAATTAATTGGAAAACAGCATAACGTATACGACATGTGCACAACAGCGCATGCATGCAGCCATAATTAACTGTTATAATTGCATACAATAAAGTCATAAATAAAATAAAATACTGTATTGCCAGCTGATTGCTGCTGCAGCTGCAATTTAAATGCTTTAAATTCTTGTCTTGACAATTTCAATCTAAAAACAATTGCATAAAATTATGCTCAACAAAGCGAGAAATTAGTTTTTTAACAGCAGCAACAGAAATTTTTGTGGCAGACAAGTGTTGTAGGCAGCAAAAGCCAACGCCCCAGTCCCCAGCTCAAAGCTCTGGCCCAACTGGGCAAACATGCAATGTGCAAATACAGCAGACGCAACGCATCCTTCGGTACTTTTGCTGTATGCAGATGCTGCTATTTGCCATGCCAAAGCTGCCTGTCCGCCTGTCTATGTATGTGTGTGTGTGTGCATGATGTGCTGGCAAATTTTATGGCCTGCTTGACTAACATTGGCTTTTGTGTCTGACTAACAGACTCTCTCTCTCTCTGTCCCACTCACGCTTAAGCTACTCAGTTGTTGCTTTTATACAATGTCTTGATTTTGAGTGCCTTAATTATTGAAGTAATCGCCGGACCAACTTGCCCTGCATGCCTGCCTGTTGCTGTCGCTTCCTTTGCCTTTCCCATTGGCATTAGTGCGTCGCCATCTTAAGCTCTGTTGGGCCAAATTATATGCGCAATTATTAGCATGTTTCAGTGCACAACAGCTGCCGTCTTCGCTGTTGCTAGCCCGCAGTTAATTTTTGCGACACAGCTGACTGCGTCACATTAAGCATACGCCCCGCTGTACATTAGAGCGTAAATCGTTTGAATTATCAACAGCATTTTGGCAAATGCAAAGCAAGACGTTTATATTTGCTGCTTGAATTTCCAATTCACTTAAAGCTCACACGTTAGACAAAAAAATTACGCATACGCAGCGTATACGGCGCTAGTTTAATCAACTTTTTTAGCTGCTGCTGCTGCCAGCAGGTTCAATAGCATGGAAACTCCGCTTTAATGGGTTTTTCGACTGTGCCAACAGCTATTCATATGAAGTGCATTGTACGATGGCGTTTTATCAGCTATTGGCATTGACCAAAAACAAAAAACAAGTAGCGAAAAGCAATTTACATTTTGTTTGCCTTTGCGCGCTCAAAACTTGCTGCTGTGTTTGCTTTTGTTTTTGCTGCCGTTATGTTTTTTGTGCCGCTCTCGCCTTTGACTCAATGAAAGTGTTGCGCTTAACGCTTAGCAAGCAGCGCTTGCTTGTTGTTGGGCTCTTTTTAATTTTATTTTTCTCACTTCATTTGGGTTCTAGCTGCGTAAATTGTTTGGCAACGCTTCAACACTTTGCATAACATTTGCATAAAAAGTATATTTTTTTTCGCTTTAATGAACGTTGAAGGCCGCCGCCGCCGCCTTCGATGCTGCAAGCTAAATGTAGCATACATTTAAGCACTGGCGTGTGCGTGCTTCTACTTCGGGCACCCTAATGGCTACGTCTGTGTGCGTAGATTTCTTGTCTTGCTGCTGATTATTTGCAGCTTATTGCGTTTATGCGACGCTTATCACATTGGCAGCAAAATCGCATTTGCTTACAGCTCTTGCTTGCGTATACGCACCGTTTACAAACAAACACACACACACACAGACATTGTTTGTGTGGGCTACTACTAATGTTTGATTAGCCCCCATGTCACATATGTAAGCAAATATGCCTTAACTATTTATTGTACTAATTTCGTTTGCAATTTGCTTTGCTTTGTTCTCGCCTCAAATATTGAAGGTCGCCCATTGGTCATTAGTTGTATAAATATTAGTGTTATGCCAGAGCCGCCAATACATATACGTACTCGCTTATTACTCAAGGTTAGTTTAGGGCCGCCTTTGTATTTGCATAAGTTATACTGCAAGTTGTTTGTTTACCACTTAACGTTGACCTACTTTAGCCTTATTTATTTATGCGATTTTAATGAAAACTTTCTGCTAAAATATGCAAATTAATTTGCATAATTTACTCCTCCGCTCTAAGGACTAAGCAGCGCCACTCAAACTTGATAGCCGCACATAAGCAGCGTATTGTTCGCATAGCGTGCGCTTTATAGAGTGTGTGGTAAACAAGTCGTAAAATAGCAACTTTTATAATAAATATTAGCAAGTGGCTTGCCATTGTTTTACTTCTATATAATTGTCAACATAAACATGGCAATAAAATTGCTATATAAGTGTACTCCACTTAATTTGATTGCGCTTAAATTTATATTAAGCTAATGCGCATTTGTCAAACGCTGTTTATTTAATACTCAGACTAATTGGCCTATTTACAATTTGTGTTTAAAAGTAGCACAAATGCATGCAAGGGTCAGAAATAACTGTTTTATTAAATTGCTCTAAAATACACAATACACATTTTTATTAAACTATTCTACAAATATAGAATTAAGCTATTTTGCAAATAAGAACATTTTATTTAATGATGAAACAAACTTGCACGTTGGCAAGCTACGTGCCAATGCTTTGCACACATTGTGCTTAGTCACGTGATTTCTGTGCTAAACCTGAGAGCAGTCCTAGCTCTCGTGCTCAGTTTCTAGCTGCCTGGATATGTCGCTTACTGCTGTCAAAACAGAGCCCACCCACGCATCGTACGATGTACATTGGGCGCTCTTTAAGCCAGATGGCAGCAACGCTCTCGTTCAGTCGAAGCAGCGCAGTGCGATCGAGCGCATTCGAGTGCAAGAGCACGCGGCTCTCGCGTATGTGTCAGGTTAAGCCGCAGGTAAGGCCGCAGTCCACCCGAGGCCACTGGCAAGTCAGTAGTGTATGGAGAGTTCGCGATGAAACACGCAGTGAACGAGTTGTCATTAAAATTAAAACGTTGCTCTTTAGGATTTATGCTGTAAAATTAATTAACTACTCAATCAAATGAGAAACTCTTGTAGTATAGGATAAGTTGTAAGTCTGCACAGCTTTTTTGAATGCAATTTAATATAGTGCGAGTAGAAAGAAATAAATTTAAATATGTTAAAAGATAAAATAAAAATAACACTTGACTTAAGTAGTTAACAGATCTTGAACTATTTTTAACGAGAAAACCAGCTAATAAATATATCAATTTCAAACTAGCAAATCTGCTCTGTATATAAAAAATTTCGATTAAATTTAAATTAAAATTTGATGTCTGTATTGAAGTTATTTTTTTTATTAAAAAAAAAATATGCTTTATTGAAAACTAGGCTTAGCTAGCCTCGTCCTAACTCCAGCTTGATGCTTGAACTAGTGCGTCAAATGAAGTTTTAAGCCACTGGCAGCAGCAAAGTTGGGACAAGTTAAGCTTCGGCAGGCGTAGCCTTTCAAATGGTTATTACAAAGGGCGCTGCAGGCTAAAGCTAAGCCAAAGTTTTGTAGATTTATTGCTAAAACTGCGACATTAAATCACAAAAACTTGTACGCAAGTATGTGCGGCTGCTGTTATGCAGATGCTTGGCATAAGTTAAAGCGATACAAGTTATTTTTAGGGTGCAAGCATATTATTAAAGTTGACACCATTTTGTGGACAAACCTTGGTACATGGCATTATTTATGCGCTGCGTGATCGGTGTACAGCAGTCCCTAGCCCAAGTGGCAAGCGGTGAGAGGCAAGCGCGGGGAGGCGTCTAGTATTTCTTATTGTACGTGCTGCTATCTGAGCGTTGTGCGTGACTCAAAGGCAATACCAGCGACAGCAGACGACGGCGACGACGACGACGACAATGTAAGCAATAAGAATGGCTTGAGCCTTTCGGACTGTCGCGTTTGATGCGCTTTTGATAACTTGTTTGTGTGCTGGTGTAACAGACAGCTTTTGTTGTTATTGTCGCTGTCGCTGTCGAGTGGGACATGCTGCGTGACTTGACGACAAGTTGCCGACCCATCAGGTTGATAAATAGTTTCCAGGCGAGCAAATAACGCGCAAATAAATAGTAGAAAATCCTCGAGTTACACGCGCTTGTCGCAGCCTAAGTTGATTGAAATTAAAAACAAGCTCAACGATTTTACACCAGATACGCGTTGTCTTCTCTCTCTTTCTCTCTCTCTCTCTCTCTCTTACCAACAGGCAACTGTCACATTCACTGTCTGTGTGTGTGTGTGTGTTTTGCTTTACTTTTTTACAGGTGACAAGCTTCCCAAGCAGCTGTGTTTTTTTACATTAAATGTTACGTGTATTTTCACTTTAAGAATTTTCGCTGCAAGCGTTTAAATTTTTTTATTTTTCTGCTATTGGCACATCAAATTTAATGCATTTTAAGAACTCGCACATTAAATGGCCAGACCAACATAAAAATGTTTGCCATACAAATGCTAACAAGATTTTACACTCAGCGCGTTTATGGACACTCACAGCTGACGCCACAGACAGCAAAGACAGGAAAAGCAAAAAAAAAAAGGGGCAGCTTTAAAGCAGCTTTTAGTGAAGGCGCGCAGCGAATTAGAGCGCAAAGTTGTATACACACACACGCTGCGTATACGCAATAATTGAAAGCGACGCTATTTACAGGCAATTTGTGACTAAATTTAATAGCCACAACGCTGCTGCGCATGTATGTGTGCAATTTTAATGACATATTAAATGTCAAACAAATAGCATGCAACAAGCGACTCGACCCAGCAGCTCGCAGCTCGCAGCAACACCCACTCAATAGGCATAAATAATTCATTTAGATATGCGCTATAAGCATTGAGTTACATGACGCTAGCACTTGACCCGTATGTCTGTCTGTCTGTCCGTCCGTCTGTTCGTCCGACTGTCTGCATGTGCGAACATTTTATGGCACCCTGGGGAGATGACGCCCTATGAATGTCATTTTAATATACAAAAAGCGAGTGCAGAGCGGAAACTTTGACAATATTGTGCGACCAACAGGCACACACACACACACAGACAGACACTTACGCACACACAGTGAAACAGTTTGTGGCAGACAAATGCGAGCATCGTAAATGCTATTTTTGCGCCACTTGCGTCTATTGATAGCAGCGATAGCATCACCAAAGTTCTACCAGCCTGTTAGCATAGTTGAGTCTGCCTGCGTCACGCAAGCCTAAAGCGAGTAAAAGAGAAAGGCTGAGTGCGAGAGCGAGTGCGTGTATATTACATATATATGTGCTAGATGAATAGCTTTTGGATTGAGTATGAATAGCAGACGTAAATGTTTATTTGACGCACCACAAGCATTTATCAAGTGCTGCCCAATTTAGCAAATCTGCCCCCCATACATATTGATTTTGGTAACTTTATATGGCCCCTAAAAGTAGGCAAATGTTTGTGTGCCCTCAGCCATAATTAGGCGTATGCGTAAAGTTTTTGCAAACCAAAACAACAACAACAACGGCAACGGCAACAGCAACAATTTTGAAAAGCTCTTTGGGCACGCTTCGTTAATTGGCTGCCTTATTCATCATTGACGTCACTTGCATGCACTAGGCAAAGCCACAAGCGCTCAATTTTAAATCAAAACCATTTACAAGCCAACCGCCACCACCATCAGCTCGTCTTTAAGCAATCCAAAATCTATAGTCTTTTGTTATTGCCAAATTTTTTATGGCCTTTTGTTGCTGTTATTTCTCTGTGTGCTTTTCGTCTGCAAAGGCAAATGAAGGCACGCACACGCCTTCAGCAGCCCCCCCACTGGCTACAGTTCACCTGGCGGGGTCGACGCCTGTGGCGGGCAACGTTTTTATTTAAGTTTTGCATTGTTTATATATTTGCCTTTAATGCAGGGTCTGTGAGCCCGCCGCACCCTCAGCTCTCAAGTTGTGTGTGCGCTCTGTTTGCCTTCACATTGAAAAAGTTTTTCAGTTTTCGCTTTCGCTTGCCGTATTTTCTTTCCTTTTTTTATTTTGCGTTTGCTCAATGCGCTGGCAGTGAATACATTCGACGGACTTTTCAACTTTATGCATTGTGGTTGCCTAGGTGAAAATGATGCGCAAAGTTTACTCTCGCTTTCTTGCCACTGTTTTAGTTTTTTTTTTTTTTTCTTGCACATTACTTACTTACATATACATATATATATAGGTATGCGTGCGTATATAGTTAGTTGGTGGTTGCTGCAACAAAAGGTCAATGGACAATTGACAAAGTTGAGGCACTGCATAAATGCCATTTAAAAAGTTTTATTTTATAGTTTAGCAAGCACTTGACAAAGTCACAAGTGTCATTAAAAAGACTGAATGATTAATTTGCGGCTCTTGCGGTTGGCTAGCGTTGATTTTGCGCAGTGTACGCCTAATTAAATTTTGCTTTAACTTAGTTGCATTATAGAAGGCGCGTTAATTTTATTATCAAGCAAAAGTTGTACGCAGTTAACTTTAAATGCACTTTTGACGATTGGGTGCTAATTAGCCCGTACACACTTTTGTTTTTTTATATTTTATATGACTAAGAGTAAAAAATACACTGTTAAAATATAAATAGATAATAAAAACACTCTTTACGTCTTTTCTATTTTAGTATTTCACAGAAAAATGTATAAACACAACCCATCATACAAGTAGCGTGCTATCAGTTCTTATCTAAAGCTGTATTGGCTATTGATTAGACATGAAACATGGGAGTGAACACAATGCTAAAAAGCAACTGTAAACAGTCTGTGTCAAGAGTTTGTAAATTTCACACGTGTCTTTTGATTATATCAAAATGCTGGGATTTATAATTGCGTTATCCTGTGCCTTCACAATATTTGTCTTAACATCTATTGTTGTGATGTATAGACGTCGCCAAAAGGAAGCTGCAAATGTTGGTTACGTTATTAACCCAAGCCCAGGTGAGTTAGCTAGAAATTTGTGCAAATGTGTGCTTATCAGCTTGGCAAAACCAAAGTGCTTCAATTTGTTTTTTTATTTTAACTTTTAAAATTGATTACTAATGCTTCAATATAATGATGATTTCATCTACAGCACCCCCTCAATCCTATCAGCCAAACCATCAAATTTTTAACCCAGCACAAGCCTACAAGTAAGTGAATAGTCTTAATCTACAGAAATATAAAAATAATTAACTATATCTTTTATTACAGTGGACAGCAACAGCCACATACATGGCAGCCGCCAATTCATGCAGCACCCGTAGCTAATGCTGAGCCGAGTGTTTTGCCAGACACTCTAAGGCAGCAAACCACTGCACAAACTCATGTAGGCGCCGTAGAAACCATTAGCCAAGCTTAAGCATTATTCAATTATTTTAAGCAATTATTTATTTAGTTTTCATACCAATAAATTTAAAAAATAAGTTTAATTCAAATTTAAATTATTAATATTTTATTCGCTATCAATAGTTGCGCGCTAGAATTGAGAGACTATATGAATTATGGTTGCTTAGGTGAAAATGATGCGCAAAGCTTACTCTCGCTTTTTTGTCATTGTTTTTATTTTTTATATTTACATATATGTACATATAACTTGCTATCAGTTCTTATCGAAAGTTGTATTGTCTATTGATTAGAAATGAAACATGGGAGTGAACATAATGTTAAAATGCAACAGTAAACAGTTTGTGCGAAGAGTTTATAAAGTACACACGTGCCTTTTGATTATATCAAAATG